>NC_052023.1:7494364-7798281 GCF_015832195.1 Motacilla alba alba | reverse complement strand
GGTTTTGTTTTTTGCTGGTTTTTTGGGGTTTTTTTAAACCAACACAAGGTTCTTCAGTCAGATTTTTTTTCTCAGTCAAGTACCCAGGAGTAATGGCAAAGGGACAGAGCTAAACACTGTCTAGAAAGGAATTACAGAGAAGATGGAATTGAGCTCTTTTCAGAGGTGCCTGGAAAAAAGATTACAAAAGGCAACGGACACAAAGAGCACAAGATAGGCTGAAAATGGGTATTATGAAACAAAACTGTTCAGAGGCACAGTGGTCCAGCACCAAAGCCAGGATCCAGAGAGGTCCTGTCAATTATCTTCTTGCAGATTTCCAAACTTCAACTGGACCATCTTGGAGCAACCAGATCCGACTTTTAGGACTTTTCTGAGGAAAAGCAAATCACAACACAATTGCACTCTGCATCATTACTTTCAAGGTGTTTGTCCAAGACTCTCATATTCATGTGTATTTCAGCACATTGTGCCAGTGAAGAGTTTTCACTTAATCATAAAACTATTTCAATGTTTTAAAAGTAAATATAGCCAAACTTGAATACCTCACAGGATATAGACCCATGGGTTCTAGATACCATGGTCAAATGCAAGTCACATCACTACTGCTCCAAGGTTTTTCCATCTGATACCTGCTCAAAGAATTCCAGGAAATAATCTGCCATGCATATACATGCCATGATTTTTACCTGTTAGCATTTTGTGCCTGGAGTCCTGACAGTACAGATATCTGAAATGTTTTTAAACAAAATTCAGTATTAGGAAAAGTTTCTTCATTGAAAAGGTGATCAGGTATTGAACAAGATGCCAGGGGAAGTGGTGGAGTCACCATCCCTGGAGGTATTTAAAGGACGTGTAAATGTGGCATTCAGGGACAGGTTTTGTGGTGGACTTTCCAGTGCTGGATCAATGGCTGGACTCAGTACAGAGGTCTTTTCAAACCTGAATCATTCTGTGATTCTGCTTGATGAAGAGTGGGGGGGTTGTAAAAAATTAACACTTGACGGGAATAAAGTTTCTTTTTCATCAGAATTGTCCAATCCATCAAAAAAGGGGCTGAAACCAAAATATTTATTCTAAAGAAAAAGGCAGGAAGAAGGTGCAGAGTGGAGATCTCTTAGTACTTACAATATAATATATATACACAGAACACATACAACATATTTTTTCATTCTTAATAAATAAAACTATATTTTTCCAAGAGTATAAATACTTTTATTTTAGTATTATGTAAAAAAAAAATCATGTTCTTGGCCCAGTTCTCCCTAACGGAAAGGCTGAGGGAAGAGATACATGGGAAAAGAAAGGCTTCTTTTCAGAGGTGACCTTCCAGGTAAGAACTGAAGCTTCTTATAATGTTGCCAATGAGTTGCTTGACCCATTAATAATGAATGAGAGAACACGAATGTCTAAGGCTGCCTGGTGAGTTAGCACCTCTGTACAGTTTGAATTCCCCATAAATATAAAGATTAAGGCAGTTTTTGAAAGAAAGTGCAGCAACATTTACTTGCATGTGCCCAAATGAATGGAGAATCCCTGGACTCAAACACAAATCTCTGGTTCATCACATGCAGCCCCTCGCAGCCAATGTATAACAACATTTATTCAGAAAGGTTCACCAAACTTGACTCCACATAACTTGACACACCACAAGCCACAGAACACTTCCACATAATCTATAACAACTTAAAATCTCTAATTTGAAAAACCAAAAGCCACAAAAAAAAAATTACAATGCACTACAGGCAGAAAGAAGAAACCCTGATCCTTGCAAGAACAGGTAATTTGTTAGGTGATAATGCCTACTGGTCAGAGAACAGTGGCCCACACCCAATCCTGCTTAGCCAACAGAAAAAACAAAGGAAAAGAGGGCCTTCTGTCACTCCTAGGAATTTTTCCCTAAGTCAAACGCTGGTTTTACCCTGAGTGCATGAGCGAGACACAACCACAAGGCACCTGAGCATTTTTAATACACCAAAGGGAGCAATGGATGGGTCACATCTATTCTTTCGTCTCCAGGGAATCAAAAGAAAGAAAACAAACAAAAACCATGTAAATTTAAAAGGGAATAATAATCAACAAATAAATAAAATCCAGCCCTTTGTAGGCAACTAATAGAACTGTCTCACATCAAATGAGGGCAAGTGATGATGGTGAGGCCCCACAAGCCCTCCCCATTCTGGTACAGTCAGGGAGCACTTCACAAGAAGCTGCCCAGCACTCCTACCTGAATTTGTGGTTTCTCAGGTAATGACTACAATGAGAAATGAATACATAATCAGACTAGTTTCTGAAAAAGGAAGAAGAAAGGTGTGGGAACCTAACAGCCTAAGGTGTTTTACTTGTCTTCAAGTAGGTTCTTGCTCCTCCGCTGACAGTAGTGAAGAAAAAAGTGGGTGTAGTCACTGTTGCTAAGGGCAAAGTCATGTACAGTCAAGGTGGATAAATGTTGAAAGTTTTGCTTTGGATAAGTGCTTGGGAGTTGCGGTGCTTGTCTACATCTCAGCTTATCTGGAGCACTTCGATCAGCAGCACTGAGTCAGGAATCATGCCACATCTTTGGGCTCTTCCCAGAAGGTTCCCAGCACTGACTCTCACCATCCTGGTGAAGTTAGGGATGTCCAGAGATAGGTCACTCTGACAGCATCCCACAGCTACAGCATCTCCATCCCTGTGTGAAACAAGAAGGCAGCCTGTTGGGCAGAACCAGACTTACACATCGGTTGTGGAGTAAAGGGGATTTTCATCAAATGCAAAAGCAGATTCTGTTCAAGTTTGGGCAGGAAATTCAGAAATGCTCAGATTTTTATCTAATTGATTTGCATGCCCCTGTTTATAAGGAGATTCCAGACGTGGAACCATACAGACTGTTTATTATTGCTTGCACAACTGTCATTTTCAGACAGCTTAAATTCCACCCCAAGCTCCTGGGGGTGAAATTCACCTCCCATACCATCGGCTGCCTAAAACTTAGGCGCCGAGTCTAAACTCCTTGGCTAAGCTCCACTGAGAGCCAGTGGAGAGGGTCTGGCACCTCCAGGGAGTGATTCTTGCCCCGTGCCTCAGACATCTTTGCACTGTGGAGATGAGTCACCCACCAGAAGGTCCTGTCCCTCCGCAGCGCTGCAGAGAGGAGCTGGGTGACTTGCCAAGACCAGCCCCACTGTCTGGAGCCCCAGACAAATGCACTCCTGCTCCCACCAAAGTGGGCAAACACTATACTCCATCTCCCAATAAGCCAAGGGAAGAATGAGGTGGGAAGTGCTGTACCATAAAGACCTTTAGATGTGTAACTCCAAAGGGAGCACAGGGCACCTAAGCAGCAATAAGAGGCTTAAATCAACTTGTGGATTTAGGCCTAAGTGACTTCCCCCAAGCTTTCACACTAATTTAAAACACTACTTTTCCAGTCATGCCTATGATTTTCCCCTGGCTGTGGTCCCCTTTGAAGATTCTCTCATGAATCCTTTACTGAAAACATCTCCAAACTCCTGGATAAATGGGGGGGGGGGGGGGGGGGAAGTAAAGACAGAAACAGAAATTAGCATGAAGGAAAGTCTCCAGCAGCACTCACAAGGCATCCTGCTGCACAACGTTTTGCCAACAAAGCAAACAAAAGCTGTGAGGCCTTTTCTCAGCCCCAGGCTGGAGAAGTGAACACTCACACCAACTTTCTGTGCACTGCTCTGAATCTGAGAGTCCCACCAAGTGACCCCAAAAACCACCCCTGCCCTCCACACCAACCCCCTGCCGTTTCCCTCCCCATCACATCCCATTTAACTCAGCACAGTAGCCCCTAAGAATTGCTAGGTTCATTCTTAAGTTCCTTGCTGAGAATGAAACATTTTTATTGACATGGAAAGATTGCGCCATGTGCATAATTGCTGCATACAACAAGATGGAAACCACAAGCAATAAAACACTCCATGGGCGATGACTCGTGTTTACAGTAAATAGGAACGATGCTGCCAGATGTCAGCAGCACCAAATCATGTGTTGCTATCCCAGGTCTCCAGAAGAAGGAAATAAAACCCCACCACAGATATTTTTATTTCTGGCGAGAGGATGACTGCTGGGTTGATTGCATCTCTGAGGCTCTGGGTAAGTGGCAGAGACAGGATCTTATTTTTGTTTCAAGAATTCTTGTACATTGTAGTGGGAAAACAGACTGTTATAGTTTTTTGAGTCTCAAAATTTAGAAATACCATGTTCCCTTGTCTAGATCTGCTAGTGTGATGAGCCTGCATTGAAGCCCAGGGGAGCAACTGAATGCAGAACATTTGTTCCATATGCCACCCCTCCCCCAGGCCACAAAACAGATCCCAATATCCTACAGTTTGAGCCTCTGGTGATAGACCAAATGTCACAATTGCAACTTGCCAGAAGAAGGAAGTAGGGGAGATCAAATGTGTCACTGTCATCACTGGAACCAGCGTACATCCTCCTTCTAGCAAAGTCTTTCAAATCAAGTCTTCCCAAACACTGCTAAATCTCAAGAAAAAAGCGATGAGCCAAATTCCTGAGTAAAGCACACCAGTTATGCAGAAGCCTGGACCAGAGACTTCTTTGTGGATTATAAAACTATGTATTTCTGCAGCTCCAGTCCTTCAGGACCCATGGGATGGCTTTTAGGACTACTTTTCTGAAAAGAGTTTAGCCATTTTGAAGTGCTCCCTTTAGGATACCTCAGAAGTTCTGACCTGAAAGAAGTGCCAGAAATCAGCCATTAAAAAAAAAAAAATTCTGAACTTCTCTAAAAAGGATTCAAGTTGTCCATTACAGCTGTAACAGTCAGTTCAACTGGCAGGTTTTGCTTCAACTGCATAGAGCTTGGACATCCAATTTTCAGTCTCCTTGCTCCCAATTAAAGAATAAATCCCAAACCCTACTTTTCAGACTGCAGTGTCACAGTCTAAAAGGCACAATTGTCTCTGGACGTGTCCAGATGGAACCTGCCACCAGATATGGTCTTGCACTTCCTTTATGCTCCCAACTGTCTAGAAATGAGCCAGCTCCAGAACAAATGCTGGCTGTGAGGGTAGACTAGGTGTACCATGCCGAAAAACACCACTGCCTCAAGATCACAGAGAAGCCTCTACAGTGTCTGTTGGTGGATGCAGGCAGAGGACCAAGACTGTTTGTATTAAATGAACAGCATGCAATTAAACCAGTTAGATTTGATCCTTAATATCCATACCAGAGATAGCTGCATTTGGACATCAGGCCATTAAGGGAAGAAAAAGATATAGGAAATATCCCAGAAGTAGGATGTCTGTAGACTATCATTTTTAGCTAGACTGATAGCCCACTGACTGCAAAATCTCTGCCTGTCCATCACAGGGTTCAAACTGTCCTCTGAGCCCTCCCTGTCAATTCACATAACTCCTGGTAATGGTCTCTTGGCAGCTTCACCCTGGAAACTAATAAGCCAGCAAATTACACAGTCTTGGACTTATTTCAGAAATACAAGTACCTGATCTAATTCAATAATGCATGATGCTAACAGTCCTTCTTGCAGATGTGATTATCCTGGTAATGATGTATTGTGGAGACCACAATCTGGCATATGACCTCATCCTTATCTGCAGCTGCAAAGCACTACTGGATTCAAGATTTAGGCTGCAAGTGGCCTCAATTCAAATATGTCCAGTGCTCTGAGGCTTTCAGTCCTAAACACCCCCATAAGACCAGACATGACCTGTTGTCTGAGCCAAATTCTCACCTAGTGTAAGTAAGCAGGGAAAATGTACATTTCCAAATGGCTGGGGTTCTTTTTCTAATTTATTTTTCCTATCCACAGTTCTGAAACTAAAATAGTTCCAAATCTGCTAGTCCTAGAAGACTGGCATGTTTCAGTATGGAATTCAGTAGGAATTGTTGTTCGTTGTAAGAATAATGTCCTGTCAAATCTAAGTGTTTTACTTAGGTTGAATATACTGAGCACAATTTTTCTAACTCAGAACACTCCTGAAATTTTCATTTCACTGCATCTTCCACCTCCTTGGCAACTATTCTGACTTCCTGTGCTTATTAGGGGAGTTATTTAGGAATACTGATATTCCCTATTCCTTGTGCAAGGGAAAAAAAAAACAAAACAGTTGTGAACCTGAGCATAAAGCACCCATAACTAGCCAAAATTTGGTGTGTGGGACACAGCACACTAGAAGAGTCATGACCTTGACGCTCCCACCCAGAGATGACCCTCTCAACTTTCTTGCTCTACAGCTTTTTTTCAGCTCAAGATCAGGTCTGTGTCCATTTCACAACTCCTACACACATCTTCCCACTGCATGACCCCTGGATAAATACCCCACATCCCATGGCTGAAACCCTTAGCTTATTCCAGTAATCTGTTTTCCTGCTGCATCCTACAGACCTAGAAACTTGTTTGTCTTCTCTTAGATCAAAATGTGCAGATAAAAACATCCTCCCAGTTGTGGCTTTCTCTGCTCAGGTCTGAGGAGCACCTGTTATACATCACAAAAGCTTCTCATACCATTGGCAGCCTTTCCCTGTTTGGAAATGGCTCTCTTCATAAAAAAAAAACACCCTGGTCTCGGTTTCATACTGCCAGAAAACATGGAATTTTTTTCCCCTAAGCACAATATTTGCCTTGTATTCCACTGACCTTCACTGACTGTCCCGTCTAACCGCGATTTTGGTACAATGGGGTTTTCTCCACATGTCTGTGGCTTCAGGGTGACGTTTCAGCCCATTAGGAGCTCCAGGCTGGTTACAGCAAAACCTCAGTCACCCCAGATCTCAAATACCTACAGCACTCTGCTACTCTAAATGGGCTTGTGTTCCCTCAAGGTCAGCAAACAACACTGAGCATTGCCTCAGTTAGCCCAGACCTTGGCAGAGCAGCCTATTTATTGGTCCTAATCCACACAGCTGGAGTTCACAGGGATGGCAGCACCCGAGTTTACCTTTAGTAAAGGAACATTTCTCCTTGAAAGTCAGCTGCCTGTATTTTTCCACCTTCTCCAAGGAAATTCTCCATGCCATCAGCTGCTCTCAACCTGCCTCTATGTGCCTGAGGTGCCCTGAAGAAGCCACCCCATAGCTTCTAATGCCTGTAAAATCCAAACAGGCATAAGAAGGGCAAATCTGAAAAGGAGGTTGCAACTAACCATTCAATTCCCAAGAGAAAAGGTGGATCATTTTTTTCTCTCTTCAGAGAGACACTGGCCAATCCTCTAGAAAATATGCTTACAGCCACCCAGCCACTATGGGTTTCTTTGCCGGAATAATAAATTGCCCTCCTCCGTGACCTGTGATAAACGAGGGACTGGATTTGCTGATTAATGGTCCTTTGAGCTGAATGTAGAAACCTTCCCACACACGAAGACCTGAAATCAGAACTCCTCACACCTCCCAACATCCTTGCCAAGTGAGAAGTAGTAGAAATGGCAAAACTTTTAATGGCAAAACTTTTAATGGAAAACTTTTCCTGCAAATTCCAGCTGATGTACATTTCATTCACCTGCATTCCCATCAGTTTCTTTCAGCACTGATTAATACAGTCCTGAACACCAGTCAGTGCCACAGCAAGTGCTTTCTCCAACATCTTCTCCTATTTATCTTGATTTCCTTAATTCCCCATTCTTCTCATCTCACTATATATTTTATGTCTGCTCATCCAGATATTGTATTTCCCTTCTTTCTGTCAGGATAGATGTGCATCTAGAGCCAAACCAGTCCAGTTTAGCCTTCCAACCATTCAGGGGGAGCCATTTACTTGAGGGAAATTCCTATGATAATGCAAGAACCAACTCCTTTAGTGCTCTGTTTTCCTTGCCTAAGCGAACCACAGTAAGATTTTCATACCCTTTCCTCTGTCTATAATGGCATGTTTATTGTTCATGATGAGGAAGATAAATTGCCAGGACACATGGGGTTCTTCTGGGGGGTTTTCCAAGAACAAAAATTCAAATCCTCACCTAAATTACAATTAAATGAACAACAGCACTCTCTGGCTGCATTTCCAGGGCACAGCATGCACCAAGGACATGCTGCATCCATGGCTGGGGGTCCCTGGAACAGGCTCAGCCTGTACACCAAATCAGCACATGGTGGATGAGCCACTTTCTGCCTTGTGCCTGAGCTGAGCTTGTAAATCCACTCCCATCATTCCTAACCAGCAACAGCATCAGCCAAGAGAAGGCAGCCTGGACACTCACTGGCTGTGGACATGGGCTGGAAGCTGGATGTGTCCTGTAAGTTCAGCCGAGACAGAAATAACTCTTACTTTTGAGCACCACAGCAGCTGGCTTTGAGGACAATTCAAAAGTTGGACCTTGGGGAAAATGCCCCTAATTTAATATCTGTAGCTTTCCCAAAATATCTTCTGTCCCCTGAAGGCAGATTGTCAGCCAGAGGATCCTGCATTTCTGTCCTCTCGCCAGCTCCCCAAGGAGGATCCATCCCTCCACAAGGAGTCTGTCTGCACAAGATGCCAGTGAACAAGGGGACAGCCTGTTCTGGCCGTCACTCGGAGGCGGCAGGGAAGCCCGGAGTCACCGCCGAGCCTTGTGTCAATAAGCACCGGCAGAAAGTGCTCTCTGTTTCTCTTTAGCACAATAAACTGTGCCTCCCCCTTCCCTCAGCTCCTTCCTCCGCATCCAGACATGCACCACAGGGATGGACCCCTGATCCCTCTCATCACCTCCAATCCCTCCCCCATTTTCCTGTCTCCACTCCTGAGGAAGTGTCTCTTACAGACAAGGGTAGGAGGCAAGTAGTTTTGACTAATTTTGCATGGACTACAGATAACGGAGGTATGAAATTCCAGCAACATGCCAGAGAGCAAGCAAAGGACCCCTGCAACTGCTGAAGTGGAAGAAGTTGTGCACCCTGTTTACAGACCCTAAAGCTAGCTAAAGAAACGGGGGAGAGACAACACATTAACCTAGAAATCATGGTTTCACATCCAGGAAAACATCTGATAAAAAAAAAAAGAATAAAAATGAAACCTCTTAAGTCTAGGAGTAAGGATTTGTGTAGTACTAGAAAGAAATCTGGTTTAGACCAGGATGTGAAAAAGACATTACAGTCTTTCATCATGGAGGAAGTAGCTGTAAGAAGAGATTGCGGAGCTGTCCCTTTGGCTTTCTCCTTGTCCTACACTCTAGATACAAACTCCTTCCCTATTGGACTTCAAAGCTGGATGAAAGCTGGGGATGAAGTTTGCCAAGGCTGACATGTGCCTTGATCTCAAACCAAATGGAACTGGGATTTTCTTTTTTTTTGCGGCAAACAAACAGCTTGTTAGCATGCAACAAACGGGGATATTCAAGACTTTCCCTGCCCAAGTGACACAGTTGCTGTACTTTTACTATTCTTGGAGTGCAAGGCTACCTCTTAACACTGAATCACAAATCCTTGCTCTCCATGTGCTTTCTTCTCAAAGGGAAATAATGGGGTGAGAAAGGGGCTTGATCCTTGTCTTGAGTTTCCTTACACAAACCTGCAGAGTTGTTTGTTTTCCCCAGTACATTCAGCATGCCCAGGCCTCTTTGTGTCTTTCCCAAATGAAAGGCATCTTGCAGTATGATGTTGACCCCCAGGCTGAGGAGCTGTGCCAGCACTGAAGAAGAGGTGAATAGGGAATTCCTGCTACTGTGGCCACATCCCAGCTGGAAGAGAGAGACTACAGCACCTGTGGCTTCCGGAGTAATCATTCCCTACATGACTCTTCTCCAGCCCACCAGTGAAGCATCCCAGCAGAGCCTCACCCTAGTCTGCTCAGGACTGCTGAAACTCAGGCTGGCTCCAGACAGTCTCAGCTGGACCATGACTCTTCCTCCCCAGCCCTGGGCTTGTCTAACCACCATGGGCTCACAGGAGGTGACTCTGTAGTGGCCCTGGGAGCCAGGCTGCTCTCCCCCACTGGGCATCTCTGTTGTTTGGTCACACAAGAAAGCACGGGCTGCTGGTAAGACAAGCCTTGATGGAGAGCTTTGGCTGATGGAGCTGCTACTTAACACTACTGAGGACAAGGACCTTGCTCCTCACTACAGACCTGTGAGGCTCCTTAAAATGGTGGCCCTTGTGGAAGCTACAGCCTTTCCCAGTGATCCCAGACAATCTATTCATAAGGGTTTTTTTATATGCCTCAATACACTATATAAACATTATACCTTTTACACAATTGAATGTCTCCTCAATAAAATCATATTCTGTAGCTGACCTCAGGTGTTCAGACAGCTTGAGATCAGAAAGGAATAGTAAACCAAGGCTTCCACCTTCCTGTTTGGTGTCTTCCTTAAAAGATTTTTCAGTGAGCTACTGAAGCCTGTAACAAAAACAGACTCAAAAGAAAAAAAAAGATCTGAAGTTCCTTCCAAATTCCAACTGAATAATGAGCACAGGAATAGTTTAGTTCTCTAAAGCCAAGGGAGACGTAAAGTAAAACCTGAAATACCAAACATGGAAGCAAATGGTACTGGACAATGGATAGGTAACACTAACAAACTGAGAAGAGCATTTTGCCAGTAAATATAAAATAAAAATAACATGACAAATATCAATGGAAACTAGAACATATATAAAGCTTAAATATTAAATTAGATTTTAGATGGCCTGTCCAACATTTGCATTTGCTTTCTGAAGTGCAGCCTTTTGACTACTGGATGTTTTATAACATTCTACAGTAAGAAATAAAAGGAGATATTTTGATTTGTGGCACAGTGTCTGGAACTAAAATCTCAAGTAACAGCCCTGATCATTTACAGTGCATTTTTTTTAAATCCATGGATCACAAAGCATTTTAATGTTCCTAACTAACACCACGTGCATCAACACAGAGTAGCACAACTTGCCTCTGATGTAGGCGGTATTATTCCCATCAGACAGGTGAGTAAACAAAGTCACAAAGAATGAAGTGTTAGGGTCCGAAAGGAAGTCTGTGGCTGAGCTGGGAACAGAACTTGTCCCTTGATACCATCCTCTTCCTTAACCGCAGGGTAATCCTTCCCTGACCTATGCATGCAACAGTAGATCACAACCAGGATATTTTTTCCTATCCAAAACACGAGAGTTTTCAATTCTTCCTCTTCTCCCACATCTGCCCACAATGGCAAGCTGAGCCCTTCCTTCAACAAGCAACTGTCTTGTACCACAAGGTTAAAGCCGGACAAGGTGAAAAGGGAAACCAAGCACAACTGTCCCAAGGTTACATGGCCTATTCAGGGCAGAGAGAAGCTGGATTTCTTCCCTCAGAATAATGTCACCCACTGGCTTGCAGAGCAGTGACTGTCCCAAGACGGATGGATTTAGAGAGTGCCTCACTACAACAGGAATCTTAATTTTCTATAATGGTATATTGCTCTGTAACATGCAAGGAAAAAACCCCTAATGCCTAATCCCAGTGAAGAAATGCCTTTCAGGCTTTCTGAAACCTTAGGAACAGCAGCATAAGGGGTCCTTCAGCCTATGTGGGACACCTCATTTTAGCTGCCACAGCTTCATCTCTGGGAAGTGCAGGGAGCATCTGTGATACTGATGCACATGGAAATGGAGCTCAAAGCGTTTGCACTGATGAAGTTCATGGTCTCTGTTTTTACTGTAGATTATCCAGAATACAAAACCCTATTGTTTTTGGCAGTTACTCTGCATGTTTGTGATCCACAAATCGCTTTTCAGACCTTGGATTTTTCTTTCCCATCACTCCTACCTCCAAAGAAACTGGAACCATGATAAGAAAAAACTCTACATCAAATTTTCTGTCCTGCTTACCTGGCCAGAGGACAGCTTTTCAGTACAAAGCCTCTCTGGAGCCTACCTGCTTCCTCTGAGCCTTTCCCAACCAGGGGCAGTGCAGCCTTGACACCAAGAAGGGGATGCCAACACCAGGCTGCCATGGTCAGAATGAGGGATGGGAGAATGGAGGCTTCCAGCCCTTCCGGACACCCCTGCCTTCACCCAGCTGTACTATACACAAGCTGATTCTCGAGCTGAGCCAAGTCATCACTGGCAGATAGAGGGTAGTGAATTTATAAGGATAAGTGATTTGATCCGTTACAACAAACCTTTATGTTCTTTGGCAAACCTTGTGAAAAGACTTATTTTAAAAAAATTGTAATAAATGCGGGTATTAAAAAACAAACCCCAGTAAATTGTACTTAGGAGCAATTCTCAGCCACGAAGCTCACTCATCCCTCAGATTACTGGGAGATTTAAGAAAGTGAAACAGTTGTTATCACTTGGTCTGTGGGATTTTGTTGGCTTTTGCAGGCTGATTGCTGTGTTTAAGGTAGAGCTATTGTGTCAGACTCCCCTTGGGCCAAGAACAATATATTCCAATTATTGACATCCCAAATGTATCATTTTTGAGGGACAGGATATTTTGACAAGTTTCAAAGACAGAAGAGGCATGGTACCTTGAAGAGCTTAGTAGACCTGGCAGGTACAGCACTGCAGAGGCACTTGGGTGGAAGTGGTTTGAAGATGTGATCTCCTTGCCCACAATCTCCCCACAGAGAGGGGATATAACTACCATTCATCACAATTTAGAGTGTCCCTCAATAAACAAAATCTGGAGGGGCTGAAGTGACTTGCCCTGGGTCACTCAGCACACCAAGGACAACGATGAACCACGGCTGAAAAGATGAAGCCCCAACTAGCTCTTGTCCCAAATCAAGTCATACCTCCATCCAAGGCAAGAGATCCAAGAAGGATTCTCAGATTCTTGGAAGCAGATACATTCTGAGTTGTCTTACAGGATAATCAGCAGATCTTGTAGCTGTAACCCATTAGGTTTTGTATACTCTCCATCTTTTTGGAAGTTTTCTTTCCAAACTGGAGTATTATTCCTAATGGTTGCAGAAATCAGCTGTGATAACAAAACATCTTCTAACTTTGTCCCCTTTTAGAAGCTACACTCCAACAACTGGCTTGCCTAGATAGGTTCCTTACAACCACTGCTCCTCTTCATTGCTTAACAGCTGGCAGTGACCTTTCTTCTTAGTGCAGAAACACCAAGTACCAAAATAATTCAGACAACAAACTCCAGTCCCAAACTCATCCAAGTAATGCCCAGAAGCTCTTGAAATACATCTCAGAACATGAAGCCAAGCCAAATATTGGGCTCCCCATCCCAGACATGCTTTTAAATTGTACAGAACAAAAGACTTTAATTTATATTTGAGTTTAAAATTCTAAGAGCAACAATAAATTAGGCAAATAAACCTGTTGCCCAGGATCAAAAAAGCTCTGAGAGTGCCTAACTGGGAACATGACCAGCAGTTAATCTTCTAATGATCAGTGGAAAATAGACCACTGAAATACCCCCTGCTCAGAAGAAGCTTTCTTTAGTTTCTTCCCTTCTACCATTTTTTCCTAGCCAAATCACTTACTGAGAGCCTCGTTTTCTCATGGTGTGAGGTCAGAGCAGCTCTGCTCCTCACACTGAGTTACCTCTGTGGAGGAGTCATGCACTGAACCTCCAGCTCAGAGGAGGCTCTGCATGAGCCGCCTGCCCCTTGGAAACCCCCATCTGAGCACGAATCCCAGCTGTGCTCACACGCGGCAGGAGGAAAACAAAGAACCAGATAAATAACTCCTTTTGTAGACCTTTGTTTTTCTGCTTTCCCTCCGCATGTGTGTTTCTGCATGTAAATATGCAATCAATCTGTGACTGTTAGCAACTGACTTCTGAATTTCCTATCACCCAAAGCTGAAACCTGGCAGAGCCTGACTTACCTTAGGGATAGGAAATCAGGAATGCTGACAGAACCTGCATATTTGAAACAACCCATCTAGGGTTGCCACAAATCTACCTCATAGGCTATTGCTTAAATACATCAAGAGCAAGCCTCGAGTCAGGATTATGCTTTTACTCACACTCCTGTGATGACCTAACATCTTAAAAGTAGCTGCCACTCTGATATGGACAGCCAGTAGCTGAAATGCTGAGAAGCACCTGCCCAGTGCCACAACCAGCTTTGTTTCCCAAGGGTAAGTTATCATAAAAATGCATGGTAGGAAAAGTAGAGGAAAAGACAATACTGAGCTACAAGCAAGTAGGTTTTCTGTGAAAAGAATTGGAGTAACTATAACTGCATTTTCATGTTCAGATGCTGATCTGAGATTGCTTCAGATGTAAAGAGAGTACCAATGAGAGGACACCCAAGAACACCAATATTGCCCAGCCTATATAAGGACTTAGCAGAAACACTGTTCAAGCACATGCAAAAAATATCTGTCATTCACTGTTGGTCTTTCTATCCCTTTTTAGGAATGGCTCACTAAGCAGATTAAAGGTGCTGCTCCTGTGACTGCTTACCAATTACAATTACACACCACTAATAACAGGAGAAATTAAACACTTCCTGAATGAGCTCCAGTGCTGTGGATTATACATGGGAGTTCATACCTGCATTTGAGAAGATACACAGAACTACGTGGCATTGCAAGCTCTTTGCCCCTGGTGTGAGATGATGAGGTGAGGCTAAGAGCATGCAACCCACAATGAGAACACACAAATCATCGTCCTGAAAACAACAGCTATGGCTGTCTCTTCTGAAGAGAAGTATTCTGTTTCCTTCACAACCTCTGTCCTGCCCCACCTGGATGCTCCACATCAAGCAAAGAGTGGGTTTCAATGCAGTTCTCCATAATGGCATAGATAAAAAGCATCATCATTAGAAAACAGCAGTTCATGTGCTTCATGAAAGTATCTCTCTCTGTCAGGGCCTGGTGGAACAGGACATGTCAAAGGTCAGCCAGTCAAGTGTAGGGAAGGCAAAATCATTGTCCTGCAGTGTTGGCTATTCTCTGCTTCAGGTTTGTAGTGAGCATTGGGCAGTATCTAAATCAGAACATCCCTGCAGGAGCTCCAAGCAGTGACAAGAACCCTCACAAGGACCCAGGCAGCTGCAGATTACAGAAATTACACTCTCTCCTCAACTACAGAATTGGTCCTTGCTGTCCCAAAACACAGTGTAAAGCCCTAAGCACAACATCATTCTTTGCCCCTGATGTGCCTGCTTTCTAGCTAGCTGGAAAGAAGGGGATTTTTGTCCTGCACAACTCCAAGAAGCCCCTCGGAGCCCTCGCTCCACCTTCCCCATGTGTAGTCAATGTACTCAAGCCTTGCAGGTCGGCTCCTGAGTTTGGCCCTTTATGAATAGATCACTATGCTGGCTGCTCCCAGACGTACACAGCCAGTTGTATGTGGTGGAGAATCGTAAGCAAGGGCAGGAATGCTTATTTGGCAGCCTTTCTCAGCCTCTGAGTGTCTACTGACTTCTTTTTTTTTCTTTCTTTTTTTTTAATGTCTCTGTCACCTAATTTTTAAGCTGAGTTTTGATCTTCTCTGCCAACATAAATCAGAGAGAGTCACTCCAGACTGACATCAAGTAGGCATGTGCAAGCTTCAGAGTGCTGTGTCCAACCATCTGCACATCTTGCAGCAGATGAGAGCTGGGATAAATGACCACACATTTCAACCTGTGGCCTCACCCCTTGGGACCAGCTGAGGCCTGTTAAGTCAGCAGCCAGGTGAGAGAAGACAGGTCACTGGTGAAGAAAAGAAACAACTAAGAAGCCCTGCTATTTATATACAACCTGCATGCTCTCACCCACTCTTTCCATATATATATATTATCTTGCTTCTGCAATTAAAATGCATTACTTAAGGAGAATATAATATTTCATGCTGAAGAGTAAATTGGAAAGCTGTGGTTTTCATTTACATGAGTTAAACTCACAAGGGACAGCTGGAATGGCAGTTACAATTAGGCTACCCATTAGGACGCATTAGATGACATTAACCCAAGACCTCTCAGGTCCACCACAAAGCCGTCAGGCTGCAAGGCAGTTTAAGAGCAACCTAGAGCTTTCTGGTGACACTCATGTTCAGTGCAAACATTGGAAGGGAGTTATTTTCCCCCTCTGTGACATGACACATGGTCAGTGTTGCTGCTTCCAGACTACAGGGGCTTGGCACTTCTTTTAAAGCCTTTACAAGGCTGAAATCAAATGCTGCAACAACCCTTTCACTTCAACAGAAAAGTATTCCAGAAATGCTATGCAAAATGCACCAGCAAGCATAGCCAGACAAGGGTGTAACCAATCAGACTCCATTCCCAAATATGCTTATTCATCCTTCCCATGTGTGGTTGTTAAGATTGGAAATTATCCATCTTCCTGGTAAAGAAAGAAATAAAAATATACTGAGGCATTAAGCCACTGAAGTGCTCCACAAGCACTACTGCTTTTGCAGTATCTACCATGGCTGCTTATCTAGGCTGTGATTTTTCTCATGGGATCAAGCTTCATGAGTCGTCAAAGACAGACCATGAAACACCATTCAAGTATTAAAAGACTCATAGGAAGCTTGAAATGAACTTAAACGGCAGAGTGCCTGCAACTCAGAGTACCTCCTGAGATTTCACTCAAATAATAACTGAATTATTAACTAAAGAAAGAGCAGTGTGTGGAAAAATGAAGCCACTTGCTTGTGTGTGGCTAGAGTTCTACAGGGATTAAGATGATATTTTAAAAATACCAACTTTTTTCCAAATGTCTCCTTAGTTATGAGACGAGACTTGCCAATTGGAGATCATGAATGCTTTAAAGGAAAACAATCACTCACAACTAGATGCACTTCTGAGACATCTTTGAAGTCCCAGAGACCCTACCCAGTCTCGCTTGCATCACACTACCTGATCCTCTTGAAATCACCAGCAAGCTCCTGTTTGTAAAGCTGCAGAAAATCAGTCATAGCTTTTCACAAAAATGCTGAGTTGTCCATGTCAAGAAAATTATAGAAAGTCAGGCTATGGGCAGGAGGGGGAATGGGTTAGAAAAAGAGAGCATTGTTTATGGAACATGAAAAGCTCCAGCGACACAATATATGGAATTCGGAGGGAAACAGGCCCTCCTTTCTTTCTGTACAATTCAAATAATTCCAATGGCAGACTGGATATTCCCCAAAACGAGCTAAAAAAGCACAGGGCTGTCAAAGCAATTTAGAAAGGGAAAGCTGAAGTAAACATGGTGACTTTTTTTAAGCCTTAATGCTTGGAAGACCTGAATGTTACCCTAGTGTATGCTTTCCATAGAATAGAAAGAAGTAATAGTTGGATATGCAGCCCAGTGCCAGGAGACTGCTTGGGCATCTACAGAAAATGTGTGGAAGTACCCCTGAGAAAAAATCTCAGCTCAAGCATGATAACACACACATGTAACTCTAACCCTATCTAGGTGTTTCTAGGTTCTGATTAAGGAAAAAAAATCCTTATGAAGTCCTACTACTAACTCAGAGTTGTTGTCTTCAGTAATGAGACTCTCATACTCAACCAGGATATTTTAAAAATCAGCAAAGCAGACAAACAGTTTTTATTGCTTTCATGCTTCTGCATTCTTGAAGATGGGGATTTATCATTAAAAGTCATACTTTCCATAACTCTACTCTTCTTGCTACTGTTTTACCTCCTTACTCCTCCTCCAAGTAGGAACTAACCCCTGAATTTGAGGGACTCTTTCAGGCAAAGCCTTGTGCAAAGCACATGTAGGGCACTATTCTCCTTTGCTGTGGAAAGATGGTTTCCACAATTTTGCATGATTCGGTTTTCAGTGAGAAAAGGAGAGGTAACACTATTTCCACCTACCTGCCATTTTTATTTATATGTATACACATGAAATTGTGATTAGATTATGGTAAATATAATCTTGAATAATTGGATCTAAACACCTAAGATTAATGTAATCACAAGACCTCTATTCAGCTGAGTCTAGAGCAATTACACCCAGTAAAACTGCTTAGTTTATATATAAACTTTATTCCTCTAAAGGCTTCTGTTCTTTAAAACATCATTTTCACAGAGTTTGTATCAAACACAAAAAAGGCTGCACACTTTGCTAATTCTGAGAGATAGTGAATTCTTACTTACCATTAGAAAGACTTGCTGCCTGGTGAGCAATCTCACCAGGATTCAACTTGTTTAAGTTTCTACATTAATGGATGACCTGAAACCTAAAAAAGTCAGTCTGTCTTTCTCTTGCACAAAGCTTATCATCGAACTCATTCTGGACTGGTGTGTTTGAAGGAATGGGGTTGGCTTTGTTACTTTTCTGAACTGACTAGTGTGGTTTTGACTGAGATGCTAAGAATCCCAGCAACAAACTGCATCCATGTAGTCTGAGCTGCCTGCTGTACTTCTTACAGAATGGGAGTATAAACTGGAGTATGGGAATCTAGGAACTAACCAACAATTCCTTTCATCTTGGAATAGAAAATTTCCTTCGATAGTTTTAATTACACTCAGGCAGACAACATGTTGCTGTTGGGTTTGGGGGGTAATTCCACTTTAGAACAGATTTGCTTAATTGTTTCCATCAGAGGAGAACTTGAAAATATTTCTAGCTTTTAATTAGAAGGTTGGCAGCCTCACTCTTAACTCTTTCTCAAATAACTCTGGATGTTGAGGCTTAGAATAAATTAATTTGACACGAGCACGATGCGCTCTGTAGAGCTCCTGACAGCCACGAGGTGTCTCTAGGATCTGTCCCAGAAGGGGTGTGAATCCTGGTTAACCAACGAGACAAAACCTGAAATTCATTCTCTGCAGAAGCCTGTTTTTTGTCTGCAGTTGTAAAAACTTTCTTTAATAAATGACTCCTAAAAGAGAGAGCATGATCTTGTCTATCAAATAACTGTGCAGTACTAACACTAGAGAAAATATATTTACAGAGTTGAAGAATGGTAAAACAAGGGTCTACATCTGGAAGCGGTAAAGGAAAACCTTAAATATGTTAGGAAAAAGTTCCAACAGTGGAAGTCACTTAGACAAAGGAATACGTTGCTAGTTGAGAATGCATGAGGCAACGCTAGAAAGAGGTGCTTCAGAGATGAATTTTGAATTTTATCATAACAACACTATTTGGCTGTTTCATCAAGAGCATTAAAACCCATGCTGATTCTCAGAACTTGAAATTTCATAATCCAAAACCTACATCTGTGTTCAGGCAGCAGCAAAGCACACAGCAAATTCTCTCTGCACCGTGCAAGTGGTCAGGATCTAGAATACTGCTCAAATAGAGGAATCAGTGCCTTTGTCAGGGAGAGGTCATTGTCCTGATAGTCACTGTGTCCAAGGAATTAGCCAACATGGACTTTACTGACTGAACCTCTTAAACATTACTCCGCACTGATCAGTCAAACAGTCAGGCATATCAGGCATATCAAAAAAGTCAGGCATATCAAAAATCAGGCATAACAGAATGGGAACAGATACAGAAATTGTTTAGAACCAAACAGCAAAGCCAAACAAGAATTGCAAGCTGGAGGTTAAACTTTTGACTCAAAAGCTGAGCTAGGGCAGCTCATCTCCTTAGTGATAGAAAGAGGATGTTTCTTAGGAGAAAAGAAAAAGATGAAGCCTCAAAGTCCAAACATGACCACCTCTTCTGACTGTCTCCTCAAGTGAAAAGGTTAGTTTGTTGCCTGGTGAGATCTGAGATACAAAGATTGAAGTCCTGGAGCTGCAAGAGATGCAAATCCAGTATTTATATGACAGCTTATGTGGCCTCCATGTTTGTGATTTTTATTTCTGAAATGAACTTCAAGCTAAGACAACCCAAGAGAGATCTCCCTGATGAAATGTTGAGGTGAAACTGCCATGTCCTGCCTCCCAAGTCATTCAACTGTACTTCAAGAATTTCAATGACCATGCACAGCATGACACTACTGATGTAGCAGAGACCTCACCTGCTGCAAACCAGGTGCAATTACACATTAAGTAAGCTGTAAACGCTATTACTCTCCTGACACCTCTAAAGAATTTTCTATATTCAACAGAGGTAAAGTCACCCTATTTCAAACAACCTTCCAGTCAGGCACCCTGGAGCTGTGTTAGAAAGCTCCCACCAAGACGGCACAGGAGGACTTTCTTTTACCTCGGCAAGTTTATCCAAAGCTGCTAAAAGATTTACATTTCTGTTGCTATCTACAGTTCAGTGGGGAGAAACAATATCTCAATAAAAAGTTACAAATTCAGCCTTTTCTATCTTTAATGTGTTGTTAGGCACTAATAGCATAAAAATTTCCAATTGGGTCACTCACCAGATTGTTCTTTTACTGATGAGACTCATGGGTTTTTCTAACTTCTCTTTAAATTTGAAATTGAGACATTTCAAGGAACTCAAATACAAAAAAAAAAATACATGAGCACTGTTTCTGTTTAAAAAAAAAGGCATTTTCCAAAAATAAATAGCTCTAATATCTTGCCCATCTTGCACGCAGAGAACTGAAACACAAAAGGCCACGTCAGGATTGTCTCTGAGAGCCCAGAAAACTCCTGCTTCCTCTTAACAGAGCTCTCTTGATAAGCTTGGAATAGTGCATGTAGAGCCCATGGAGTCCAGCTGGCCTAGAATGCTTCATGGATCATGGACAGGTATATCCTACACATGGAGAATGAGCAGAAGAAATAGTGAGGGGCTGCTGCTATTTCAGAGTCTCACATACCCACCAAGGCTTTGTCTCATCCTACAAAATTTTCAGACACTTCAAGTTTATTCTCCCTGGACTCTGCATACTCCAGGCTGCATCCAGCGTTGTTGTACAACGCTGTACAGTGTGTACTGCACACTGGGCAGCGCAGCCACAGGAGGCGACAGGAGTCTGGCACAACTGTCCCTGTTTTTCACTCCCTCTGCCCTGCACCCCACCCCTACATGTTGAAATGCCACTCAAGTCCTTGCCTTGAGCTGGCTGCTCTCCACTGCAGCAGATTCCAGTTGCAATGGTCCCATTGTGCCGTGGATGGTTGGAAGCACAATGGGATGAGAGACACCAGCAGTGTGTAAGGCACAGCCCAAAAGGAACTGCAGAGCCTCAGTGGGGCTCACAGGCCACACCAAATGCCAGCCTCTGCTTAGTGCAGAAGGCTCCCAAGAAAGACCTGAAGTTTGAGCAAACACAATGGCACCTCTTACACTTGGACAAGTTGAGGTAGCCCAAGTCAGCTTAAAACACCCCATTCACTTCAATCCTCTGTTTTAGACTTGGACAAACCTTTACTCTTCACAGACTCCTCAGAAAGTGTCATGAGTTACACGTCAAATGCACAAGGCACATGAGGGTCAACATTACTGTTTTCTCTCAAACCAGGAGTCCTATTCAGGGCTGCCTGCCAAACTGCTGGATGAACATGGTCACCCCTGAGGAAAATAAGCTCTTGTGAAGAGGAAGAGAACTGGACAAAGACAACCAAGGACATACTCTTCCATTGATCCCAAATGTGGTGGGGAATTCAAAGGGCTTCAGACAGGAGGAAAGGTGTGTTTGATGAAGTAAACACACCAGTATTTTTTTTTTGTTTGTTTTGATAAGCACGATGGATGACAAAAGATCTTGGAAGGCATTAACTCTACTTCACACTGGAGTGCTGTTAAAGCCAGCATGGCAAGAGACTATAACCCTGTAAACATATGTTGTGTATTAGATTTTGATCTGGCAGCTTGCCTTAATTTTGTTTTTTTAAGATTCCAGCGAGTTCCAAATACACTTCCATGTTTGTGTTCCAGCGAATGAGCAAAAGGCAGAATGCTTGAGCGACAGGGACAAAAGAATACGCTGGACAATAAGTTCATTTAAAAAAAAAGCCTCCATTAGTATTGGCACATTAGAAAGAGGATGACAAAAATATCAGCAAATTCTTTCTTCTGTCCCTTTCCACAAGCTTTTTCTTTTTTTCTGGTGTACATGTCACATCTGCTGAGAACTGTAAAGGTTTTAGTCTCTTCTGTCTGAATTATCAATATGGACAGAAGTGACAAAAGGACACCTTTCCAGACAATTTAGTGACTCCCAACTCCTCACTAAAAAAGCATCCTCTGAATAGCAATTTGCCTGGGTCCCTGTAGGTGCAGACGAAGAAATTCTTTCGAGAGGCGTTTCAGTCTGCTCAGGATTGAGAGTTCCAGCTCATATAAACAAACACTGTTACAAGAGGCAAAGTTGATATGGATTTATGCAAGGAATGCATAGACTGAATAAGCAATTTGATAATTAATGGAGTTGACAGGCACTTCGGAATAGTACTCAAGTATGTGCAGACTGAATGGTTTCATATACAAGCTGAACCAAAGACAGTATTAGTATTTAACCCATTTTATACCTAATCACTCAGATGAAGGAAACACATGCATTTTTTTTTTCCTCTTGGGTATTAGTTTTGACCTCCCAAAGCCTGACTATTGGGACATAAATCCTTTGCACTTAGTAGTATTGCACACAACAGACCCGTAGATGTCATGGACAGGATGATTTTTTTCTTAAAGACTGTTTGAAGAATGAACTTTCTGGGTATTGATTACTTCTTTTATGTCCCACAGCTTAAATGCAGCAGTCTTGCTCTTAACAAAGAGCTGAGAGCTTAGTTGCATGAGTTCAGGGAATTTCTGAAGAGCCCCTCATGACTAAAAGAAAATTTCTTTTATTACTGGCTTCTAAGCAAGCCAAACCACTGCTCCTACAAGCCCAGCTGCAGAAACGAAAGATGCTTAGTAAAGTCTTGAGCAAAGCACTGTCCCACCTGGCAGGAGATGATGGTAATTTATTGTGCATGGAAGACATTGTGACATTTTGAACTGCACAGGGAGAATGGAGCAGTAATATAACTGCTCCCACACAGGAATGAGATACTCAATGTTTTCTCAGTCTGGAACATGTTCAGGGATGATGCCTTGATCTGTTTCACAACTTCACCCCTCTCAGGATCAGGAAACAAGCTTCTAATACATTTGGTTTATGTTCTCATACCCTAGACAACAGAATTATCTTCTAAAGGTTGTGTCCACAGAAACCACCTACGGAAACAAGATTTGGTCAGTCTTTCCTTACCCCACACTCTCCTTCTCCTCTAATGACAAAATCAAAAGGAGGATGTGGCGGTTTCAGTTCAAAACTGGACAGAAAGACAACCAAGACAACCACTTTCTAGGGCCTCCATGAAGGCATTGAAAGATCAGAAAGGGACTACTTGGAAACACATTGTCTCTAGTCATTGAAGATGTAGGTAATGGGAAAATACCTATTGAATGACCCCAGTTCTCCAGCAAAAGGTAGATGAACTGTCAAATGGAGTTAGATTTTCAGTGCTTCAGGCCCATTATTCTGTCCAGCTCAACAGCAGACGCCTAGGAAAGCATATATTAAATATATCCTCTGTTAAAAGCCTTGTAGATGGGGCAGAATTCTGGCAGCCTGCTGGGAACCCAGAACAAGGTCAACTTGCTACGACTGCTCAAACATCAGGGCTGCCTGCTAAGTGCCCCCCACTCCAACTCTGGCTGCAGCTGCCTTTGAAGAAAGGTGCAATGCCTTCTGCATAGATGTACATGCCGAATAAAGTCTTTTAAAGCACGTGAGAAAGAAAACTGTCATCAAAATGTACTGAGCAATTACGGGTTGAAGGTTGAACTATTATTGCTTCATGCCCTCCCATTCCCCTCCCCTCCAGGGCGGGAAGAAAGGGGGAGGATTATTCATTTGTATTCAGGCACTTCATTAATGTTTATAAGAGAATCCAAACACGCAAGCAAAACAAGGACGAAACACTCGCGCCAGACGTGTGATGCGATAAATGTCACTGGAGCAAATATTTAGATCTGTTTACAGAGAGGCCTATTAAGTCCTTTTTGAAAAGCTGTGCAGTGTTGTGGCTTGGTTTCTGCCTAGCAGCTCCAGCGTAAACACATGGAAGATGGCTAAGTCTCTCTCTCTCATTTTGTTATGACATCTGGAAACCTAAGGACGTTGGGAGAAGCCAACTGGCTGCCCTACTGCGATGTCTAGCTAGAGGGTCTGCCTGTTGAATGATGGCAGGACATGCAAAGTGGAACTGCTGAGTTCTCCAGCTTGTGCCAAAATCAGTGGATTTTCAACACAACAATCCTTCAACAAAGGTTGTTGCAACACACAAGCCCTTGGTTCATGCTAATGATGCAAGTCTATGCTCTGCCATTTTTCAAGACCATTTGCATTTGAGAAAATCAATTCCTTTAGGGGCTAAAATAGCAAAGAGGGATGGAGCCACTCTATTCACCAGGGATGAAGATGTGTCCCATAGTACCCTGCCCAAAGAGCTGTAGGTTCTGGAGTTCACAATCAGCCTGGACTTCTCCAGATGTCCCCTTCACATCACCATATCATCAAGTCTAGCCCCTCTGCATACAAATATTTCTTTTTTTGAGAGCACTAAATAAGTTGAAAGGTATAAGAGAAATTCATAGATGGAAAAATCATTGTCTTAGCCCCAGAGGCAGTAACATAATTGGGGTATTTCAGCCTCTGAAGTGATGCCTCAGTTTCCAACACTTTATGTAAGGCCTACAGGTATAAAATTGTCTGTGTTGTGTATACAAAGACTCAGGGTTCTTTATCCACATGCCCAGCTTGCCTCCCTTCTGTTTGGAAGGAATGGTGCTCAGGCCACACAGATGTACAGGACTCTGCAGAGTGACCTCAAGTGGTGCTGGATGAATCAAAACACTTTTAGTTTTCCTTCTGACTTGGTGAGTTTAGTTCACTTTTTTTCATGGCATCAAAAATTCAACATGAAATCACAAGTAACTCAGTCTGGTTTTTAAACCTATCAAAATCACAAATAAATTAGAAGAATATTAAGTAACATTTGTTTTCTCCCCTATTCTCTTAATAAATTATTTGTCTGCATGAAACTCCTTTCTGCATAAACCAGCAGGAAAGACACTTTCCCTGGTTTCAAGAGATAGAGTTTTGGGTTCGCAGTACAAGGATTGCCAACTTGTTTGATTTGTTTTAGTGGGAACTACACTGAGCTTTGCCTCAGAGAACAGAGGACCAGGTGCCAAGTCTTTTGGGATTCTCCCATAGTTGTATTCCAAGCTATACCCTCAGGTCTAAGCACTCTTGGGAAAACACACCTCTTCCTTCCCTGACTGATAATGATAGATTATTGATGTGACAGTTGCTAAACTTCTTGTTCTCTTAAAAAGTGTAAGAAGGTTGTGATACTTCGTGCTCTAGAAGAACAGAAAAATTCATGCAACCACTCAGCTGCACAGGAAATAAACACTAAACATTGGTTGTCCCTACTGTGTAACAGGGATTAATCTTTTCAGACTTAAGCATCCAAGAGAATTTTTTTTACTGCTGAAGTTTTCCTTTCTAATTAGTGTCCATGATTAATTCTTGCAGAAAAAATATGCGACAGCTTAGTGGCTTGGTCTCAAACCATGGTCGCTTCCATAATGCTACATTCAGCTGTTATTCTCTGCTTTTGCTGTGTTATGCTGCTCTTAATATACCAGACTCATCAGGAGTGCCAGGCCTCAAAACATTTGTCAGTAGCATGCCAAACATCCACAGGGTAGAGAGAGGAATCCCTTCCCCTACTCTTGTTCAGCTACCTCCTGCTTTGGAGCTAACCCTTGGGTTATTTACGTTGCGTGACCTTGAGATAAATGGCATTTGGCAGGCCGCCGGATGACTTTGTGTTTCAAATCAAACATTCTCAGTTTCTCCCACACTGACAATGGGAATAATTCCTGAATGCTTTTTTGGGGGTGGTTCTTCCCATCTCCTTGCCTGCCATGGAGCTCTCTGGTAGCTACGTCAGGGTTGGTGAACTTTAGCTTGATTTTCTTGTTAGATTCAAGTACCAAGTGGTGTGTGTGGTTTTCTTCTGTGGTTTGGTGTGTGTGTGTGTTATTTTCTCTTTGTCCCAGAGTGTCTGCAGTGCTGGTATTAGAGCTACAATTGTTCTATATATAAAGCAAAGATCCCTTGAATGATCTGCCAAAGGCTTTATCTGTGAACAATCTTTGTCTGTACTTGCTTTGCCGTTAACCAGCTTTGACTGTACTCCATAATGGCTGGAGTTGCTTTGCCTTAACTGATACGTATCAAAGAGAACTGCTAAAATTAACTGCTCATGAACTGTGTCCAGGATGTTAGATTAACTCATGTGGAATCCTTCAGTGAACAAACTGATTTATGATGTGTTATGACATTGTTATTTGATGTGTTGCACAACAACTCAATTTTAAAAAATGAAGAGTGCTCCATTAATAAGAGATAAATCTTTCCAGTGTAATTCAAATGAATCTGCAACAGCTTTAGAGAGAGTGTGATAAGGAATCTTGTGTGGGTTTAGTGATTGTGTTTTGCATTCTTAGGAATATCTTCCACTGGGATCTCTTTGTCAGTAATGACAAAACCCATCCAAAATATGCCAAAATACAACACCTTTTGGGAGATTTTAGCTCTTTGTACTTCCTAAAATACAAAAGGCTACTACTACAAGTGATTCCCAACAACTAATCCTTCCAGCTTTGAGAATGTACAAGTGCATCAATGATGCTTGCTTTCCACTGCAGAGCAATAATCTGCTGTAGTACCGACAGGGTACATCCATTCCAAGCTTATCCAGCCACAGTTAACACACAACAAGTGCTCAGAGCACTCAGTTTTATTTTCAGGAAAAAAGCCCATCTTTATACTTTTAGATATAAATTGAGTATGTTTTTAAAGCAAGCACTATTCCATTACTGGAACGTGAACCAGTGCAAATGCTGACCTTAAATTACGAAGTTCCTGGAGTGTGTTTCAGATGACTACATGTTAAAGGCTCAGATCTCTCTGGATACCCAGCTTCAACAAAAATTCCTTTGAAAGCGAGCTTGAGTTATACACTGTACAGTATGTCTCATTTCACAGCCAAGCCACTCAAGTTAATAAAGAAAATCCTCTCTGGCCTCACACAATTAGCTGGGTAAAAAGCTGGCCAATGCCAGTCTGCAGACAGGCAGATCCATAAAGCTGGACAGTGTTTCATGCCTGCAAAGGCCTGTTGCCTTCAGCTTCTCAACTTCATCTTGCCACCAAACACCTGGATTATTTCACGAAGGTATAACCTGGTCTCATGGACTGAGAAGGTATTTTCTCATTGGTATTCTGGTACTGGAAAGGAGAAATGCTGTAGGAGCTGAACTGCATCCCAGTTGTTTGAAGGCTAAGCCATATAAGAATTGATTTGGCCACAACTTTGTATTAGGAAACTTGACTTTGCTCACTTCTGGGTGTTAGTGAGTTATCCGCTCCAACAGGCAGACAATGAGCTTTTCTCAGAATGTTCTTTCTAGCTTTTTCCTATCTTAATCAAGAAATTCATTATGAAAAAGAAGGGCTTTTTGCATCATTAACTCTCATGAAAACAACATTTTTAGGCCCTTTTTGCACACTTGTACCTCCCCTGCCCCTGTGATATCCCAAAAATAAAGAATTACTTCAGCTTGAAAGCAAAATACAAGTTAGCATCCCACTTGCCTCTCAGTATGTCAGGACCAGTTCCTCTCATGGTGTAGGGCTTAGCATTTTCACAATTAATAGTGCTGTGATGATTTTACCAGAGTTTTAGAATCAACAAGACACACTGGGACATCCCATCACACTTCCTTCTGGCATAACATTTATCTCAGTAATAATTTCTAAAACTGTAAATCAATCACATGCCAGCAATACAAAGACCTTAAAAAATTTTGGCATGTTTCTCAAATCACCCTTTTGCCCTCTCCCTCTCTGCTGACTCTGCAAACTCCTGCACTGTGAGCATTTGGTCTCACATTTAAATAAATATTCCCCATCACTATTATGCTGTCACCTGTAATAGGAAAAGGCTGCAAGAAATCAAAGGAGAGCTAAATTTGTGCAGTGGCAGAAAGCGTACAGAGAATAATCAGTCTTCATTGTGATTGTTAACAAAAGTAAGGGAGCCTAATGGAGACCTTGGATTTAGTACAGTCTCTAAAATATTGAGGAGATACTTTCAAGACACAGAACCGCCTACTTGAAAGCAATACTTTTCCTGTGTTCCTCATAACTTCACTTTTATTAAAATGGAAAGAGGTTAGAAAATAACTGTAAGATTTGTTTCCTTTTTCTCATTCCTTGGCTCACTAAAGAAGTCTGATGAATATTGCTTTGCTTTATGAAGGCAGCTTCTTCTCTGTTTTATGTATTGGAGATATCTGTGTCTCCCAACAAGTGCCCCAATGGACGAGTTAGGGTAGCAGCAGCAGCAGGTAAATTTAATTTAATCTGGGGGAAACATAAAGCATTTGTTGCTATTTCTTTAATTATGTTGATACAGCTAACAGGTAACTGCCTATGACTGAATTCCTAGCTTTTTGCCCCATCTTAGCTAACTCCCATTTTGCAGGCATACCCAAGCATGAAGAACCTCTGGACTGGAATTCATGTGGAAGGCTTTATAACTTCCACACTAACTGAGCCTAGGAAAAGAAGAAATCACATTTGTTTCTTTTTCTTTTTTTACAATCCTTTCTCTGTGTGCTACTAGGAGTTTCTGGGGATGGTTCAGTGTATTCCCTGGCTTCAAGGGATTCTGGAATGGGTACAGCACATAGGATTCAGTCTGTCACTTCTAACACTGCTACCCACTGGCATGGGCGGCAATCCTGATTTTGAGGAAGTCAGGAATAAAACTCGCTTTTGACACCTGCAAAATTCTTCAACCCCCCAGCATTGTTGCATTGCCTGGACAGAGGTGATCAGCAGTGGTCCACTGATAATAAATCTAATTTTTACAATATTTCAGGGATGATGATTTCTTCAGGCATAACTGGCCTACGGGAGACTATGTATGATGAGAAATGGGGTATCCAGTACTATGCTAAATGACCCTCAGAGTGGAAAATCTTGGGTCTTTGATCTCATTCAAACTAAAAATACTTTTTCTAATGAGCCTCCTCAAGCCATACAACATCCATTTGAAAATGCTGAGCACATGGTTTTCATTTAAAGTTTTTACCAACTTTCATTTATATTGTGCTAGAAGTCCTGAAATGACTTGCACCAGAAGCTCTAAAATATTAGAAATACAAATGTGAATGACTGATGTTGGAATAACTAGTGATAAAAGCAGCAGACATGAGTGTGAATTCCTGTTTGAGCTTCTGACAGGTATTAACCAGGTCACTTTTCATTTTCTATGCCTTTAAATGACAATTAGATCCAATTAACAGTAACAATTACACAAGGTAGCTGTATTGTTCGCTTGAGCACCAGAAAAAGCAAATTCATGGAGGTGTTGAGACACCATAACTACTAGCTGTTGTGATGGATACAACCAGTCTTACAGTTTAGTTGCATGTCTGTTCCCACTCTGCACAGAGCATAGTCTTGATCCAATTCCAGCCCAGAACTGGGTATTAAGTTCAAACTGAGAACTGAGAACTGAGGTATTAAGTTCAAACACTGATATGTGCAGTTGTAAGCTCTGTAGGCACCATTTTAATTTCTGGTGTCTCAAGCGAGATGGAAACTATAATGCTTTTGGGGTTACAGAAGGAGTATTAAGTTCACATTGTTGCAATGTTCAGAAAAAAATGTCTTAGTAATTGCAACCTAGAACTAATTTGAGAGCTGCACAAAAATATTGAAATTTTGTCATCAACCCACAGTGCTTTCTGTAGATTTTAAGTATAGTGGCATCGAGCATCTGTACTGGTTGTCTACTTGGAAGAGGGATTTGGGAAAGTGTGAGAACACAAGGTAGATATGTTTCCCTGCAAAATGGGGCTCTTCTAACACCGACCCTTGAAAGCTAAAACCAATGAAGTTTCTAAAATACCAGTAATTCCTGAAAATCTCCATTTCTGTGCTATAACTTAAACACTGTCCTCTGAGGATGCCAGCTTACAGTCATTCATCCAAGCAGGCAGGGAACCTCACTAATAAGACCAGAAGATGAAAGAAATCACACAAAGTTCCCATGGTTTAAGCAGTAACACTGTGATTTCTTCTGCCTTTTACCTGTCTCATCAACTCCTAACAACAGTGAAAAGATGAATAAGGGTTTGCAGTGTAAAGCACAGCACAGGGGAAACCTGTTATTTTACAGTATGTCCCTCTGAAGTCCCTAAATATGCTTTGCCAGGAGCCCTGCCACTGATCTCCTCTCTGCAGGAGTGCAAGGTGAGTGAGTGCCCTTGTTTAAGATCATTTCTGGCCTTTGCAATCCAGGAACCTCTGACTCGCCCGAATGATGTGGGCTGCCTTTATAACTGGATTGCTACTCACTAGGGAGCTGAGGGGAGGCTGTTAAAGACTTTCTGAGGACTGTAGGTTGCACTATACTTCAAGTGGAGGATTTTAAGGTCAATGGTTCATTCTGTTTATAAGCAAAGCACTCTGGGCCTGAAGGAGGATCCTGACTGCTGCTGCAACAGCATAACAAAGTGACAGCAAATAACAAACAGATTGAAAATCACCAGTGTGAAAATACCATTTAGTAAACAAGATCTTTTGTACCTACTGGGTTAGCAGCTCTGAGGTGGAAAACTCACACAGGAAAAAATGACATGATTCTGCTATTTGACTTCTATACACTGGTAAAGTTAAGCTGCCCCAGGTACAGTAGGAACTCCCTTGAGTGTCTGTCAGACTGTTTTCTGGGGATTTTTCCCTTCCAAGGCCCATCTTACAAAGATGTAATTCCTACCTAATACCAATCACAGGAAGAACCCATAATTTTGCAAACAAATCAACCAGCAGAATCCTCCAGACCTGCTCGTGGGAGGCAGGTACACCTGCCTTGGGCTTGGATGTTACCAAGGAGGGCGTGAAGGATCAGAGGGAAAGGAAGGGCTCATACTCGACCTGTTGTACAAACACTTCTGGCAGTTATATACACAATAAATAAAACAGATGAACTGCCAGCTGCCCCTCGAGCCATCATTAGTGACTGGCTGCTTTCTTAATAGGCATCAAATGCCTGGGTGAGCCTTCCAAGGGGCTGTGGGGCAGGAGCATACAGTCACTGGCTGGACAGAGCAACACCTGCATGTGGGTACAGCTATAAAATGTCAGCTGCTGATCCTCTCAGGTGTTACTGCCACTACTGTCATTTTAATACTTGCATAGTTTCATCTTCAACAGCTCCCCTGGTGAAAATATAAAGCAGCTCTCACTAGTATTTAAAGGGAATTAAAGGGAAGGATTTCTATTTTTGCTGTATGAATTTCTACCCCGAGGTTAATTTTGGTGGGGGAATTTTTTATCCTGGGGCATAAGAGGGTGAAGGGAGTGAGAGTTTAACAAAAGCCAGCAAGCTGAAAACTATGTGCACTATGTATAGCTATGTGAAATCAAACCCTTTAACAACATTTCTTTCAAAACCTTCAGCAATGAAAACAGGTAATGCTGTTTTTGATGACTCCTGATCTCTTCACAAAGCCTGAAATTCTATAAAAGCAAGAAGATGCCATTTCTACTAGGAAAAAAACACTTTTATTTCAAAATTAAAAAAAAATCAGTAATACTCCCTCATATAAACTACACAGACTATCAAAAGTCAGCTAGCTCTGAAACTGAGTTCTTTAATTCAGTTCAGAAAACTTTCAGCCCGATCTTTCACTAGGACAAATAAGTACATTGCTCTTGAATTGCTCAGTTACACTGGTCCTGTCAGCTTGGGAGAATCCCAGCTTTGTGATCACAGAAATGTTTAGTTTTTCAAGGGGACAGGGCAGATTGAATAGAGAGCCCAGGATGTGGCCCTACCTATACTTCCTGTGTATATTTCTGTTTTGCCACTGAAGGTCCAGCTTCGAGGCTGCAGAGCTGTCACTGACCAAACATGATGGACCACCCATGGGCCTTTTATTAACCAGCACTTGTTCCCCCCTCTAATCCTATCACCAGAGTAATCAAAGCTGCCATGTCCCAGGGTTTGATGGAACAGCAGGACCTGGGAAATGAAGACTGATTTTGTTAACAAAGTCATTCCTGCCCCATGAATGCTGTCTCATTGGTAGAAAGCGGGGAGATGAGGTTTATTTGTGCAGAGAATGAGGCGGCAAAGAAATGAAAAGGGGAGAATGGTGAAGTGTGAAGTTTAATCTGGCACAGTCTGAGGTTTCTTTCTTTGAGGCCGTCTCTGATCCAATCAACACTGGTTTGATATTTAACATCTCCCCCTGCAGTTGGAAATGATACCAGCCAGAGGAGACCAGAGTCAGGGCTTCCCAAACAGCTAAAGGGGAGAGAAGGGGGGACTGGCAGCTCCTCACCAGCCTGACAGCTTCCCCATGAACAGGCTGGCAGGAAGCTGGACTCTGATACAAAATTTCCCCTACAAACCTCAGGATTCAGGGCATCTGCTTTGAGCTGAATGCAGACTGTCCCTGAGGAGAGCAAGCTTGGGATGGGATGGGGAAGGGATTTTAGTTCTAATGTGAAGGAAGGGCTATGAACACTGTCGGGGACTGCGGATCCTGCTGAGAAACAGGATCAAGCACATGCAAGAGATGCCACCCACCTCCCCACGGAACAGCAGTTTGGGTACAGGAGTAAGACCTTCCCCTTGCTGACTGTACAGACCTTCAGTGGGGACACACTGCAATCACTCCAGGGTGACAGGGGTCCCATGACAGCCCTGGGCCATCAAGAAGGATGCACCAAACCTGAGCAGCTGCAGGAGCCACCATCACAATTCTCCTTACTTCAACAACAGCCGGGAGAAAGCTTCCCATCACAGGCCCACATGAGGGTCCCAAAGAGGAGAGAGAGCTTAGCCCGAATCCCAGCTGGCCCTCAGAGGACACATCAATGAGTCCTCACAGCCAGTAGTGGCTGCAGTGCCTCTGCCAGGATTCCACCAGAAGGCCTGGAAAGTCATCCGCCCCTCACCAGTTCTCAGCCCTGGCCAACTTGATTTTGCCCTTTTCTGGCCACTCTCTACATAAACATCAGTGCTTCCAGACAGACTTGTCTGCTTCCTCTTCTTCACTTGCCTCAGCTCTTTCTGTCCCACCTTCCATGAAAACCCTGAAACTTCAAATACCAAGGAGCAGTAAAATTTCAACCTGATCCAAACCTGCTATGAACTCCCCTGCATCCAGGCTCCCAACACTGCCTTCTGCTGGGATTCAGACACCTTGACACCCGCTCACCCATACACGGGGCCTGGACTTTGAGTGACCAGCAGCTGCCAGAGTCCCAGGAGGTGGGATAACACTTCTCCCCAGGATCCAAGCAGGAGAGCGGCCAGTCAGCAGGAGGCAGGAGGATGGGACTGATGAGGAAAAGCAGCAGGAAACACTGTGCAAAGGTTTCAGGGGGAGCAGAGCATCAAACTACAAAGTTTCGGGGTTTACAATAGAAAACAATGCTCCCTGCCCTACCTGCAGGAGCTGGCTCTCCAGGAAGCAGCTAATTATATGAGCCATCTTAATCTTTTTATCCGGCTAAGACAATCAACATTTCAAAGCCACGCACAGAACGTTTCAAAGATCGTTCCTGGTCAAAAATGCAAGTGTATCCACTTTCTTTCAGAGCAGATCAAAACCAAGTACCACACCGGGACCACTCCTACATTTCCTCCTCCTCACGGTATCAGATTAACAGATTTGGTGTGTGTAGTCAGATTAAATATTTGCAGTAGCACAAAGCTGCCTTTGAGGAGAAGAAGTATGGAAAAAAAGCTTTTTTTGTCTTTTTTTTAATTTGCTTAGGGCAAAAATACTGGACTTTGGGGATGTGGGAAACAAAAGCATTGACATGATTCAGCAAGGTCCAGTCCTGAAACCTGAATTCTGAATGCAGAAATAATGTGCAGTGTTCCTGTAATAGTAATGCTGAAAACAGGTAAAAAACCGCTGATGCCCTTAGCAGATTTGGAACTATAATTTATCACAGATGTTCTCATCAAACTGTGCAAACACCCTGCGAGACAAAAGCTGCTCAATTTCTGATTTCCATTTTAGGGCGTTTTAATTACGTGTTGCTTAAGGAAGGCTCCAAGACTTGCAATTGGGAGGTGAAACCTTGCAATAGTAATCCACTCCACTAAATTAGCACAGTAATACACCAAGCAGTAGGACTGCCAGACGGTGTGATAACATTACAAATTACTATTGTTAAACAACTAGCCAGGTGTCAGGATGCATGGAAATCTAGAGGAAGCAAGAAAATAAATATCTGGTTTGTTTTGTTTAATTTTGTCTCCTGTTGTTTTGGTGGCCTTGTTCCCAGAAAAAGCTTCAATCTAGGAAAATTCCTCCTGAACACTGATCTATTTCAGCAATTTTGTCAATTCTCTCTAACAATTAAAATGGAATATATTCTTTTAATCAGCACAAATGTTTTGCATAAATGACTGTCCTTTGCTTGCCAATAGCAGTAATACCTTTACTGTTCTTTTTTAGATTATTTTTGGAGCAAAATGAATGGGAAATTTTTGTTTCTATTTAAAAGTTGGACAGAGAAACAATTATGGTTAAGGGCAGCAGTGAGTTTTGTACTCGGTCCCTTTTCCTTTCTCTGCTGCTCACTCTCTCTGGAAAGAAAAAATGTAGTATGATTCACATTTAAAAGTCTTCCAAGTGGTACATTTTTAACCAGGTGCTTTCATGTACTTGATTCTAACTGCCACTTTTGACCTAATACAACCAAATACTATAGGATGGCTGGAATGGTTAATTGTTTTTACCTCACCTCAAAGAAGGGGCTCAACAGAGAGGATAGGCACTTAAACCCTTCAGAAAGAATAGTGTAAAACGAATTCTTTGATTTGGATGTGTGTTAAATAATGCAAAGGTCCTGAGGGACTTTCTTTTTATTATTTTTGTTGCTTAACAAGAAAATACATTCAAAAGTGTATGGAACAAATCTTCTCTGAAGGCTGTATGCAGAGTTAAGACTCCTAGTTGAAATAGCGGATGAACCAAATGTTAGTGAAAGCCAGACTTTTTTCCCCTTCAGATAGCTCCTACTGGACTTCAGGGGAGCAGGGGGTGAAGGCACTCTAAGGACATTGTAATCATACTGAAGATTAGTCCTTTAATTCTTATTCCCCCACATCACCAAGAAATTTTTTGGTCAAAGCAGGACAGTAAGATAAGGCTGGGAATAGACCGATCCAAAACTAATGACGAAAAGCAGGTTAAAAATGAAATATCATAGCAGTAACTGACACCATCTTAAATCTCCCCTGGATTATTTGTTTTCTTCCACACACATTCATTTCCTCAATTTCTAGTAAATCTCCTTTCACATAAACAGTTCCACAAAGCAAAGTCAATAGCTGTTACTGTGTTCCTCATTAATCCACTGAAATGAAATAGATCTCATGGCTTAGTATTTGGCTGTTTAAACTTAAATCCATTGAAAGAATTCTGGAGTCCAGTTACACCAATAACTTTTGTTTCTTAACCTACATCCTTTTCTGTTTGCTGAAATTTACCTGCTCTAAAATGAAATAAACCCATGCATATTGCACACTTAATTTCCCCCAGTACAAGGGCAACATGAGCCACTTTGTTTTGACCCGGAGTGACCACTAAAAAGACGACTGACAGTTTGCATGTACTTAAATCATCTCGAACAATGTGGAAATTTCTATTTTCATTGTTCATGCTTCATCCTCTTCCTGACAAGTACCACAGAGCTGCTTTACTTCAAAACAAACAAACAAACAAAAAATCATTTTTTACCCAGCTCCGGGACAGGATGGGAAGCATGTAAGTTTCCCTCACAAGTGGCAGGCAAGCACATACACACATTCACACCCTGGACATTTGTCTCTCAAATAAATTATACACGTGATACACACGCAGCACTCGCCACGCACATCACGGGGTTTCTGCAGGCAGCACGGATCAGCACGACGGAGAACAGGCAGCCCAACACAAAAGCTGCTGAGGCGCAGGAGTGACCGCCCCGCTGCAGCAGGCTTGGGGTTCACCCCCATCAACTGATGGAAGTGCAAGGAGAATACCCCCCCCATATCACGGGGTAAGACACGAGGCCCAGAAGCCTCCTTACCTGGGAGAAGTTGAGCCCGTTCAGCGGGTGACACTGCTCCTCCACCCGCTCCACCGCACCCGTCTTCTTCTTCATCCTCTCGGCCTCCTGGGCGAGGTAGAGATCGAGCACCGGCACCCCTCTGGAGCGGATGTCCGTCTCCGTCAAGGAGTTCACCATGAGCATCACCCAGACGGGCCTCTTGCGCTCCCAGTTCCCGGCGATGGCGTTGAAGAGGTAGTCGGCGTAGAGCCCTTTGCCCCGCTGGTCCGGGGTCATCCAGTGGGGCAGCATCAGCTTGATGTAGTCCAGGTGGCGTTTGAGGCGGCGGTACAGCTCCCGGGGCAGCACGTCCTGCAGGTTCTCCCCGTGGGGCAGCATCTGGCAGCTGGCCAGCCCCGAGATGGTGTAAGGGTCCGTGAGGTCCAGCTCGAAGTAGACGCTGGAGCTGGCGTGGAAGGCGGCCTTGGAGTTGTCAGGGATGAAGTCCCAAACTCGCGTGTAGGGCACGTGGATGGTGCCGAAGAGATAAGCGGGGGGGTCACGGCGAATGGTCCAGAGGAAGGAGTTGAGCTCTCCTTGCTGCGGGGAAGACAGAGGGGCCGGTCAGTGATGGAGGGGCACAAAGGAAGGAGACAGTGATGCCACCCTCAGGGCTGCCCGCAGGGCAGGAGGAGCGGGCTTCCCGCTTCCCCCTCTCCTCGCACCAGCCCCACGCGGGCTCGCAGCGAGCAAAGCCCACGGGCACCATGAGGCCGGCGGGGAGCTGGGTGCCGCCGTGACCTCCCCGCTGGCCGCGGGGGACACGGCCCCGGGCCCCTCGGCGGGGCACACGCGGGGCAGCGCCGCCACACCTGCGGGGGCCACGCGCGCCCGCGCGGGGGGGGGGGGGGCTCCCTCCGCGCGCCCCCGTCCCGCCCGCGCCCCGCGGCCCCCGCGCGCCCCGCGGACACGCGCGCATCCCCCGCGGGCCGGCGCGCCCCCGGCCCGGCCCGGCCCGGCTCACCGAGCGGGGCAGGTCGCACTGCCCCGTGTCCATCTGCTCCCGCCGGGCCGCGGCGTCGGGCAGGAACCCCCCGAAGACGAAGCAGATCAGCGTCAGGTTGAGTTGCATCCCGCTTCCTCTCGGTCTCCTCTCTCTCCTTCCCAGATGAGCCTTTTTGGATTTCTAGGATCTTTTTTTTTTCCTCCCCCCTCCTCCTGCTCTTCCCCCTTTTTTTTTTTTTTTTAGCCTTTTTTTTTTTTTTATTCAAACAAACTTTGCCAGTCCCATCTGCATCTGACAAGTGCAGGGGGAAGGACTGGCTGCCCCCTCCCTCCCATGCTCTCCCCCCTCCCGCCCTTTCCCACCCCCACCCCCTCTGGCTCCGGGCTTGTCAGAGGCGCTGGATGCTTTGGGGAGGACGGTTCTCATCGCCAGCCTCCGCCATGCTTTGGTGTTGCAGACCGGAGACGCTCCTTCCCGCCCCGCCGCTTCGGGAGGAGGTTGGGAGGAGAGGGGCGGGGGGGGAGAAGAGGGGGGAAGCGGGGGGAGAGCAGCCAGAAAGTAAAAAAAGTTTAAACCCAAGATTTTTTTGGACTGTTTTTTTTTTCTTTAATTCGGCGGTCCAGAAGGGGGTCCCGCGGCGCCTTGCGGAAGGCGGGCGGTGCTCGGCAGGGCGGCGGCGGCCCCCGCACCTCGGCCCCGCTCCGCGCTCCCCGCTCCGGAGGCCGGACCCGCGCGCCGGCGGAAAGTTCCGCGCAGCCGCCCCGGCCCGCCCGCGCCTCCCGCCGCCAGCGGCCGCCGCCAGGGGGCGATGGCGCCCCAGCGGCGGCTGCGGCTGAGGGGCGGCGGCGCTTCCCCGGCGCCCGCCCGGCCCGCGGCACCTGCGCGGCGCGTCCCGCGCGATAAACGCCCGCAGCGCGAAACCGAGAAGTTCCGACATCCCCAAACTCGGTCAGTTGACAGAGTCAGTCCGACGGGGTTTGTCACGGGCAGGAACCGAGGGCAGCCGGCTCCCCGGGGGATGCCGTGGGGCGCCCCTGCTCAGCCCTCACCGGCTGCGCTGATCCCCGCGGTCAGGACATGTCCGGCTTTCCCCGGCCCCTCCGAGCCCGGCGGGGAGGGCAGGACAAGGACGTGGCCCCTGCATGGCGCGGGCAGCACCGTTCCGCGTACCTCAGCTGTACCTCACCGGGCCCCCCGCCTCCTGAGCTTCACAGGAGGATGGAAGGAAGGAAGCTTGTGTAGTTTTCAAACATGCATCATTAGCGATCCAGCTTCCATTTGGACCGAAAAGCCTCAGCAACACCACCTGAGGTGATTCTTGGTGACGGGAGCACTTCCAGGATCCCTGGGCGTCTGGAGCCCTCTGTGGAGGTCGTTGCAGAAGGCGTTTGAGTTCAGCAGCTCCAGCAGAGTACAGGCTGACAGTGCCTGTCACCGTCACATGCCAGAGCTCCTGCCTCTCCAGATCCATTCGGGGCAGGGATGGGAGTCAGGGTGCCGGACATAGCCCATTGTCCCTGCAGGGCACTGCCCAGCCCCAGGCATCTCCATCCTGCTGTGTGCAGCAGAGCCGATCTGTATCCTGACTTGCCCATCACCTCCCCGACTGTAAACCCTGTCCAAAACTCAGAAGTTCCTCACTGTATTGGCAATGATCAAAACTAGCAAAATTTACATGATGAAATGCTGTCATTACTATTATGATGCATGGAGCCAGCAGAGTTTTGCCCAGGACAGTGACAGACTCAGGACCACCTGGATGTAAATGTGGCTTCCTGAGAGCCCCGTGGAGGCTGTGAGGGATGCCGGTTGCTGTGGTGACTGATGGACCAAAGCAGCCACACGGGCTGCTGAAAGGCATTTTGGAACCACTGTGTGTGCATGCCCTGCACGCTGCTCCTGGCAGGACAGCATCCTCGTCACCACAGTGTTGGAACCAGCAGCAGCTCCTTTCTAAGTAATGCTACTCATCCTCTTCTCTCACCCCCCAGATCTTCCAGACAGGTAAAAATCAGGCGGAGTAAGGGACTGGTTTTTCCTCATTGTGTTTCTAGTTCTTTAATATGTCAAATAAATATTCCATTTTCTGGTTCCACCCTGAGACATACGGTCCAGATAAGGGAAAAGTAGAGAACATAGAGGCAGAAGGATTTTTAGCACACAGGGTGTCCCATCACTGCAGTACAGGATGGTCCAGTGAGACAACCAAGTCATGGCTGGATGCTGGAGTCACCTGTGGCTCCTTGCTGTTGGGATATGGAGTGGCAGCAGCTGTGTGTGTTGCTTTGTAGGCAGTGATTGTTCTTGTGCCCTCCCCACCAACTCACTTCCTTGGCATTGCTGGTGTGATGGCACAATCCCACAAGGGCAAGGAGGGCAGAGCCTGGCTTCATGTGCCCACAGCATCTTTCTCTCTGCAGCAGCCCCACCTTTCTCGCAAGTATGCCTCAGCACACAGTCCCAGCCTGCCCACCCCAAATGTGCAGGGTGCTGCCTGGTCACGGTAGATAGCTGTACCCAGACCTGAAATTAAGGTCCAGAGCAAGAAAGTTGTGCAGTCCATGTCACAGCAGATGTCACACAACAAGGGGTAAGTCACAGCACAGGATCCTGTTACTTTTCCCTGAGCTGCCACAAACAATTTCAAAGCTACAGGCTTGATGCTGTCATGACACTGTAGCACGGAGCTGCATTTGCTCCACCTGGATCAAACTCTCCTTGCATTCAGCAAGTGCCATGCCCAAAGTGGCATGGCTGCACTTGCCTAGCTTAAGTGGCTTTGACTTGATCTACCCAAATCTCTTCCAAAGCTGTGAAAGAACAGAGGGGCCTCGTCAGGAGGCTGGTGGGGACATCAGGAGTGACATGACCCAGAATCTCACGCCCTGGAGGAGACGCCTGGGAGGTCTGTGAGGATGTGAGGCCCTGCTCGATGCTGGGTGCTGTGCTGTGAGGAAGGTGATTGCCCTCATCGATAGCATACATATCAAAGCACCCAGGGCAAGAATAAACAAACATCTTTGGCACTGTGCTCGTCTTCCATGAGCCAAAAGGCAGGTGTGTGTCTGTGTGTGTGTGTGTGTGGATAGCAAGTTTTCCAGCCGTTTCCCTGAACTCAGCCCTGATGTTGCAAGAACTGTCTAGCTGTGAAAACACGGCCTCGCCTTGATTTATGCCGCTTGTGGGTAAGATGACTAAGAAGAAGGGGGAGAAAAAAAAAAAAAAGAACGGAACAGGAACAGAAATCCCAGTGGGAGCACGATGAGGGTGTGTACGGATTTGGTGGGACGGTCAGGTTGGGGAAACTGCAGCCAGAGCTTCAGGCAGTAGGAAGAGGAGACCACAAAACCACATGATATGTGTCATGATGTTCCACCTAAGATACAAAAGCATGCCACAAGTTTTATGAAGGCAACTCTTTGGTAACAGTAAAGAAATTGATTCTTTTGTGAAATTGTAACTTTTTTTTCTCCTTCAGATGAGTTCCATATGTCCTCATGATTTTTTTACTTTTAAACACAGCAGTTTAGAACAAATCTTAAGTAACATTTAGCCTGCGTGTAAAGTAAATATTTACAAAAACATTAAATAATGTTGCTGATCTTTGGAAAATGTGTATTGCTCCCTACCTGCTACTGTTTTGTGCCTATCTGGACTAACAGAGAAGCTTTGTAATAAAGCCCAAGGCTGTAAAAGCAGTATAACAGTGTGATTAGAAGTAATCAGGTGGAAAATACTACTATAAAAACTCGAAGAGAAAGGAGGGCTAAGCTGCAAATGGAAGGTTACGTTAGTTTGGTTTTAACAAATTTTAAGAAAATTAATGGGAGAATTGGCTTTTAATCTTACAAAAGCTGTATTATTTTTGCGGAAGCATAATAAATAGTTATAGCTGTTATTTATGTCATGTATCATTTTCAAAGGACCTTACTAAATAAATATTAATCATTTCACCAACCACTTAAAGGCAACCACTTTAGGGGTGCGGTGAGGCAACAACTTACCAAGTGAGTTGTGCTTAAACAGGAAGTGAAGACAGCCAGATTCAATAAGGAGTCCGTGTGGGTATAAAAAATATTTGTGGGGGCTTTAACAATATGTTTAATGAGGTAAAACAAAACTCCATGGAATAGAGGGTAGATTTCTTTGTAAATGAGAAGCATGCATTGAAACTTGTAATTACAGTGAGTTTCCAACAGGTAAAAAAGATTATTAGATCTGAGAGAAAACAGCTTATGGGGGATCAGTATTTGCATGCAGGGAAGTGTAACATTTTTTTTAAAGAATGTGCTCCTCTCTGCTCACCTTCCTCACAGGAAAAACACCATATTGTTGGCCTGTGATGTAGCAGCATTTCCCTGTCTCCACCTTGGTGTACTTTGATTTGAACCCGGTGAATTTCAGTCTCTGCATTTCTTATAACCTTCCTGCAGTAAGGAGCTCTGCTGGCCAATGACTCTTCCTAAACCTCTCCTGTGTCAAAACTGGAAGAGTAAGAACCCAGCTTTTCCTTTTTCCACGAATGAAGCTGAAGGTGTCTTCTGCTCCTGCAGAGATGGTAGGTGACATTCAATCTTCTTGTATGCTACAGATCACAGAACAATTTAGGTTGGAAGGAATTTCCTGAGGTTTCTGGTCCAACCACTCTGAGCAGGGTTCATTTCAATGTTCGATCATGCTGCTGAAGTTCAATTAAAGATGCTAATTAGATTTCATTAGTGTTACACACAGGTGGCATTCTCTGTAGTGGTCCTGGACTCAAAAAAGTATTAAGCCTAAAGCAGTTGCACCGCTAGCTGTCATGCCATGACTTGTTATTTGCTGTGACACCTGTGCTGTGATATATCTGGCAAATAGATTTTCCTGCAGAAGATTGATTTTGATGTTGTAGTCACATAAAACATCGTTGCTCAGCCATGCAATTCATGATTTGAAACATGCAGTTGTCAGATGAACAAGCCTCTGCTACTTAAGGCTGTCATGCTGAAACTGCTGAATTACCACAACTGTTTCAACGTTTCACATCTTTTTTCTCATGTGTGTTGCAAGCAATACAATGTAGTCACTGTAGCTGATCTTGTATTTTCTTGCCTGTTTGTCCTTCTGTGACCAATTCAGTGTCTTTTGTCTCAGTGTAGCAAAAACAACCAGTCTAGTTCTTGAAGAAAATCCCTTCTCAGTCCTGACATCCTCCCTTCTAAGAACGAGGTATGAATTTTGCAGACCAACCAGCATTAATAGCTTGTATTACATTTTGCAAAGTCTCACCTTGTGCTGTGGCCTCTGCAATGACAGACCACATCCTGCCTGAGACTAGGCGTGTAAATAGCTGAAGAAAACCTTTCCCAGTGTCAGACTCTGGAATGCATTTTCCCTCTGTATAAAGTTTAGTCTGCGCTTGTGTATGTCTATATTATTACCTATGCACACCTCTAAGAAGGTGTATGTAGCTATGTTGTGTGTGTTTATATATATTAGTGCATTCATATATACATATATATATGTGTGTGTGTGTGTGTGTATACACACACACGCACACACATATAAGATGATGGGATAGGTAAGTGCTATTAATGCTCCCTTCTATGCTTTTCAATCCTTTTCCCTATCCTCTCAAAAATATTCTGAATTTTAGCCTATGGAAGCAGAAGCCTCTCCTTCTCTGATGTCCTACCACAAGTATGGTGGAGCCTGTGTTTTCAAGATCTTCTGTCTGCACCTGAAGGAGAACACTACTGTTCCTTTCCTAAAGCATATTAAATCAGAGAGATTGTGATAAAAAGATCTGAAAGCAGCTCATCCACCGGAACAGAAGTAATCTCCCTGCTGTATAGAAAAGGCCGTAGCTGTTTCCATAGCACTACAGATTATCTCCTTGAGGCCTAACAAGCAAAGAGATTTCTTCCTGTTCAGCATAGTTCAGTATGCAGTTCCAAAAGCTCCACTTAATTTCATAAACAGTTGAAGCCTCTTTCATGTTTGGAGGATGATTGTGAGTTCAGCTGCTCAAGAGTCCTCTAAATGCTCCCCTCTTTATTGTTATTCACTCTATTTTCTTTTCCTGCTTTCTATATTGCCATTGCTATATACAACCTGGGTATCATATTATGTTCATTGGCATTTATTAATGAGAAGCCTCTGAGGGTTTTTTTAATGGGATGAGTCTTTATTATAAGGCAGCTAAACTGGCCCTCCAAGACAGCACTTCTGAAAGAGAGTCTCTGCATCTTTGGCCTAACCTGGAGCAGAATATTCCAAGGAAATCCAATAATGTCGTGTGTATGTCTGATGTAGCTCATTTGCCAACAGCATTCCTATTTCAGTGGCTTGGAACACATAATAGACATGCAAAACGTGCCAATATTCCGGCAATTTGGTGTAAAAAGTGCTGCTTTTTTTCTTTTGGAGCTGGTAGAATATGGCTCACATTTTTTGCGTGTGTGTGGGCCTGCTCCTTATTAAACTCGTGGTCCTTTTTTCCAGTAACCACTTCAGTGCTGTGAATCAACATAACCAGTTCAGAAAAACACCATCTGTTGATGGGATAACCAAAAGTCTAGTTAGCTGGAAGTTTATAGATCACAAAGTCTCACTGAGTCCATTTTTATGTTAATAAATTCCACCATGGAATATTTTCTGATGTCACATGGTAAAAGTGCCCCAAATAGCAGCTGAAGCATTTTCCATTATTTATCGCAATGTTTTGTGAGCTTAACAATAGAAATTGGCCAGGATCTAAACTTCCCTCATCTCAGAATGCCATATGAGTGTCTGTTTGGTTTCATGAATCTTAGACAAGTAGGTTTAGAAGGGATCTAATCTAGCCTGGCCAGAGCTGGGTCAGGTGGACCTCCACTATCCCAACCAGATGTTCATCTCACTTAGGAGTGGAGGCTGGGGGTAGCCCTCTGTAATAGCTATTCACCTCATTTCATCCATCCTGTGCCATCCATTCTTTTGGTTCAGGTCACCTGCTTTCCTGCTTTTTAGTAGCAGTCCAGCACAAAGATAGTGCTCCTCCAGACCAGTGTGCAAATTCTTGGTGAAACCTTCCAAGTCACCCTGAGTCCATTAAAAAGAGTAAATAACAAATTTTCTACAAAGTTATAAAATTACTTCTAAGTAGGTCTAAGGAGGAGGACTCTGCCTTAGTGCTAGTGGTGCTGAGAGACCCTGAGGCTCAAAGTTCATGCCAGCACTGCAGCAATGTTTTTGCAGGGTCATCATGGGGATTCTCATCATGGGAATGGTCTTCTCTCTGAATTTCAACACGTGGATTTCAGCCTGTGATGGTGTTTCCTGATAAATGGGCTGCCGGGGATGCTACAGCCATTATGTGCTACCTGCTCATGGCCTTCTAGGGCACCTGCTGCAGGAGAAATCTGGCTGCCTCCTTTTATGAGAAATCTGGTTGTAGTTATTAGAAGGGAATCCTAACCATCTCTACGCTGTATCCCTTGTCCTTTTCCCCGGGGGGAAAATGACAGGAAGCTTTTTCAATACCTGTAATTTTCTTGTAACACTACCAGTTCTCTGTCCAAATCATGATTTTGTCCTGTTTTTGGAAACTGTCAGGTGAGGAGCAGTGCCCTATGTATGTTGTACAGCCACATACCTAGTGTGGAGTCCTACTCATTTCTTTCTGTTGCCTGGAAACAACTTCTGCTGGTTTGAGTAGAACATGTAAATGCACTTAATCGTGTGGAAGAAGCTTTGACATTTCAGATCATAGTAATCTTCCCATTTCCTTCCTCATGTGCAAGTCAAAGTGGCTTATACATTTGAGATCCAGCTGTGCATGCTTGGATCTGTGATACTCAGCCCGCACTTTGAAGCTACTCCTGCCCTGAAATCACACTGTGTATATCCATTCCAAGCTGTAGGGAAGAATTAATCAAATAAAACCTGATGCTCTGCTGTGCTAAAGTACCTCGCAACTTACCTATCTCCTCTTGCATATCTTCTGATTATTGCAGAACTATAAAGCTCTTCTATTGTTTATTTGAAACAAATTTTAAATACTCCCAGTAATCCTTTTGGATTTGAGAAAAAAAGAAACATTTCACACTATGGCAAGTCCCTGAAATGCCTATAGGGGCTTCTCTGCTGAGCTGTCCTAGGGATATCAAGTTTGCTGAGATCTGGAAGGCTATGGCCAGGTAATCTTTTATTTATTTGGTAGGATCCCATTATCAGTTTATCACAGAAGTTACTGTTTTCAGGGCTTTTTTCAGTGCACTCTTTTCCAAACAGTTTGAGCAGACAAAGAGAAAAAAATGTCTGTTTTGGAAGTGTGTCTTTAGTGCATGTTGATCAGTCCCAGTCTGTGTCTAACCACTTTTAGTCTGCTTGCATGAGGAGATAAGGACTAGTCTCTCCTCTTGTTAGCACTGGTCATGTGGAAAGCACCAAAAAAGCAGGAGGAAAAGTGTCAAATAAATGTCATAATTTGGCAACAAGAATGGGCTCTCCCCCCTTGTTAGAAGCTATCTTTGTTTTCATGTGGAAGTAGATCTTGCAGGCACTGTGCTTTCTGAGCACACCTTCTTGTTGCATCTCTCTCTGTACATGCCTAGCCCTGTGATGATAACTAGTTCCTAAACATGAAACAAAAGAATGAATTATGTCTATATTTCTGTCAAGAGCGGAGAAATCTAGTGACAATAAACCCAGAAGTTTGTAGGGTGAAGTAAAAAGAGAGACTTTATTTTGAGAAGCAAAAAGTTACGACTATTTAAATCTCATTGAGATGATATTCATTGGGATCATCAGTCACACTTTTTGTTGTTGTTGCTAACTTATACATGCACATAGAAACTGCCTTTCATGGGTGAAAAATGTCTTGCTTATTCACAAGCCCTGTAGAAATAAACATCATTTTACATATATCTGTACTGCTGGCAGCAAGGATTTTATTTGTCATGCTATGTGCCAAGCTTTCATTAGTCAAAGTGTGAAAAATCCCATTTGCTGTGTTTTGGAGAGTTCCCATTGGAAGCATTTAGAGAGCAATTCACTGATCTTTCAATCCCTGGAAAGGAGAAGGGATCCCCCTGGGCGCTGGCCAAAAACTTGGGACTCAGGAGTTCTGCTTTAGTCCTCAACTTTGTAACCCATCCTCTTTTTGACTCTGAGCAAATTGCTTCATCTGTCCACATCTTGAATCCCTAGTGACAAGGATCAGGCTTTCAAGTCATAAATTTGTTCAGTAGCATAAACTTAATATCTCAGATGCTAATATGGTGGTAACCACATGGTCAGACTCTTCAAGCTAAGTTTGATAAATGGAGGCAAGTCTGGGTCTGAACATAAGTTTTGGAGAAGCTCCAGAGTCCGAACAGCGCAACTCTTTGATTTCACTCTACACTGTCACAAAAAACCAAGCACACTTTTCTGCACACTTGGATCTCTGCCACTGCTGAAGTCCAGGTCCTGCTCTCTGAATCCCAAGCCTACCTCATTTGGGGGCTGATACAGGGATGTAAGATCCCTGCAGTGTTCCCTCCGAATGAGGTCACTGTGAAGATAATAAAGTCATGGAATAAGTAGAGCTGCTAAGGAAATGGCTTTAGCTTGATGGATTGAACTTTGTGAAGCTATGCATATATCTGCAAATCTGCAAAGTGAAGAGTCTGAGGTCCTGTGTAGGTTCACAGGTTGTGGTAATTGAGAGTGGGGCTGCAGCTGTGTAGGTCAGGTGACCAGTATTGAAGGTAATGAGCCATGGAGTGCCCAGGTGTACTGACCAATCCCAAATGGGTACAGAGGGCACACAGGTGCAATGCAGGTATGATAAGGGTATAAAAGGTTGTGCTGAAGAACAAGAATGGGTAGATGCTTGAAGCTTTCTGATGTGATATGATGTTACTCTGTATGGGTGAATTGTCTGCACAGCCCCTATTCCTCTATGTAAAATAGGAAGCACCTAGAAGCAAACATGAGTAAGATCAAACTCTGTTTATTCAGATGAAAAGTATTTGCTTTCTTTTTTTTTTTTTTTTTTTTTTTTTTAAGAATGGTGCTGCCAAGTTCTGGACAGAATTTACAGAACAAATCTCTTGGCATTGTAATTCATTGCAAAGGAGACCTGAGTTTATCAACTGAATTATAGCTGATGGAGCCTTATATCAATTCTTTAAGTGTCCTTTTGGCTTCTTTTTATGTTCCTTCTCTGCCCTCATCAAGATGCTCAATGAAAGACTTAAATCTATTTTCACCTTATTTAGAGGCACCGACGATAAAACAAATTAAATATTGTTCTTTCTGAGTAGTAAATTTATAGCAGGCAATAACAAATCCATGAGAATTTATATGGCCTTTTGCCAAAGAAACCAAGGATTTGAATCCATACACTGAAAAATATATGCATATCTATTCTAGTGTTTAAAGAGCTGTGAGAAGTCCTTTTCTTAAGTGAAATGAGAGAAAAGTCTCCCAAATCACCTATGACCCTCCTTTTAAAGCCTGAGTGTTGTCACAAGTTTAAAACTCTATTAAGACTTGCTCATACTTTTAGCTCCGTGGCATATTTTAAGAGGATGGAGATATGAGAAGAATGAAGGCATTGTAGGATCAAACAGCTGAGCTTCCATTATCCATGCGTGGGACAATGTGACTCAAGGCTCAGTGTCTGTGTCTGCCCATGGAGATAAGGACTAGAAGCCTGACCAGATCTTCCCCTGAAGGAGCCACAGAAGATGGCAAGATACTCCCTTTGAACTGGAACAGCACCAGCATTCCTAAAACAGAGCTGTTCCTGGTCTCCTGCAGCCTCTGTTCTTTATCTGTTGGTAGCTGTCTCCTTGCTGCTGTTCTCTCAGCCAGCTACCCACACAAGGCACTGCGCTCTCCTCCCAGGAAGCCCTGTGTTCACTGGCTAAACACTCTGTTGGAGATTTTTGCTCTTTCTATTCCCCTCTGTTGCTTCTCTTGTGATTCGTTCATGTTGGAGAATAAATGAGGTCTCAGTATCAAACCCCACCAAAGTTTCTTCCTCTGGTCTTGGATTTGAACTCTGTGTTCTGAGAAGCTTCTCAAGAATGACAGACCATCACAGTGTCTTGCTTGCTTGGACAGCTCAGGTCTTCATGGCTCAGTAGTTAGGGGAACCCACTGAATCTCTAGATGGGCATTTCCCAGGCTGCCTGCTAGGGCACAGTTGGGGATCATGTGCCTGCAGAGCTTGCTTTAATATTGCTGGCAAATCCCACCATGTCTTCACTAGTCCTCGTTTGGCTACGCATGTGGAAGTCTTCAGACATGTCTGCAGTCAGATGCTTGCCGTGTTTTCAATCAACACAATTCAGTTTTAAATTATAGCTCTAAGAGCTTTTCAGGCTGTGCCGACAAGCCTGGTCCTTAAAAAAAAAAACAAAAAAAACAAAAAACAAACAACAAACAACCAAGCTGCAAACCAGTGTGCTTTGAGGAGAAGAACGGAGGGAAAGTGACATCCATTCCGGGAAGGAAGAAGCAAGAATAACAAAATCTGGCACCCTGGTCTGTGTTTGCTCTAATGATGCATCTCCATGTGCTTCGTGTCCTTCGGTAACACTGCCCTTTCCGTGCCACGTCGTGGATCGTCAGATGAGGAAGCTTGGCCCAAAATAAACGCCAGGCTGCTTTTCATCTCAGGGATTTGTTTGTGCCAAGTGAACAAAGTAACTTCTTTGTGGCTGTTTGCATTTGTCGTTCCAAGTTGTCTGAGCACTGGGTTATAAATACACACCACCGATTGATAGCCTCAATATGTCCAGTCGGACGAGCTTTGCGTGCTGGCAAGGAAAGGATTTGGCTTGCCTTAATTATTTTTGTTTTAATACTTTTTAAAAATGTTTGATATAAATCAAAGATACTGTAAATATAACCCAGAGGAGCGGGTTCCTTCCTTACCCGTATTTTAGACTGGGTTTCTGTCCAGCAATTTTAGGTAAATTTTGTTTCTCGTGTATTCTTTACAGTCATGTTTGTAAAAGGGTGATGTCAAGCTACGTGTGTAATTTAATGTTATTGACATTTTTAGTGCAGAAATAAAATGAAGTCAGAATTTTATCAATTTACCTCCTCTTAGAGGAGATGTGAGGTATGAGAGGAACGTGAAAGGCTGAGTTGTCCTGAGCTCTGCCTTAGGAGTGCTCATGGTAAGCCAAGACCTGCTGTCCTGGGCCTGTGACAACAAAGCCTGTTAATCACCGGTGACTCTGAGCAGCCTGAGCTAAACCCTGAGTCTGGGGGACTCTCAGCCAAATCCTGACTTCTTCATCAAGGAATGTTCAGCCTTCTAGACTTGCTTTATTTCTGCACCCACCCCCAACCCCTACCACTGAAAAACAATGCCGGTGAAAAATGCCTCTTTGGGAATTTAATTTGTATGGAAAACATTTTCTTTTTGTATCCAAATATTACGGTCTGTGTAGGGTTTTCCATTCGCTTTCAGCAAAGACACTTTTTCACTGTTTTTCTCATCCAAAATTCTTATTAAGAAACTGGATGCTTTTACCAAAAATGGGCATCTTTTCCTTCTCCTTTACCCCCTTCTCTGTTCACTACATCCCCTGAAAGCAAGCTAAATTAAAGAAAGCACATTTCTTTTTTAAAAATTCCCATGGAATTGATTTTGTTGTGGTTAATGTCTGCTTTGTCTGTCTTCTGTCTGGAAGAAAATTCCTTGAAACATTATCAGACAGCGCATCTCTACAGCCCAAATGAGGTTCTAAACATCTCATTTGTTCACTTATATGATACTCCAGTAACCATAATTGCGGTCGTTGGCTTATTTGCAATTGGTATATCGAAACAGTTGTGCAGAGTCGTTTGAAAACTGGATCCCTTTCCAAAGGTCTCAGCCTCAGACACATTTCAGGAAGAATGTGCTTACTGCATGCAGTGAGATTCCGTGTGTTGTTAGGTATACATACCCATGTATTTTTTTATTATTGTATCCATATCTATTTATAGAATACGTGCATGTGGTTGGAAGTGAAAAAACACAGTATCTTGTGCCTGATTTTAGTTTTGCTTTGAACCAAACTGTTCCAGGGTGACCTGGAAACAATGTCCACACAGAGCAGGAGACAGACCCAAGGCAATGTTACGTGGTGATGACTCAGTTTCGTTTTCAGGTTCTGGTGCAAAAGGAGAATATGGGACCATGTCCATGCGTGGCAGCGTAGGAAGGTACCTGCTGGATCTGTGTGGACTGGACTGGCCAACATCAGTCCGTTCCAGACAATCTAATAGTGAGTGAGCCTTCACAGAGTGAGGTTCACACTCAAAAAGCATGAAAGAAAATAGACCTGTGGGTCTATGTCCCTTCGTAAATCCAGTTTGCAGAAGTGGGCTTCTTACTTGCACTTATTCCTGTGTGTGTAAGTTAAGGGGTGGGTGATATAAATTGAAGGCTAATTTTTTCTTTGAAGCCATTTACACCCACCCACAAGCAACAGGAAACAGACTTCAACTTTAATTAGTACCAACACATTCAAAATTCACCGTATATTTGCCTTCAAGTGCAGCAAAGCAGCTTCAAAGCTAAAAGCTTCTTCACTTTCTAAGTAATAATGAGGTATTAATGAGGCAATTAGGGGCTTGTAAACATGGTGTCAAAGAGATATGAACTAATCACCAGCAACAGGAAAAAGACAGATCCCTCTGACTTCAGTGCTCTGCTCTCTCCCTAGGCCCCTGAGGCATTCTGTGCTTGTAAACTAATCCACAAAAATGTTCTAGATTAATTCAAAACACTATCCTCTTTTTAATTCCCTGACTGTCTTCAGGCTTGTGTCTGAATAGATGCTCTGTGTGAAGGCTTTTAAATACGTACTTTTGTTATTGCAATAAAACCCAGATTGAAGTTCTCTTGCAATAAGCTGTCAATTTATATTTGGCTCTTTTCTTAGATGCATATGAAATACTTCTAAATAATTTGTTAGAGTATTTCTTGCAGTTTATTTCCTTTTGGGCTATTTAATTAAAAAATAAAGCATGTAATTGAATTAAAACTGACAAACACCATGAATTTGCCCCTAGAATTTGAAATGTTTGCATTGAAAATGAAGGATTAAACACACCAGTTAAATCTTGGAGTGATGCAGAGAGGGCAGGGAAAAACATTTCCCCTCACAGATTTGTTAACTTGAGTGTTGGACTGGGATTAGTGCAATGTGATTTTATGAGTAGAGTCTCTTTTTTTGTTCTCATTTCCTTGTAGCAATAGAGTTCAGATCTCATCTAGCTAATGCTGAATTCAACCTGTCATGCTGCTTTGTGTTGCTAAAGGAAAACTCACAGCAGGTTTATCCACAGTAAGATATCAAATGTTGTTCTGCTGTCATGATAGATTTTGAGGTTACCCCTATTAGAAAACCATAGGAGCCTTCTTGTTCCAATCCCACTGCCATGGGCAGGGACACCTTCCACTAGACTAGGTCTCAAAGTCCCATCTTTGGCCTTGAGCACTTCCAGGGATGGGGCATCCACGGCTTCTCTGGACAACCTGTGTCAGTGTCTCACCACCCTCACAGGGAAGGATGTTTTCCTAATGATTTCAAAGAATTTTGTATTTTTTAAGTGCAATTAGAGAAAAGAATAAAAAAACCCCTTTACAATATAAAAAATGTCACAGATATTCACAAGACAGTGAAGCTTCAGGTAAAGCATAGACTGAAGAATTTCATGAGCTGGGAGCAAACATATCCTCACAATATCCCTGATATGTACACTCCAAATCGTCACATGACAGTTGAAATTCTGAACTCTCTGCTTCCTTCAAATTATCTCCACAGATGGTATTGCTCCACAACTGGAAGTACTACTGATTTGAGAGAGGATTTTTGGATATGGCATGTTGTCTCCTGGAGATTAGTGTGAAACTCCATCTCCTTTCTCTATGTGATCTCATTACAGTCAGCTCTCTAGGGGTGAAAAGTGAGTTCACTAAACCAACTTATTGTGAAAAAATATTTTGAAACATAACACATTGTGGTTTGATCCTACATTCTCCCAGGTATATGTTGGAAATCACTTGCTTGAAGTCAGTAACATGTGTGTTAAGCTCTCAGAAGTAAAAACAGAATGGAAGCTCTAATAGTTTTTCCTACATCAGGAATTTGATCTAATCCACAGGAAAATTGTACATGAGTGCAACAGTCCAGCACTTTGCCTAGCAGTGTGCAGCTGATTATAACTCTGGACTTGTCCCTCCACAGACCAGTCAAAAATAGTCTCCAAACATTTCTGAGAAGAATTCTTATAAAGATGATGACAGTGAATCATGTCTACAAATGGGAAAGCCAGTACTGGCACCTCCAGAAATTCACTTTATTGTTTGAATTTTCAGCAGCATTTTCTTCTGGATATTACTCACCTCTCATAGCAGCTGGTTATTGTTGCAGAAGAGATTCATGAGTGTTCAATACTGTCAGAATTGGCTCTTCTAGAGGTTAGCTTGCAGAACTTGATTGTCTCCTCCACCTAAGCCCATCTAATTTATGGCTGATTTAGAAAATTTCAGTGTTTATTAAAACATTTACACAATGAAGAATCAGCCTCCCCCTGTGGTCTTGTGCAGTCTAATAGTGGCTCTTCCCTCAGTACTGATTCTTGCAAAGCTTTAGCTTGTACTTGGATAGGACCAAATTTTTTTCTGGATATGAAATTTTGTTGCAGCATCCCTCGCCAAGCGAAGCAGCCCTTGGGTATCCCATTGTGTTTGTGGCAGGTTTTGGAAAAGACACCACCCCTTCCATGCTGCATGTAAATTCCCAGACCACAATCACACACACTCCTGGCTTTCACCCAGAGCTTTGTGCCTGGGAGCTCATAGCCACGTGAAGATTTTGGTGTGTGGTTGTAGGACCAGGAAGATTGACACTTGGGTGAAGATTTCATCAGCTCTCATTAAGCAAACACACAGAGGCCAATGTCACAGCCTTTCTGGTATTTCTTTCCTCAAGCACAAGAGCCATCAGTATCTGTGATGCTGTTAAGAACAGACCACAGCTACAGACATCAGCTGCAAGCACATCTTGGGTGTTTCCTCCCAGGCAGACAAAGTGCCTGAAACCTCTGACGGCTACTGCAAGTTGAAAGGAGTTTGGGACTGGTGACCCTAAATGCAGCTGGTCATTAATGCAGCCCAGAGTCCCAGAGAGGAGGGGAAGCCCCGGCATCCTGCAGTGAGTGCATGGAGCAGAGGCCGAGGTGTGGAAGGGGGGGCAGCCACAGGATCCCCATTTCAATGTGTGAGACAGCAGAGCTGCCTTGATAGCTCCAGAGTTCTAGTGTTGGGACATTACCTTTCCTTCACCTCTTTCCTTCCTCTCCTCCTGTGTTAATCCTACATAACTCTCTCTGCTCTTTCCATCTGGGCGGGGATTTTAAAAGACCCCTACAGTTCTGCAGGGCCTCTCCTGTTTGTGTGTAATAATACAGGATGGCTGGACCATTAACACCTTCTCTGAGCACAGCATGTTGGAGCTGCAACATTTTCCAGCTTGGGCTCCTTTGCCAAAGAGTATTGTGTGTGCATGCTCAACTTTTCTTTTAAAATCCCAAACACGGTTTTCTTTTCTCTCTTCCTTCCAGGTTGTGTGTGTTTTTGCTATTGGTATCCATGGGATTTTCCTCTTGTGTTTCCTTTAGAGGTAACAGTCTATGGTTGGGTTTTTTTTTTTTTCTTCTCCTTCTCCCCACCAAACCACAGTTTCTGGGGAGGTGATAACTGAGAAGGAGAGGCCGAGTGACTCTGCAGAGTCCTAAGTGAACCATTAAGCGGAGCACTTTGCTTTTGAGGTCATTAGTTCAAAGAAAAGTGAAGTGAAAGCTGCAGTTTTCCACCATCTGAGAGCTGGTAGATAGGTTTCCATCACAAAAACATGATGCAAGCAGGTTACTAGGGGTTTATGACTGAGTTGGGTTCCCTGGAATATAATAAAAAGAGCCACCACTTAAACCTTTGTCAAACTTGAGACATTCCTAGTTGCTCTGTCACGTACATACTTTGGAGGATCTAAGAAGGGCCAGCTCAGGTCCCAGCTGTGCCTCCTGGATTGGCAACTCAAGGGTAAAGGGAGAGGGGCTTTGTAAAGAAGGCAAGGCAAGTGAAGAAAATGAGTTTTCTCTCCAAGGACACAGCTTCCTGCATTGATATGAAGGTATTGTGAGCGTATAAACAAAGCCTTGTGTCCCAGAGACACATGGCAAAGAATGACTTGCATGTGAGGTTGGTCTGAAATGCAGGTAAGCAGTGAGCAAAAAGCAGCCTGAGGGGGAGGGATCTCTACAACTACAGAGGTGTCTGCTCCCTGCCTCCATATTAAACCCCTGCCAGCAAAACTGAGGGGAGGAACTTCAGATGGACCAGGATGTGTCTTGTGGTTAGTGACAAGCCAGCTTTGTTTCTAAGTGGATGGACACATCTTTCTAAGAATTGAAATTTTACTGTCTGCATGTAGCTCTCTGAGGTGAAATCTTGCTCCATCAAAACTGAGAGCCATCCTTCTCAGCTGGGTGGGTACAGTTCTGTCTCCTGCCTTGAATAAGGGAGATGATACAAGTAACTGGGATAGGCCAAAAGCATCTGAAATACAACACTAACCAGAGAGAGCAGTTGCCACGAGTGATTTTGTCACCTGCACTGCAGAGTGCTGGAGATGATGTGACCAGAAATAGGTCAGGCCAGTGACCCTCCACCTGAGCTTGGACCTGCCCTAATCACACAAATTGCTGAGGGAGCTGTAAAGCTGGAGCAGTGTTTGGCTGTGAGGTGAGCCATGAGCTAAAGTGCGGAACTCCACGGATGGCTCTCCTGTCAGTGGAGAGTCTCTCAATGATCTCCTCGTGTCAGAATGGTCACCTGAGACACAGCCAGAAACGACCAGAGCCAGTGAAGAGATTTGCTCCCTCTCTGTCCTGGGCTCTGCAGGGGCTGTGGCTGAACTGCTGGCGTTTTCCATGCTGCAGTTCCCTGGCATGGGAATGTGTTAACAGTCTGTTTAGCTGGTCTTTGTAGACTACAAGCTTTGTGTATGCATATGCTGTGAGAGACTTGTCAGAGCCTTTCCTGGAATGGGGTGCTGATTAGCCAGGGCCTCCTGAGAGCTCGTAATGGAAATCAATATAATGGTTGTAATAACTAATGATAACAAAGTCAAGAATGGCAACAAAAAGCTTCAGAGCACAGTGTCCTTTGATTTTGAGGCTTTTGAAGGGAAGCAGAAAAGAATTATTTGAGGACATAATAAAGGAACCCCCTCCCTTTCATAGAACTCCTCCTGGGAAAAATATTTTATTGAAAGAGGGTATGTTAGCCAAAGCAAGACATAAATATTTTACTTATTAGAGCACAGGCTGTTTCTCTTCTCGTTGGCTTCTTTGCCAAGGCTGGCCTCAGACAGAAATTTGCAGTGTCCATTTCTATACTGTATGGGGGGGCAACTGGGGGCATGAACTGAAATCCTGCCAAAAAAAAAAGAAAAAAATCCCTTCTTAGAGAAATTGTCTTGCTCATAAAATGTGACATTTGCATGGCAGTCACTAAAACTGTTTTTTCTTCATAAACAGGGCTTTGTAGTAAAGATGTGGAAAGCCCACAGTGGATCAAATTGGGCAAAGGTATCAGATCTCAGCAGCCAACTTGACAACAAAACTAATTACCCTGTGAGGGCAGAACAGATACTGCCACCTTTCAAATACACACTGCCCTGTGTGAGTTCTCTGATGTCTAATAGGGCTTAGGCGAAGCACAATCTCTCTCCCTGGGAGAGCTAATAAGATTTCATTCCCTTCTCTCTGACTGTTTCCACAAGATGTGGAGAATTGTGAGATCACTGCGCTCACCATCATCATTGCACTTCATTGTGTCAGATAATCTTAAGAAAGGAGATAGACAGGAAGGCAGAAATGCTCAGGCAGCTGAACTCATGTAATGAGTGAAATCATAGGTGCATTTCCTTCCCATTAGAGCTGTTCAATCACTTTTAAAATCTGTCAAGGAAGACACCTGTAAGTCTCCATCTCAGAGTATCCTTACAAAGGAGGTTGTGAGACCCTGAGTGTCAGGGCCACTTGCTCAGAGAAGCAGACCTCTATTTCTTTCATAGGCTCCCTTCCTGTAGCATGAGTGTCTGGTTCTGAGCACAGATGGACCCAGACAGTTTTTATCTTTTTATACCCAGTTTTTTATGGGTGATGTTTGCACTGGTAATTTGTGGCAGATGTCCAGGGAAAAGTATAAAGACAGATGACATCCATAGTTCCCCCATGGTGTGCTCTCTCAGCCTCTGAAAAATTGTCATTGAGAGATATTGAGCCAGAAGTGGTATCTGTTGTGTTTTGGTACCTCTGCAATTGATTTATTGATTTTTCTTCTATGCCTTTGTCTAACTCACTTTTGAGCCCATGTAAAGGGCCTACATGTGACAGAGAGCTCCAGAGTTTTACAACCTCTGCGAGAGTATAAAAACCTCTCTCCCCTCTTCTACTCTGTACACACCTCCAGCTTATTCTGGCTGGCATCAAATACCTCTTGAAATCTGCATGGTACTGTCCATCTCTCACTGCTCACACAATTCTCCCTTAAGTTTTATAGGGCTGAGCATATCTGTTTTCTTTTCTACCCTCAAGCATTCTCACACAAAAGTTCTCCATCCATTTTCTCCCATATATCCTATTCCAGTTTTACTATATCCTTGGCTGTTCAGGATAAAAACTGCCAGTTTCCCAGCGCTAAGCCAAGGGTTGTTTGGCTTGTAGCATCACTTAGAGAAGTTTAGCATTTGTTCCATGCTTGAATTCTTACTGGTGAGCTGAAAGAGGGCAAGAAAAGGTGATCCAGAACCTGATATGGCTGGTTTCTGCTCTATCATGTTAACTCTCCAGCTGCACTGTCTGGAATAAAAGCAAGTTCAATTGAATTAGAAGTGGAGAAAGTTTGTCAGTGAGTTGGCAGATAAATTTTGCTTTACACCATGGAAACAGATATGGTAGTAGAAAACCTTGCTAGTCAGTGTGCATTCTCTCCAGCTCTCTCTGCCAATGAGAAGATACAGCAAAAGCCAACTTTTTGCCTTGCCTGGTATCGCATTGTGAATCTGCTTAACCATGTGTTCATCCCCCAGTCTGCAAATGCTTTTCAGATTGAATATCTGTTGGTGAAAATAATTCAGAGGTGACTGGTTACTTTTTAACCCCTGGAAACTGCTTTCAAAAAGCTTTTTTTTGCAAGCGCTGTATTTTGTAACCGCCTTTTTCCTATCCAGGGAATTCAGTCTGGGTACAGGGTATCTGCAAGGGGCTTGCAAAAGGTTGCACTCCAAAGCTGAGCATGTGTTTTTATGAAATGCATGAATAGCTTTGACCACACTGAGGGAAAACACACTCTGTAAAACTTCAGCCCTTGCAAGGCAAGCTGTGAAGCTAGAAATGTGGTGCTGTCAAGAAAAAAGAGTTCCTACAGTCTTCCAAGGTGAAATCCTAGCCTTCATCTAGCTATACAAAGCTGGTGGCAGATTTCCCAGATTTGAATAGGCCATGATTTCACCTACAGTTGTCATGGACTGCAGGAGCTGAATTGGACTGGACAGAGTTAACTCTGATGTCATCCAGGCAGTGGGATTATTCCCAGTGTTTTCTGCGTGTAGGTCTAAGAACTTGGTATTGAATTAGAATCTGTCTAGGAGGAGTGCTGGTAATTGCAGAAACAAATCCCAGGGGTCGCCATTTAATCTACAAGCTCAGTTTTGTTTCAATTAGCTGTAAAGTTGGCAATGAGCACAAGTGGGTAACCATGAAATGAAAGCTCCTCCAGTGAACACTGTGTCCACAAACTCTCCAAATTGCTGACTCTCATTAGAAAGCAAAGGGAGGGGAGAAAATAAAACCACAAACAGTGAGATCCAATTATGGTCTTTCTTCTTTGTTCTTCCACCATCTGGAAATGGCTGGTTTCTCTTCTAGAAAAGGAGCACGTTCTAGACCTGGGTGTGCAGTCCCTCTGCAGCAGTGTCCTCCACCTGGACTGAGAGAAAGTGCTAAGAGTTCATTTACATGGGGCAGAGGAGCTCTCCCATTTTTTTTGCTCAGGATTTCTGTGCCCACTCAGGCCTGACAAAGGATCATGCTGTTCCCATGTGTGGAATTAGCTTCAAGACTGAATTTAAGCCAGTTAGTATTCTGTCCATCTTTCTCCAAAGAGCAGAGCCTGCCCTCAAGTACCTACCATCAAGCAGAATTCAGGTAAATACCTCCTAAAAAGTAAAAATGCTGCTTCTCTGGGAGCTTTCACCAGACTTTGTTTAAAGAAAATGTTATGTTTTCCTGACTTCTTAAATCAAGCATTCAGTCATTCAAGCAAGATTAAATATACCCTCAATTATTATAGTAACTTTTATTTTCAGTGTTCACTCGTGGAGATCTTCGTCAGAACATTTCAAAGGACATCCTGCAGATGAGAGGAAAAAGATGACACAGAAGTAAATTATCTGAGATGACAGAGCAAGCCAGAATCAGAGCTGGATGCAGGATTCCTGACTCCTGGAAAGTTTCTTATCCAGTGAACACAGATCTGTGTTACTACTGTTGAAGAGGATGATAGCTTTTTCATTAGGCAATTCAAAAAGAACAATTGTTCTATTCAGTACTATATAGCAAAAGAATGTATATTTAAAACAGAGCCAAGACCTTAATACCTTGTTTCCAACCCACTGGATTCTGATGTCTTATGAAGACACCCTTAGTAATTTCCCTAACAGGAAAAGCAATAAAACCATCCTAATCATCAAAGATGTTGCTATTTACAGTTTCCAGAGCTATTGCCATCATATTATCTTTCCTTTTCCTCCAGACAAGTTCTGGTGGAAGCCATCAAAGCCTTGTGATGTGAATTGAACCAGAAACCACCAAAGATGCCATTGAGTCTAAATTATTCTCTGATTTTATAGGCTAAGGGTCATCTAATCAGCCTCTGTGAGAAATTTCCTGGGCCACAAAATACTTGTTTCAGAGCACTGAAGTCTGCAGGGGCAAGGTTTATCTTCAAATAATGGAACTGCCAAAAACTTGGCTAGAAACAGTTCACCACTATGGCCTTTTTAAAGCTCTTTCCAGGATCCTTTGCAACCATAAGCACTTTTATTTTTTTTTTTTTTTTTAAATTCCATTTGCAGGCTGTTTACTCAGTGAAAAAGTGGTGGGTGAGCTCATGTCATTCCCATACCAGGTTTTCAGAATGAGAAAGCTGTGTGTTACCTCATGTTCCTGTGGCTTTGACCAAAGCAACAGCCTTGACAGATGTTAGTTCAGAGATCACAGGGTACAGAGTGAATAAAAAAATGTGGTTCAGGGTAGATTTAACGTGTAGTATTTCAGATGTAGTAGTAAGACTTTGGGGCCAAAGAACAAGTGGCAAGAGTTGAGGGAGTGGTAAAAAATAGTGCACCTTTCATGTGCCTTCAGCCATTAATGCAGATAATGCTCAGAGGGAAGTAAAGAAACACAGAGAATTCCCAGAGCTTTGTTCAATTGATTATAAGCTCTTCTGGCTTCCATGGTATCTTATCTTTACCAGGACAGTAGAGACAACCTAGTGTCTAACACTTTCTCCTTGCTGCATTCCTGTGGAGGAACTCTGTGATACCCTGCCCATTTTACAAATGAAACACCACAGGGTTGAGGGACAGCCTCAGGGTCATGCAGGGAACCAGTCTTAGAGCAAAGAACTAAACAAAGCTCTCCCAAATCCTCATGAGTGCCTTAACTACCTTTGCCTCCCTATCTAGTGTGTTTTAGCACAGAGCAAATTTTAATTGGATGATGAGATAGGCAAAAGCACCTCAGGCACTGTATGAAATGGAACATGGGAGTCCTTTCAGAAAAGTCTTTCTCTAGTGATAGTTACTTTTTCAATCCTGTTGACTTCCAAAAGTCCCTGGTGTCAAGGGTGGTTCAGCATTGGCCCTTCTCCATAAGCAGTCTCACTACAGAGAGAGCTATTGAAGTCAAAATACTCTGGAGAGTAATTTGTAGGACCAGAATCTGGCCCAAGAAAAGAGAAAAAGAGTGTCAGTGCTTGTCAGGGAAACTCATCTGAACACCTCTAGCAATTTAAGGGAAGTCCTACAGACACACCAGCAAAGCATTTTGCTGGTTTCCATTAAATAGTTATCACAGATCCTGCTTGCAAGCAGATCCATTTCTTAATATATAAAGCAGTTTAGTCCCAACCATTATATATTAAAAAAAAAATAATCTGTGAGTTCAGGAGCACTTGAGCAAAGCAATAAATTCTCCTTTGAACTATTAAAATTTTTGTTAGGCAACATCATAGCAAGAACATCACCTTGTCTTGTGATGGTGGGTTAGTCCCACGAGCCCTCCTATGCTCTTCAGGTCACTAATGAGCTAATCAGCCCTCAAAAAAATAAACCCTATGGCAGTCCTCACCCAGGAACTTCCACACCCCTTTCATAAGTACATTTTTTCCCATGTTATAAGTGTGATAATACAGGTCAAGCTGTAAATGGGATTCTTGTTTCATTAATCTAATTGGACAGCAAGGTAGATTAAAGGATTAAACTAATAAATGCAGATAACAGACTTTTCAGCTGTTTTGGACTGGCAGAGCAAGTTCATTCTAACATGGTTTAACCCTGTAAGCCACATTTTTACCACCTTGTGGCCCTCTGAGATGATGGTTCTCTGACATCATGTAATGCTCTGCTAATTCCCATGCCAAAATATTAGCTGCCATCCTTTACCCTCTGTGAGTTACTGGGTCTGAGCCAAGAATCTGTCAGCATAAAAGAAGCAAAATCAGATGGTGCAAGGCTGATTGCAGTCCATTGCTGCCTCCCCAGGCCTCCCACTGGTGGTTTCTCAGCAGACTCACTGCTCCACCAGATTGTTCTCCTGCCAGTGCATCAGTCAACAACATTAATAAATGGTTATAAAGATAAGTTTCACCTTATCCTGAAGGTAATAGAAAAGATCCCAGCAAAGAGATGCAAGGGTAGTCTTGCCTTGGGACTTTTTGGTTGAGCAGAGGTAGGCAAGACCTCCCTGGGAAGCAATATTGCTCCACAGTCAGTGGGACTGTGATGTGTGAGCTCAGTAAAACCCTTCTGTCTATGATTTTTCTCTAATTCCGGTACCTGCATCCAGTAAACGAACACTGTCACACACTGCACAACTCCCATTTCCCTCCTGAGCTCTTTGCTACAGCACAAAAGGAAGTCTGCAGCAGAGCTAAGTACTTTTTTACTTTGCCACATCCAATCTAAGTTATTTACATATTATCACATTTAAACAGAATTAGAAAGTCTTCATCCTTTGAGTAGGGTCCCCTTGTGTTAAAGTTGCTGAGATGCTTACAGGTTAAAGGCAGTGGGGCTCTTGGATTACGCCAGCATTCTCACACAGTTCCCTCTAAAACCAGACTATGCTTATAGTCTACTGGTTGCTGTGGTGAAAGAGTAAATGATGTTGCTGACAACCTGGCTTTTCATCACAAGCTTTTTGGAGTCTAGATGATCTTTTTATAGGACACAAATTTCAGTAAGTTAACCTTATAATTCCTATAGACCCTCTTCCTCATCCTACCCCCTCTAATTTGTTCTGGATAGAATTAATCCCATCTCCCACAGTGGCCTTTCTCTCCTGTTCCTAGGAAGACCCTTAGGCTCACAATGCCTTTCCTAACTGAATGTTGATCCTTGTGGAGAAAAATATTTTGGCCTATGGACCAATTTCATCTCAGCTCCTGGGGCAAAGCATGTGCATTCTCCCCCTCTGCGCAGCCAGTCACCAATGTTGGGAATGTGAGAGGAAAGCTGGTGTTCCTGCACCAGCTCCACATTCACTCTGCTCTTAGCTTGGGCCAGTGGCCAATCCTCCTCCCTGTAAGCCAAAGAGTCTTGGATCTGTCTCATTTCTGGGTGGGACCAGATAATGAAGATACCATCCAAGGTGTCGTGTCTTAATGCCAGACCACAAGCATAGAGAAAGTCTTAATTTAGTCAGATTGTCTTCACAGAGCTGTCAGACTAGGAATAGCTCTGCTTACAGACAACACATGGGAAGCTTCCTGTGAATCCATACAGGAAATATTTTCCCAGGCAGGACCAATTTCAGCCAAGCCATTTCTAAATGAGTGCCTCAGGAAAAGGCTGTGGTCAAAGGCAGAACCTCCCCTAGCTCACCATAAGACTGGGGAGGTCTAAGCAGTGACAGCAGACTTTTCCTCCCAGCTGTCAGAGACAGAGACAATTTCTCTCCAGCTCTTGGGGTAGAACAGAACAGGAGCCAGAATAACGTGAATGTGAACTCTCTATGGTACCTGGGCAGAGAAAACAAACTCCTTTGTCAACTTATCACCACTTGTAGTGGAAATGACCTATTAAACCTCTCTTCCTACTGTCCTCTCCCTGGGTTCTTTCTTTCCTAGGTCTGTTAATGCTTTGTCAAAAGGCAGAAACACAGCTTTGACATAAAAAGCTGCTGTTTACAGTTGACAGAAAGCTTACATTAGATTGGGCCACCTGAACCCCCTCACCCAACATAAACAGAATTTATCAACACTGCTTAAGCCATTAACCCTGACAACTGAGGTTTTCCAGGGAAAGTGCTTATCAAAAGGGGGCTGCAAAAGAAACCCAGTGAGAAAAATCCTCATTGCCCCAAATGAACCCAAATAACTTCCATGAGAAGATGTGGATGAGTCTTGTTAGGCTCACCCTAATCCCTTTGACAAGCCAGGGATTCCTTCAGGTTGGAACACAAATCCTCCAGGAATCTGCATCATTGACTTCCTCTGCTCTCCATTTGTATGGCAGCTACAATTTTTTAAAGATCATTATCTGATCAACATGGGATAGGAATGTTTAGAGTGGAGCATCTGAGTCATTAGTGGAGAAGCCCTTCCATATCCAGTGGATTCTGTTCAGAGAAAGCTCCCCTTGTGTGCTCCCCACAAGGTTTGTGACTCCTCTCTCGCGTTTGCCCAGACACCAATAATGTCCTGGTGAAGCCCTGAGAAAAGGCTGTCTGAGGGAACCCACGTGGAGAATGTCTCCTGAAACTCTTCCTTCTCATCGGTGTTCAGAGCAAAGGGTGAGGCCAAGGGAAGAAGCCTGTAAAGAAAGCTTCACATGGGCTTTCCAGATGTAATCAGGCTCTTACCTCAAACATTTGGCCCTTGTTTGTAAGGCGGAAGGCTTCTGGAAAAAGGCATTTTCCAGCACAGTGCTGACTTTCCATCTCCAAATTGAGACTCTGGAAAAAACTGAGAGTTAGAGACAGCAAATAAAGAATAATAGGAACTTTTTCAAGTTTGTGATGAGTTTTTAATTTTATCCACACAGGATTTTCAAAGTTTCAAGGGAGACAGAACATTTTCACATTCCAAATGCAGAAATATTTTTCCTTTTCCTTTTCTTAACTTCTCCTTCTTTTGAGAAGAAAACAAAAGGGGATGATAGATAAAGGGATGATATAGGAGATATTGCAAACAGTTGTTTAGATGCACATAAAATTGCTCTCTGAGCTATAGATCTCACTTGTTTTCCCAAAGGAAAATCTAACACACATCTACCTCCACCTGCTGGAAGGAGATTAAAAATGTTAACAATTAAAATGTTCAGCTTAGGAACCAAAGATCTTCTGCACACTGTCTGAGGCTTGAGGTGGTAAAGAGATCATAGTGATCCCTCATAGTGAGGGGGAATGTCCCAAATCCACAGTTTCTCGACTTAGCAAGACTTCAGTACATAGTATTAGTAAATGTTTAACACTGTAGGGCAGGAGGAGACTTGCTTTTGTACTGAGTAAATTTTTTACTGTCTTTTTTCCATGTTGGATAGATATTTAGGGAACAGTGTTAGCCTCACTGATCAGTGGTGGAAATCCAATGGAATTTAGTTCGAGGCAGAAGCAGGCCATTGGTATGCGAACTGTGAAGGCAACTGAGTCCTTTTCTCTCTGCAGATGGTAAATTCACAGACATTCAGGACAGAAATATTCTCATTTTAATGCTTTCACTGCTGGCTGCAAAAATGCAATATGTTTAAATCACAGAGTAATCTTTTTGATCTAGGTTTGAAAACCAAAAAAAAAAAAAAAATCCTTTTGTAGTTTTAAAGAAGGTTGGAATTTTCCCACTTTTTTTTTTTAACTTTTATGGTAGTTATAAAGAATATCAGACTGCTCCGTAGGAAAGGATTCTTCATGACAGTATGCTAACTTGGACTTTGGAAGGTTCAGTTTTGGGTCTGTATTTCACCACTGATTTTCCTTGTGGTGGCTGTGGTGGCTGTAAAGCATTTTGTGACATCAGTGACACTTCTAGCAGAAATATAATTTTCTCCCAAGTTTTCCACAGTTATTTTAACTAAAGATGCAGAATGGCAAAAAGACATTATACAGATGATTAAGAAAATAGCCTAAAAAGAGATTTTCTAGCACTGTCCATAAAATTAGTATTTTACAACTTTGAGAACATGTTTTCAGCCTTCTGAATTTGAACATGGCCAGAAAGGCAGGCCAACTGTATGGGGATATCATTGGATTCTTTGAGTTTTTGCCTTATACCTTGACAGTAACCCCAGCAGCAGGAAAATCCAGACTCAAGAGAGAAGTGGAAGGGGCTGGTGGGATAACAGAGCTGCCAAATATTATTTCTAAATCTTTTCTCTGTTCTCTGTGGAGGCACTTCACCATGAGCATTACCAATTAAATGCTGTTTTTGCACAAAGCATCCATGTGTTGTCAACATCTTCTTTCCTGATCCCAAGAGGAGTATGGAAAAACCAATAATATGAGAGATCCTCCTAAATCCAGGGACTCTCCCACCAGATGGCTGGTCCACAAAGTGCATCATCCAACCACAACTGCGGAGCAATTCTGAAGGCCTGACAAGAGAATGCTGATATTTTATTGCCGCCACATCCCGCCCTGCTGTTCTCTTTCCAATCAGTTAAACATTGCATCTGTCAAAGCTCAGCTTAGGTGACCTTGAGTATCCATTCAAAATTCAAGTTTAAAAATAGCAGACAGAAAGTGTGCATACTTTTTTTCATGCAAGTCTCCAGAGAACCTTCCACAAACTAGAGTGTGTTTTTTATTATGGTTTACATCAACAGGCTGTTCTTGGGGACTTCTGTCTATGTGTGTTTCTGTTGCTGATGTTTTTTGGAGGGGATGTGTGTGTCTGTGTGTGTGTGCGTGTGTGTGTGTGTGTGTGTGTGTGTGTGTCTCTATCGTGGCCCTTGTTTCCTCTGGAGAAAGGAGACAGTAAAACCCACTTGAAAATTTATACACACAGTGTCAGGAGCCCAGTTCATTCATCTGAAGACACTCCTGCTGTGTTGGGTAAAATGCCCAGAAATATTCAGGGCTGAGTTAACCACAATTCTCCGCTTCCACGTTGTGCCTGCTGCCATATTTGGAAGCTGTGATTCCTTTGCTCCATGTGGCTGACTCAGAATTTGCATTTGCTTGATACCCGCATTGATTTCCTGTCCCTTTGGGTGGATGTAATGGATGGAGTGGCCATGAAAAGTTCAGCAGGACAAGTAGTGAGAGTTACTAAGCTCAGTGGAGCAGTGTCGAATGTCAGCCAGTGGCTGCTCAGATGTCAGGGATGCAGATTCAGGTGCTGGAGTCTGGCAGACACATGACCCATGGGTTGCAATGTGTTGTTAAAGAAATGAAACCTACCCAAGTTATTCATACGAACTCTCACATATTGCAATTGGCAGCCTCGTGCTGGGTCTGCCCTAATCACCTGCCAGCATGAGTTAAGAATGTGATTTCACATCTAATGATATTTCTAGACTAGCAAAAGACTGCTTTGAGGGAGTGGCCTACTTTTCCAACCCTCTCTGCTTCACAGCAAAATTTTCATATAGCCAAGAGCCACAAGACTCAAAATACACCTCTCATGAAACAGGATTGCTTATCAGCAAGAGACAGTGGCTCCCTTCAGAGTCCCACTGGGAAGCGTCTTGAAGTAACCCATCTTTTTCAGACTCAGCTATCCCTGCTGGCTCATTTCCTGCCACAGCTAGGAATTTGGATTACCCAGCAGCTCTCACATGGAAAGCCACATTTGGACCACTCGCAGCCTACAAGAATGTTGAGTCACAGGATGCCATCCTTGTCCTGGGACGGGACTAGTGGAAAACCTTCACCTGTGTTGGGTGGGCAGTACTTCATTAAGAGTAGAAGGTACAGAGAAGGTACAGGTTGTTCTGATGCTGATGCTGCAGGGAGTTTGCCATCATGGTAAAACCTGTAACAACATCAGAAACATTTTCCAGGGTGGACTATGAGCATAACAAAATGAAAGCTGTGACTTTGGCTGCCTTTGAAGCACTGGTGCTTGCCAGCAGCTACCACACAGCTCTTACAACTTTATGCGCTTTCAACATTTCTGAGGTCTTGTGTGTGCTGGTGGGTGCAGGATGCAATGCAGAAAGTCGGAGGTGCTGGGGGAGAGGGGTCCCATGTAATTTTGGTTTGCCTTGCTGGGACTCTTGGCAGCCTTTGTCCTGGAGAAAAGCTAACTGCTGCTGTGATGTGATGTGATGTGTTGTGATAGAGGCAGTGTGGATTAAGGCAGCTCCTGCTCAAGAGTGAGATGAGAGACAACAGCAGATACAGCTGATGAAATAAACTAACTTTGTTGCCTCATCATAAGCAGCACCAGCCTCAGTCTGTCAGTCTGTTATCAAAGCTTTTTCATCCATTGCAGTTTTGAAGGAAAGCAATAAGTTGCCTCTATGGCTTCTTGGGAATGCCCTCCCTAGTATGGTGGCAACACATTGAAAACCTGTGCCAATGAAAATCCTGTGCCACCGAATACAAGGAAGGGTGCAGATGGGATGTTAAAAGTCAGAAAACTATTTAAAGTTAACACAACGAAGGAGGGTACTAAGTGAACACAAAGAGAGGGGCTACATTTAAAAAGTATATGGTAAGAGAACAGTAGTGTCTGTCAGACTGCTGCCCATAGGGCTGGTAGTTCTCTTTCATTCTAGGGCAAGTTTGAAGGTTCAGTTTCAAGTCATGTTTCTCCTGCACCTTTTAGTACCACAAACTATGCATACATTGCACTCTTCACCCAAGCATCTTCCCCACAACATCCATTCCATTTAGTAAAATTGTATACAAGTTGCCATGGTAATTAGTATCCAGATCCCATTCCAGGTCTCAAAATAAATGGGAAATACATGTCATAACATTTTCAGGCTCACACAGGAGTAGAAAGAACCTCTGGGAAAGAAATCCTGAAACAAAGGGAAAAGCAACATTTTAAGACTCTTGGCAGAGAGAACTCCAACTGTACAATAGCCTTTATCCCAGTGTGATAAAGAAGAGAGCAAGAGACAAGGAAAATGGCCAGTGTGTCACAAACACAGAAAACATTGTGGAGCAGATTGTCTTGAAAGCTTCTCACTGCATTTTGCACAAGCCTCAAAATTCTCAGCTGCTCTATCACATTCATGTCTTCTATATAAAATATAAAATACAAAACATTTAACATTTTTGTTTTAGTTAATTAATTTGTTTTTTCATCCCACACTTAAATAAGCTTAACCAGCCATCCTGTAGTGTGTGATAAAATTCAGGCTCTGCTATCCTATGCAGATGCAAATGTTTGCAGCCATGTTGATGGATGTCTCTCCAGATAGTCTTCAAGAGCAGTGTCTAGACTTGAAGAGTGAGCACAGTGCACTTGTGACTCTGTCAGAGTAATTGCAGCATTTCATAGAGACTCTCTTTTCTCTTCAAGGCGACAGCAGGACAGTCAGCAAATATCCTTTCTTCTTCTGTAACTCTGCACAGGGCTTTAGATCAAAGGTTGTAGAGGGAAAAAATGGTTGTATAGGAAAGGGGAGGAAAGTGTCTGAAAGCTGTTGGGAACCGCCTCTACTATTCAGTTGTCAAATTTCCAGCTCTTTGTCACACTTTGTCTTTGCATTTTTGTCTGCTTAATGGATTCTTTCTCTTCCTTTTTGCTATTTCTGTGCTTCTTCAGATGATGAGGACAAAGCTGAGTCATTGACAGCTAACAGAAGAAATTATATTTCCATCAATATCTATAGAGTCGATAAAACATAAAAATTCAGTGGTTTTTGAGAACAGTCAGGAGTTCCAAAGAATTTGCACTGCAGATCCTTCCAAACCTGGGCATGTGGATCTGTATCATTTATTAGAAAGGATTTGAAACACCATAAAGAAATAGCTCTTCTCTGAGAGGAAAACTTTGTCCTACTGCTAAGAGCAAAGATAAAGCATACAGCATTGGCAGTCCTCTAATGGTTTAAGAATTCAACTTCAATAGCAGATAAATGTCTTAGTTCTTCTGAAAAACATTACTGAACTCAGAAAGAAACAGGTCTTTTCAGAGTGCAGTTTATCCCACTCAAAATTGCTCAGGGAAGTAACTGCTAAAAGTGCTCATTATACCTTGTGGAAAAAGTGCAAATAAGTATCTTTCATTTTTGGTATTTTACTCTGTAGCTCTCTGCAGCTGATTCTCAGTGTTTGTCAACATTAAATATTTAAATACAATACAGCTTTTTAGATGAAGAGAGCAAAAGAGATGTTTTGGCAACCTGACTGCTGAGCAATTACAATCTTTATTTCAGTCCTTAAAGCAAAATAAAAACTGGGACATTCATCAAATGACATTCACCACAAAGGAACGAAGTTTATACGTGAAGATTTACACACCCTAATCTCAGCCAGCCACATCCTGATTCTGCAGTAGATGTTACTAGATGCAGTAACTTCCTAGCTTTGAAATCAAAGCAATTTCTCCACTGTAATTAGGGGCAACTGGGAAGAGTGGTTGTCCTTGGTGGTTTATGCAGCAGTCTTGAGTCCTTGTCTTTCTGTTCCATGTGGAATTCTGGATGGTCATCAACAGGATGGAGGTGTCTGAGTGTCACCTGAGCTTTCCCACTTGTAACAGACTTTAGAAATCAGCATATCTGTGCCATTTAAACCAGTCAGCAGTCTTGCCCCAAAGGTTGATGAGCAAAATACTCTCACAATTTCTCTCATCATAATATATTTACTAATGTAGTCTCCGTGCTTGATTTGCTGTCATCCATAAAGTGCACAGGAAAGATCTATGGACAAAAGACCTGCTTTTTAAAGTCATTCCCTGTAAGGGGAAGCCTGGTGATCCTTTCCAAACAGCAGCTGGGAAAGCGGGGCCAGAAAATGGCTGTCACGTTCCTGCTAACTGAGAGCAGGGCTTGTCCTCTGACTCCTTAATTCCAGGCTGCCAGAGTAATACTACAGAGAAATGTCTTATTCCAGAAGCTGTTCGTTCATTTAATGAGAAGCAACCACAGTCCCAGTAGCCAGCACTGCCTTCCTTAAGGTGATACCCTGGCAGGTTTCCCACGGTAGTTCAGTAGCTTGGCAATTTCTTTTCTAAATTTACAAGCAATCTCCTGTTACATAGTGGGGCCAGCTTCTGGGATATCAAGTGGTTTTTCAGGTGTTGTATTACAGAGGGCTGGAAGCTTTTATTCACCAGGCAATGTACGCAACCGGTGTGTGTTCAGATGACTGTGTCTCCAGTGTTTCTGCTCTATTTTTTTGCTCAGCTTTGCATCTTCCCTTGTCCCTTTCTCTACTTCTGGCTCCCACCTATTAAAAAATTAAACTGTATGGGGAAGAAAAAGTCTTAGCTCAATGAAGTGAAGTCACACTTTATTATAAGTCCAATGAGCACCTCAAAGGGAATGTGTTGCAGAAGGTTTTAAAACTGGTGGCACATCCAAGCTCCAATTTATGACAAGAAAACTTAAAGTGTAAATGTAGTTCACAGGACTGCAGATCAGTGACTCGTCCAGGGTAATGAACAGATTCTGGCTCTAAAATGTTTAGGATTGTTCTTGTGTTGTTAGTATCTGTCTAACTGCTTAGTTGAATTAAGCAAAACATCTGAAAATGATCAGTCCCCCCCAGTAAACGTCACTGTTTCATAAAAGAAGACTCTGACTTACCAAAGATTATAATATATACACATGTGTTTTATCTCTGCAAGATGTTTTCAAGAGGTTGAATAAGCCAGTCTATGTGCTGACATGAACTGTAAGCAGAAGATCAGCTTGAAATATTAGGCCAATAATATGGATAATATACATCCAGTTGCACTGCAATCCATCTCACTAGGTTACTCGGGTCGTGGTTTTGCCAACTGAAGTTAAAGTGCAACATCTGGGATAATCCCACATTTCACATGTTCTTGCTTTGTTTTCTCAGTACTTTGGAGTTATTTGTAACCCCAAACGTTGACAAAGCCCCACCACCACTGTCTTTGAGAGGAAGACATTAACTGGGCTTTTTCCCAACTTGGTCATTCCAGTGCTATCTAAGGGTCAAGAACAGCTGCAGAAAGCTCTCCCTCGAGCTCTGTCTCTACACGGGTGGCAGATTTCTCTGTGAGGTTCAGTGGCTACTCAGCGTGTGCTTTGTATTTACCGAGTCATTGTTTAGAAGAAGACAATTTTATTCAAAAGCCAGATTGTTTTAAGACCTGTCAGGGTTCCACTCCCCAGGTGTTGCTCACCGTTCCTGTTGTCCTTGTCCTTGATATTATTGTATTGTTCCTTTTGTTCTGCTACAATAGTGCAGGGTGAATTCTGTGCCCCCACACTATCCTCATTCCAATTTATAGGAAAGATCAGATAAATCAGTATAGACTGGACTTCATTCTTGGGAACTCTTGAAGATAAGCCTAATTGTGCACTATGTTTTTTTTCACATGAGTTCATGATAGCAAGCCTGTGAAATAGTTCATGACCTGACATCCACATTCAGTATATCTATGGTACTGAGAAAAATGAAGTGTTATACCCATGACCTCTAACATGGTAGATAATTCAGATAAAACTTGTAGCGAGCAGAAAAATCTCATTTGTCATAATTCTGGCACAGACTCCATAGCAGCAGAGAGGCTGACGGGTACAACATGAGCACATTTAAAATCTAATAAATCCTAGCAAGGAAATAGTTGAGTCATGTGTAATTTCCCCCCCCCCCCCCCCCCCCCCCCCCCCTTTACTGTCAGGAACAGTCTTTATTTCTTCAGCATATCTTACTAATGTGATGCCCAGCAACCAGTTGCAGAAGGAATTTTTAGTTTGACCAGAAAAGCAGGGAGCATTTTATCATCTTTCCTTGGGTTGCCACTGTTCAAGGTTTCCAGTTACTCTTGTTTTCTAGTAAAGCTCCCAACAGAACTGGACAAGGTCTTTTTGACAGAACTATAGGCTCTTTGCAGCCACTTAATGGTTGTTGGTTTGCAATCAACACTGAGCTGATTGAATTAAAGGTATGATTATTCCCCTAATGGATTTAATGTAAAGCTTGTGTGGACAGGTTTACATAAATAAATTTCTGGTAATGCCAGTCTTAAATGGATAGGAAAAGGTTTCAGATCAACAAAAGTAATTTTTAATTTAACCAAGTACTCATTATAGGTGGTTTTCTGGTCATTTAAAAAGTCAGCTTAAGAATTCAAATAAAGCCTAAGGGGTTCCTGTGTGGACAGGTTTCATTCAAGGCAGGGAGTAAGCATTAACTGCTGGACAATCCACAAAACCATTTGCTTCTGAAGTCACCTCAAAGCAGAGATTTGGAACAACCAAGACACTTTCTACCATCATCAGTGTGAAATATTAATCTCATTTAATTCCACTGATCCTTCTGTTAAGATTTCTGTCCTGAATGTTTTGGGACACATGAAAACGGAGCAGCTCCTGGGAAAGTCACTCCACAATAACTCAACAAGCTTCTCCAATTTCTCAGTCAGGGCTTTTGCTGGATTGTTTGTCCATAGAAAGCTTTGGCAGTGAAACTGAGAAGGGGTGTATCCTCAACTTGGACTATATCATCTGTTCTTAGTGAGCATCTTTAGATCCTTCCCTTGCTGAGACAATTGTATTTCAATATTTTACGTTTACAGACTGGGAAGCAAAACAGTCCTCACACCTTTCCTGGTGTTGCTAGCAAGTCCATTTGGAACTTCATGAAAAGATATTGTACTTGAAGGAGTTTCCTAGGTCAGTTTTAGAAATTCAAGTGAAGCTACAGATTGAATCTTACAAGCTTCATAACTCAGTGACGTGCTACCACTGATGCAAAGTGTGTTTCTGCAGGAGCAGAAGGACCTGTCCAGCATTGAGCCTTTATTGTGTGATGCCTCGTGTACCACAGCTGGCCCCAGACCCTGAGCAGCCACTGTTTGTTGGGCACCTGGATAATGTGGGTATGCCTGCGTCAGCCTAAGCGTGAGAAGAGAACAGATCTGTCCATAGCCACAAACAAGGCCAGTTACAGAAGAAAAGTTTGAACTGTAACTCACTAAATTCCCACCTCAGTAGAACACGATTGATGCTGCCACTCCCAAGCATCGTGCAACAGCATGAACCATTTGTGACCTATCATAGGCAGGCAGGGATAAGGAATAAACACAGCAGGGACTCCTCAATAGTAAAACTGACCTAAGATAAAACAAGTCTTAGCACTTGTGTCATCCATGGATTGGTTGGCAGGAGGGACCATCTTTTCCTCTGGACACAGTGATATTTGGGAGTCCCGTATGGGCATGAAGGAGTCACCAGTATTATTGATGAAGGCAAAAGAAGACCATAATTATTTGTATGGTACAGTTCGTATGTAGCAGTTGCTAAAGAAGCTCCATCTCCAATGGCAGTGGTGGATCAGGGAGACCCCTAAGCCTGTCCATCTGTCTGTCGCTCAGAATTAATGGAAACACAGACAGCGTGGGCTGGGCAATTCTTTCCCCTCAGTCCCTCACAGCAGAGGTCTGAGAGCAGAGGTCACTTTTTTTGGTTAATAGCTGCAGATGGATTTCTCTTCCCTGAATTTGTCCAGTCCCTTTCTGTACCTGTCTGCTTCATGTCAGATTTCTTCTGCTCAGTCTGGGCTTCTGTCCTGTCCCCTGATGATGAATTTTCTGGTGCTGCATCACCCTCCTCTTCTGCAGGAACACAGAGTTTCATTTCCCTGAGCTGCCACAATGGCATAAACCTCTCAGGAAAAACCCACAATTTTTTAAAAGGGAGGAGGAAGAGTAAGAAACCTGAACTGGAGAAGCAATGATATGATTTAACAACCAGCAGCTTTTCCCTATTTGGTGTCCCAAAAATTTTAGGAGTAGATGAAAACCACAGCATGCAGGTGATCAAACGGAGTACTTTGCCTCCTAAATCAATGTAGGGAAGAAGGACTAGCTGGCATTTGTCACGCCCGCCAATTTGGTTGAAGTGGAATTTGAACCACGCTGCTGGAGATATTGGACAGTTTTCTTTCATCTGGTTGTGGGTCGTGTCACATGGTCACCATATGTGTTGTTCCCCAGCACGCACACACACACCTCTCACTCTGCACAGCTGTAAAAACAAACATCAGCTGCCTTTTTTCAGTCCAGGAGAGTTTCAGCTCTGGAAGCAGTGGAAACCCCTTTTCTAACAGGATTTCACATTGCAGATTATCTTTAATCCAATTCATCTCTGACTGATACACTTTTTGGAAGCCTGTGACCCATCTGCAGAGTTTGCTAGATGGAAACTTCTGTCAGCTGTGCTGAAACCGCTTTCTCTGCTGGGCTGTAATAACAAGGAAAATCCTGTAATGATCTTCCTCAACCATTGAAGGGCTTTGTTGTGGTCATGAACAAATCTGAATTTATGGCAAGAGCATTAGGTTGTATACAAGGAATAGATTTTACTGGACCTATTGAAGTCATGCATATTAAATTGGGCTCTTCTCATTTCTTCTATAAATGAATACCAGAAAAATATATTTTTGTTGCTGTTTTTAAAGTAGTGCCTAGCCTTGGGATTGCACCAAAAACCCGAGGCAAAATGTTCTGTCACAATGCAAAGAAATGGAGATCTTTGAAATCCCTCAGAAAGATGATCCAGTCTTGTCCTAGTATCTCTAGGAAAGGGATCAGTGCCACAGTACAGCACTAGGAGAAGGGTTGGAATGTTGGAGAATGCTGATCTGATTCAGACCAGCAGATTTGGGATGTAAAAATGCAACAAAGCAACAAATGTTTTGAGGGCTTTTTTTTTTTTTTTTTTTTTGAGGCTACAGCCAGCTACCCCAAAAAGAAACCTGACCCAAAAAGTGAAAAATACTATGGCTAGAGGTTTCCAGTCATGTTGCAGTCCAAGCCTGGGCTGATGGATGAGGTAAGATGCTGTTGGGCAGGAACAGAAATGGTCTGTGCTGTTGTGCAGTGGCCACAGTAACTCTGCTTCTAGCCCACTGGCTGAGCTCAGGGGCAGGGTTCCTTTGTTTCATTCCTTACTGGTGTTTCCAGACTGGGTATGGGATTCCTTCTACCTTCAGTGGGCCTGTGAGTAAAACCACAGCAGCTGTGGGAGTGCTGGGGAAGGAAGCAGTGCCAGTAAATGACACATTTCCCTCTGCCTGATACCCCACCTCCTGTTTTCCAGCAAGATATTCAAGTAGGAGGCAGGGAAGGCAGAAGCATTTGTCCTGAGATGCCACAGTCCCTTTCAAATCTTCTAAAGGCAGGAATTTTCTTTATGTTTTTTATCTCCGTTGCCATTTAACACTGACTGTTCCTTCTTTAGCCACATTAGCCATGCAAACACCCTTGCTTCCAAATGCTGGCTTTATAGCCATGTTTTTATGCCATCCTTATGACCACAAAATTTTAGACTTCTGGTAGTAGAGGTGACTTGTGTCTCTGACACTGTCTGCTCTCTTCATCTTACGGAGGTGAATTCTCTGAGAGCATTGGACTCCTTGTTTTGGGAGGTTTTATTAAAATGATGTATGGGGTTTGTGTGTGCAGGAGGGTGTATACATATGTGCTGATTTATGTTTGCTTTAGAAGAGGCCCCCCTCTTCAAAACCACCCAAAACTGCTGACTTCCAAAAAACAGCATGTAATCGATGGATTTCCTCAGGGTTTGGAAGGGATGAGGAGTGGGGGTCCTTGGCAACAGGGCTGAACTCATGCTGCTGGATTTTGTATTATTACTTCTGTTTGTCTAAAAGGGAAGCCCACAAACCTCAGACGAGCTCTAGCACTGAGCAAGCTGCTGTACAAACCCAAGCAGAGATAACTGTGCCCAGATGAGCTGGAAACATGATAGTGACACCGACCTTTTTACTAGTTCATTGTATCTTGACTTCAGAGATTTTCTTGCAAGCCACAATCATATTTCTACTTAAGTTTTTTGTTTTCTTTAGGATGAAATAAAATAGCAATGAGTAAAAACAGTGAACATTTTCAAATGAAAATGTGTTTTGAAAAAAGTTCTTCCATAGAAAACAAATACTGGAAAACATAAACAGTAACAGGGAGAATAATAGCATAAGGGAATTTAGTAGTTTGTTGCAGAACTGTGCTAACAACCTAAGAATTCAATTTTTAACAACCACAACATTTAGACTTCAAGAGACACTCTTGGTGTGATTATTTATCCTGCTTCTTACAATCTCAGGGGCTGTGGGAGTCTTCCAGAGGGTAAAAGTTTCCCTACAGAGTAAATCACAGGCAAGGCAGGCAATTCCATTTATACTAGAGGAGCAGAAGCTCAGAGACATTAAAGGTGAGACATCTGAAAGTGCTCAAACAATACCCCCTTTGAAATATTCTTTGACACCATCAGAGTTAGGACAAGTAACATACCCTTTGAAGATACCACTTAAAAAGCTTTCCAAAATCTGCCAGTAATTTGAACCTCTTCTGTCCCTATCTCAGAGTAGAGAATCCATCCCTTCCCTCTCTGGCAGCATCAGCAAGGCAGGAGCTACTTTCTCTGTGCCATTCCCTAGGCCATGGCCCACAGCAGTACATTCTACTGCCCTATAAAAAGCCCAGTAGGGTTTCTTTCAGAACAAGGTTCAGGATCCTCAGGCCAGCAGATGTGTTGTCCTTTTGCAGCATCGGGCAGTGAGATACTCCAGGGTGATGGCTGGAGGATGGGGACTCTGCCCTGCTGACACAGAGGCCTCCAGCTGGCAGCAGCTCAGAACCAACATCTTTGGCTTTAGTGTAATTACCTCTTCGTTCCAGGGATATCTCAAAGCTGGAATGGCATGGGAAGTCTTCTTCCCCCGGCTGCCTCCCTCCCCCAGCCCATCTGAGGAGGGCTTCACATTCTTTGGTTGCTAAAGTGCTGTGTGGATGTGTGTGTGCAGATATTCCTGTGCTAACAGATATGTCAGGAAAGGAACCTCCTGTTCAGTTAAAATGCAACCGGGAGAGGCTTCCCTGCAAGATCGCCTGTGTTTTCCTTAAGATAAGGCTTTAGAGGGATAATATCAGTCCCTGCAAAAAGATTTTTCAGCTCTCATGACACCTGAAGCAAACAAACGTCTTGTGGCTCAGCATTGATAGATGCAACATTAAAAGCAATTTGATATCCTCTCCAAGGCTAAAAGGAAAGAGCCTTCTCACATGCTGCACCGAGGGACTCATGATGAAGGAGTTTTCTTCTTCCAGCCCTGGGATTCGTTCTGCTGACTTCCATTTATGTAAGTTTGCTGATCTGGAGGGAGTTGGACCATTGAGAACATGAAGAGAATGAAGCTTTCTGTCGTGACAAGACCTGGAGGAATAGGAGATGAAAAATGTTCCCTTGAAAGAATTGAAAATTTCCTTCAGACACAGAGAAATCACTTCCATGTCAACCTTCTGCTCCTCTTCCCCTCACTGAATGTTAGTAGTTCCCCACATCCATTTATCTCCTGTCTTCATCTTACCCTTTCAGTCACTCCATGCTCCCAGGCTTGACTTGTTTCTCCTTTGTGACAAGAGAGCCTGAGGCACAGATTCTTCTCCATCCTCACGTCACTGCTGCATTTGTAGATGTGGTCTCATGCTGATTCATCTGTTTCTATGGATATATGAAGTGACTGGAAATGGCCTCCAACTCCGAAAGCTTTACTTGTGTACTCTGTTCCCTAGACTGCTCTTGTTCCTATCACCTTGAAGAGCTTCTGTTCTGCTTCCCTGCATTTTCCAGTCCCTGGAGGTTACTGTAGCCCTTTTTTCTTGATTATCCAGGCTCAAAAGATCATTGAGTTCTCTCAGACAACCCCCACAACTCTTCCTGCATTGCAGGATCGGGCCAAAGCACCATTCCTGGGTAAAGGAGCACCTCTGCTTAATTAAATATTTGATTAAATTATGGAACTCCTAGCCATGTGATTCCACACAAGTGAAAGGTTTATGTAAGGGCAAAAAATTTGGGCAAAATTCATGGAAGAAAAATCCACCAAGCCCTTTTAAATCCAAAGACTTCATCATTAGCTACAGAATCACCTGGACTTATGATTTCTGATATTTGGAGAAATGGTTTAGAAAACCAGGACTGTGTTTATTTAGTTCCATGACTACCTGGTAGCTCTCTGTACATGGGTGCCATGGGTGAAAGCACATATTGGTAGATTGGCATCAGGCCTGAGCAGGTCCAGGTGCCATACCCACTTGCAGTTCCTTCTGCAATAAATAATCTGCCCAAATCCTGCTCTTGCTCTCTCTACCCCACTGACTTTCAGTCCCGTCTATCAGTGTGTTGCAAGAATCTTCTTTCCCTACAGCCTCCTTCCAGCTTTCTGCTTCTGCTTTTCTTTCCTTCCCACTCAGTCTCTCCCCCACATCGTGCTTAATAGTTGGGGGAGAAAACAGTTCCTTATCATGTAAATCTGCAAAATCTCTTAGGGTTCAAGACAATTTACATCACAGAGGCCGTGCACCTTAAAGCAATCCCGACCCCTCCGGGGGGAGCTCACGGAGGAAGTTACTCATTTTGTGGTTCAGTCAGTTTGCCCGATGATTTCACATTTCAATCTACAGTTTGCTAACCTCTCCTTTGGAAACGCTGATGAAAATCTTGTGGAGTTCAGTTTGGGGTTTCTGGATTGTAGTCCCTGCAGGTGACTTTTACTTTTCAGTCTGTTTGGCTGCTCCTTTTCCCCAGGGGCTGTATTCCTGCCTCCCCAGCAGCCAGTTGTGCAACACAGGGTGCAGTGATTTACAGTCCGCCTTTGCACTGACTCACTCAGGGCTGCATTCAGGGCCGAGGAGCAGGACACTCCTCGCTGTTTGCCAGGGAAGCCAATCCTTCCCTACAGTTGCAATGCCACTGAGAGAGGTCTGATAAAAATCACAGCATTGTTCTTCCCGGGATCCCTAAGGACAGTACGCTGGGGAGGAGCTCCTGAAGGTATCTTTTATCAACGAGCAGAGAAACGAAAAGAGAAGAGTCATGGAAGCCTCTGCCTAAAGCTCAAATTGAAGCTTGCTTCCATCCTGCTTTATTTTGGAGGCAATTAAGTGTTGGCTTTTGATTTCTTGCTGTTCACGATACTGGGAGATAAGGAGAGGTGTCAGTCAGTTAAATGTACACTTGAGCCCTCTTTATTCCCTTTCATTTTCCTTATGCTTTCATTTTGTTGCCTATTTTGTGGCAAGAGCTTTCTGGAACTGGAGTTGTCCTATTATTTCAGCATCCAGTCTGGACCTCTGAAACTTTCTCAGTGTAGTGAATACCTGTTGATGTTGATTCAAACCTACAGACTTTTAAAATATTACCAGTTCTTCATGGATATTCAGTTATACTTTTTCTAATAAAGACAGGTAATTTTCCTTCAGATGATTTTTAAAAAAATTATACTAATACAGATATCAGTAATTACATTTAGGTCAACTTTCACCAGAAGTATCTTATAACCAGAGTTCAGGATACAGGTTCTGTATCCTACTCATAGTGTGCATATTAGATTTATCAAAGGGTCTACCAGGAGTTCAGCTACTAAACATTTGAGAAGCGTAATATGGCATTAGGAGATCTCTTCAAGAATAGCCAGTTCACAGGAAAGGTCTGACACACTTTGTTGGGGGAAATTGTGCTTGCTAAAAACCTCCAAGGGTTCAAAGGATGACTGGACAAGTCCATGGGGAAAAAAAAAATCTAACAAGAGCTATTAAATATAAAGCAACCAAGCCTGGTTCAGGGAATCTTTGCATGCTGGGGGGTTTCAGAAGTGTTGCTGTATGTGTTCTCTGTTCTTATTATTTTCCTCAAGATGTCTGTTGTTCCCATTTAGAACTGTCACCCTTCAGTCTCATCCCTACAAAACCTGAGAGTGGTACTTTACAAAGAAAGTTTAAAGAAGAAGAAACTGAGGAGAAATAACCAATTATAGAGATAATAAATTAAAGAATGGGTCAAAATATGATTAAAAAAAATGAACAACTCTAAGAACAAGAATACAGAGAAGGACGCTGAAGGGGACACTTATGCAGCAGCAATCACTCCCTGACATTGTCCAAGGAGCTACAGCAGCGATCTAAGCCTGGAGACGGGTGGGACTTCATGGAAAACACTGGTCTGACAAGGCGGCTCTTCTGTGCCCATACTGCTGAGCTCATTGTCACGAATATTTCATGAGATTCCAGACTTCAAACCCATTTTACTGGAGGGGAAATGTGGCTGCAGGACATTGTGACTGAATAACCTATTTCAACTTCATGACTCATAGATTGGTTTTTGCCTTGTTGCTTTTCTTTTTTTTTCCTTTTGCTTTTCCTAGAAGATGAGCTTTTGTCTGATACCGGTTCAAAAGTGATTTAACTTTAGTTTATTAAGACTGACCTCATCCTATACTTGTCCAGCACTGGTTGCTGAATTAAAGACCCCTTATTCTGAACATATTCATATGTGATATGCATTACAGGCATCTCTTAGCCTGGAGCAAGAACCTCATTATTGGCAGGAGAAGTCTATGGGTTTTCAGGGAGCCATTTTCAGAAGAAATGTTTGCCTAAAACTTATTATCTGCTTAATGTCTTTTTTGTCCATCTGCCTGTGTCCTGAAAACACAGCCCTGAATGTAGGTCTTTATGTGGCCCTTTTGATGTGTGCTGCTGACCTGCGAGCCTCACCTCTTGCAATGAAGGGCTGCCTGCACCTGCACTCCTGGCAGACCTGTTCCATAGGTGAGGGAAGGCAAAGGAAAGGCACCAAACCTTGCAGATGGAGCTGGTTTATCCCAGCACTGGTTCACTGGGGCAGCTTTGCAGACAATGGGGGCATGGAGAGAGCCATGGCTCCACTGCAAGGATGGAAGAAGGGTGAGAGTTGTTCCTTGCCCTCAGTTGAGCCAGCACTGGAGAGGAGCTGTGTGAGAGCTGTGTGAGAGGGTGCTGGGGGATGCAGCTGGGCCATGCTGGCCTGAAGGCAGTGCTTGTGGCTCTGGTGGACTGGGAACAAAAGGATGTGCTGAGCATGGATAAATCAAGAAAGCAAGGCTACCTTCCTTCCTTTTCCACCTATGCTTGAGAAGTCTGTAGCTGAGCAAAACCATGAAAATTCCTGATTGAGGCCAAAGCAAAATAAATGGAAACAGAGAAAGCAATGGAAGGCGGAGGAGTCATCTCTTTTGAGGGATGTTATAGTGTGGTGGTTCCCAACATGGAGTGCCAGCAGTGAGTTAAATTGGACAAGCCTCCCAAATCATAAATCTGAGTTCTGAATAGCTGTGAAGTGTTGCTGGGTGTGCAGAGAATGTGCTGCAGGTGAGGATGAGATCCACATCTCACTGCTCTCTTCATATCTGGGCTCTGAAGTGCAGAGCACAAGAGGCTGTAGTGACTGTCCACTACTGCTTTAAAATTAGGATTCCTGTGTTGTTTCCCATTGTCCTCAACTAACCCTATATGCAAAAAAAGGTAGAGCTGTTTCAGAATACAGGTAGGAACAGCCTAAATGGAAAAGAATTTGTGGAAGCCAAATTAGAAATAGAGAGCTTTAGAATTTCAGCCAAGTTCCAGAGAAATCCCTGGCAAAAGGTTTGATATTGGCTCCCTTAGAAAGGTCTGAATATCTTGAAGTTGAAAAGTCTGAAAAAGTGATCCAGAATATCTTGGTGCAGAGCAAGATGACAAAATGAAGGATGCATCACTCTGTAATTACCTCATCAAAGTGCTTTCAAATGACTGTGGCCTTAGCTGCACTTCCAAAGCCAAAGGAGAGATTAGGACCTCTGTTTGCTTGGATTTTGTGCAACAGGAAGAGTCTCTGCCCTGCAATTCCACTATATAGGAACTGGACTTTCATATGAGGGCTGAGGAAACATCAGGCCAATACCAGACAAGATTCTCCCAAGCAGAGGGAGCAAAACCAGACCCTCTCATGGGAGAAGCTGAGTTATGCAACAGGGACCTGTGACAAGGTACTGAAATTGAATCCCTGAGACTTTTGCTCATCAGCCTTAGAAAAACACTTGTGTTGGAAGGCTCCGCATTTAATTGCTGGGGAAACTTGATCAGAGCAGAAAGGAGATTCCCAGCCTCTGGCTAAACTGTTGGCTTTACTCAGTGGTTTCTATCAGCCATGTGCTTCTCAGAAAGTTCCTTTCAGGTGCATCTTTCCTGAAAGATTAAATGCCTCTGTGCAGATTACAGTGCTGGGGATTAATTGCCCCCTGAGGCAGAACAACTGATCTCTTAGGCCATGTGCACAGAATGCAAACCATGTATAAAGCAGGAAGCACAGAGTGTTTGCTACACAAAACAATAGGGAAACATTATTTAAGGATAATCTCACCTCTTAAGGAAGAGAAATAAGGAAGGAGTGCAGAGCGAAGTCTGTCCTAGGCAATAAGAAATAAGTGGTTTTAGAAAGACACCCGAATTCCAGTTGCTGCAGGAATTTGGGCTCAATCCAACTCCACTAAAGTTGATTGAAAACTTGTGAATGTTGCATCCTCCATGCTGCAAGAAGTGAAAAGCTGTTTGAAAGATGGGAGATCAGTGGGAGTAAAGGTTGGTGAAAATAGAGAAGCCAGAAGTAAGAAAGTTTTCCAACTTAAGGAGACTTGAAGGGTCTGGAATTGAGGATACCAGTTTGGACAGTAACCAAGGGAGAGTAATTGCCTCAATATTCTGATCATAATCTTACTTTCAAGTCTGGTGTGCCTGCCCTCCCTTTCTCAAATTTATTTAGGTTTACTGAGAGTAACTTCCTAGATTCCATCTGTTAAGTGGCCACATCCACTTTTGTACAGACCCTCGAGCAGCTCTGTGTAGTATTTCAGTCTTGGTCGGTGCTTCAGGTGCCCTGTCCCATATCGTGGACCAGGCTGGTGCTGGGGTGGGACTGCCTGAGCCCCTTTGCCCCATCAGATGTGGAGATAAACCCAGCAAAGGCTCTGCCTGTAGGACAGAGATCCATGGGCAGGAAGATGGGAGCAGATGTGTTAGATGGTATCAAGAGTTCACTCACAGATTAAATAAACCACCGTGATAATACAGCAGGACTTGTGGTTCTGGCAGACAGCACACTTCCCACATGACACTGAGTCACTTTGGGGGTTGTTTTCTTCCCGTTCATTTACCTCTCATTTAGCGCTGCCTGTGAGTAAATAGTGAAATGGGATAATGGGATTCTCAGGGTGTGATCTTTACAAAGGCCACTGAAACACTTCCTCCAGAGATGGGAGACAACTGGGACTAGGGGGGAGGAAGTGTCCTGTTTGAACGCTTTGGTGAAAAATGCAGATTCAGTGACACCAAACTGTAAGTTAATTTCATTTTCTGTTGTAGAAGGGAAAAAAAGGAGAAGTCAAAACAGTTCTTTTTGTTTCCAAATTGAATGCTTGTGTTTTCCCATGTGAAGAGACTTTTCATGTCAAAGATTCTTTATTTCTTGTTTGAAACCTTGCAGTGGAAAAGAAAATATTTTAGCTGATTTTTTCCCCCCATTTCATCAGATACTTGAGAAAGCAATTTCAGATCAAGCCAACATTTTATTTCAATATTTAATTTGGAAGGGGCAGGAAACTGAAATACCCACCATTCCAGCAGTTCAGATTAGAACGCAAATATTCTACTTCCATGGAGCTCCCACTCCTCATCCCAGGAGTCCGGAGCCCTGTGCACAGTTACTGTGGAGGACAGGATAAGCACCTGGCCAGTGCACTGAAAAATGAGTGTCTGGTGCCCTCTACGGGTCCATCAAACCGGTGGGCCCGAGTCTGACCCCCCAATTGGAAAAATTCCAGTTTTTATGTCTGAAAATCAGATTTAGGAGATTGTGAATTAAACAGATTACCCCTCTGAACAAGAAAAATCGATGAATGATTTGCAAGTTCTTCTTGAAACAAAATTTGCAACTGAGTTTTAAAAATGTGTCTTTCACCCCAGAATGCAGGATCTTTTTTTTTTTTGAAAGACAAGAGTTAAAAAAACCCCCTAAATTATTGTCTCTTAATCAGGTTTAATGTGATATGAATGAAACAAGACAGGTCTCACAGGGAAGAAAGGCAAGAGGGTCTTTCTCAGGATATTCCTCTTAAACTAGACCTGTACAGAAGGTGCAAAGTCCCTTTATCTGCATGCTGAGCTGCCCTAATTTCCTCAGTTTGGGCAGAGCCAGTGGCAAACCCAACTTTGTGAGCAGGCTGTGCCCAGGGGCAGCCTTTTGAATTCAGCAGCTGGAGTCTGTGTCTGGTGTGCCTGTGCTGGCTGCAGTGCTGGGAGCCCCCGAGAGCTGCTTCAAGCTGACAGTGTAGGAACAGCTCTGGTTTGCAGTAAAATACTTGAGGTGGAGGGAGCTGAGAGATACTGAGGGACTCCTAAGGGGTTTTTTTGCAAATCAATTTACAAAGGTGCCAGAAATAACATGGAGTGCTGGCTGGGATGAGAGCAATTTTTGGACTGAGACTTTCTGTGCAGTGCCGATAAAATAAACTCTACTTACCTTTCCCTGCTTCTGTACACCAATGTGGCTTGTTACAAAGTTCATCTCTCCCAGCCCTTCTTTCTCATTTATTTCCTCCAGTGAATATGGAACTGGCTTGGGAAATTTAATGGGCAGGCTGGAAAACTGGTGGTCTCTATGCTCAGGTCTGGCTCAAATCTGAGCAAGTATAAAATCTTTGTTCAGATTTTGAGTTGTTGTCTAAGACTGTGAATCTCACTGTTTCCCAGCCTCATTCAGGGTCTGTGGGACAACCAGGCTCTTCCATAACATGTGGAAAGATAATGAATAGGGAAGCCAAGGGCAGAGTGTGGACCTGAGCTTGGGAAGGAGAAGGGACAGCGATAGTGGTGTGCCCAGTGTCTCTTGCAGGCAGAGGGTTCCCTGACCGGGCTGGTGGTGGCTGCTCTTTCCTGACTGAGTTGTAGCAAACCTTTCACAGCACAGTGACCCAAATCCCCCAACTCTTGATGGCATCTAAGCTCTGTCAGCCTGTGGGGATCCCGTTGAATTTGTGTGGCTGCAGCCCATCTTCATGTTGCCAGCAGCAACTTCCCGTCATGCCATGCTTTGCCAGCACCAGTCCTGAATGGAAGAGATTGTATATTCACCTAGAATTGAATTTTTTAATTTGACAGAAAGCAAGAGAGGTGCATATAGAGTCAAACTCACAGGGCCTGATTGATTTGAAAAGAGAGGGAAGGGAAAAAAGTCTTAGGTGCGGTTTACCTTGTAAAGTATGTGTTTCCCTGCTGGTAAGGTATGTATATGAGTTTCCCTCCAATTCAAAGCAAGCTCTGTTCATCTCTTAAGCCCCTGTGTTGCCAGGATGGGCACTTTAGGAGGGAGCAATCCATTCTGTGAGAGGTAGCAAGGAAGAGCGAGGTTGCAGCGTGCAGCTGACCAGAGACATTTCCCTGTCACAGGTTTCTGGGTCAGATGGTGCAGCTCAGCACGGGGCTTCTCCAGCAGTGCACAGACCTCAGAGCCTGGAATGGTTTGCAAATGATTTAATCAGATCCCTCATGTGTCACTGACTGATGGATCCCGCCTTCTGCTGACCCGAATCATACGAGAATTCACCACTTCCCGTGGTAGTTTGTCCTAAAATTAATCATTCTCTCTGTTCAAAATGTGTCTTTTATTTCTCAGTTTCTGGCTTTGCCTTTCAGGCACAGACTGTAACTATGCCTTTCTCTGCTGTCTGAAAGGGTCTATTCACCTGAGCTGTTTTTACTCAGTGAAGATATTTTTATTTTTTCTAATTGACTCATCTTAATACATTTTGATAACCAATCAGACTGTAAATTAATTGTTAAGAAGGGTTTTATCTATCCCTTTACTTCTGGTGTTGTGTCTTACCCTCCCAAAGAAAGGTCTCCAAACTGATATGCAATTTAATTACTCTTGGTATTGTACCAACACCACACAAAGAGAGAACCTCCTGCCTTCATGGCTGTCTGTTCCTCTAGTCAGGTAAAAGTGATATATTTAGTTTCTTTCTGTTTTGTCAGTGCATCCTCTCTAGACTCTTCTACAGATCTCAAATAACTAAGCTTTGCCTGAAACATGCCTTTATTGATGTGTTGTAATGGCAGTTTGTGTGTGGAATGTTGCATTCTGCACAGCCAAAACCATACCCAGAGTTTGCACATTGCATTTGCCAACCATCTCTGCAATTGATTCCAGATTTGCTTATCAAACTCTCTTTTCCATAAGATATTATTGATTTGCATTAGTTTTATTTTCAGACTTCCATTCTTTCTTTGCCTTTCAGCTGAATCATCTATCAACTTCTCCATTCTTTTTGCCTGTGCTGATTTCAGACTCCCTGGATGAAAATTGGCAGGGTAAGCCACTTTTTCTTTCTGAAACTCCCCCTGTGTTTTACCATGTCAGTCCTCTTGAATTTCTTAGTTTTTTAGGACATGCTAATCATGTACTGACATTTGGTTAAGTCTTTTGGTTTTTACACGTGCACATAGACCAGACAGGAGATGAATCCCCCTTCTCCATATTGCTGTGCTCCTTCTGAAGAGTTCCAAATCCAGAGCTAAATTACTTGCTGAAAAAAAAAAATTTTTTTTCTTTTCTCAGTTGTCTCTTATCAGCAATTTTACACTCTGCAGTCAGGTAACAGACAATTGTTAGAAATTCTGTTATCACATTCTTGCTGAAGCATTTGTCTTTGGCTTCCAATCTGTCAGCAATAACTTTCCTGATATCTTTTGCCTCCTTTATCAGTTACCTGCAGTTCACAGCTTCCAACTGATATTTAATGCAGATATTCTTTCTTCTAAAAATGGCTTCATGTGGCTATTTCTATTACTGTTGGGTTTTTGTCTGAATTTGGCTTTTAGCCAAAACTGGCCTTATTCCTTGATTGGGAAATTAGTGGTTTATTAAATTATAAATAAATAGAGAGGAGGAGGTGGTTAATGATGCAAAAATTGGCTGAAATAGTGATCCCCTTAAAAAATAAATCCTGTGCCAAGAAAAATATGTGGAGTCAGGTCAGAAAGACCCAGTCTCAATAATTGTGTTAGGAGAATGTGAACATGCAGAGATAAGAAGTTATTGCACATCCCAGGTTGTTTAAGGAATAGCTTAATAAACATAAGCCTTTGATGGGAGGCAATGAAAGAGCAGAGGAAAGCAGCACAGTCCGTCTTCAAGTTCAACAAAAGGATTGAAAAGGTTGCAATTGCAACAACTGATCTGTTCCGGGCCTACCATACCTGAAGTGGATCTTCTTGACAGATTTTTACTTTTATTTTAATAATGCAAATCAACAGTACATGTTTACAAAAAGTTCACCTTGTCTGGCATAGCTGTACTTTTTTATCAGAGTATTTGGATTTTAGGGAAGTGTGAAATCACAGTGTCTTGCAATGAAACCTGCTTAGGTAATCAGTGCAAAGTTGTCGTGGAGAGAGGTACAGCTGCTGGGCTGAAAATGCTTTCTATGGGAGCAATGAAAATAAAGAGCTTTAAGGTGCAGGCAGGATTGTTTTGTGAGTCACTGAAGAGATCAGTACAGATCCAGGTTCTCAACTTGCAGAGCTGGTTTTAAAAGAAACAAAAAAAAATGTCAAGATCATTACATGTTCTTGGTCATGAATTCTGCTGCAGTCTTCAGCTGGGAGATGGGACCATGGTTGGTAAAGACAGATATGTGTTACTAAAAAGAAAGATAACACAGGAGGGAGAGAAGAAGGCAAGAAAGGAAGCAGGCTGTGGAGAAAAAAAATCTGAGACCAATCTATGTAGTAGGAAACATAGAGAAAATAAACTTATGCAGAAGCAAGACTGGTGGAAACATAGGGGTGTTTCCAGAGGGATCATTCTGGCACATAAAATGGGATGCAAAGAAAACCCCCATAACTAAAGTTTTGAGGCTGCTTGTGCAAAAGGCATCATCTTCTGGAGTAAGGAAGTAATCAGCTCTTCTGGTCTTGAAGGTTTTTTCTGAGCTTCACAATTCTGTGAATCTGTTATTGCAGTATCTGGCACTGGGACCAAACACTGAATTCCCAATATTGGCAAATTAGAGACAGTTCAGAGAAGATCAAGGAAAAAAATATTAAAGGAGCAAAGTTGCTGTTTTACATGACTAATAATCCATGCTGAGTCCAGCAGAGTTACTGTGTGTTCACACCCTGAGTGACTGAGACCACAGCCTGGGGCTCTCCTCTCCTCATGAGTGTTTAGTTCCATGCACAGAAGACACTTGTGGGCCCATTTAGCTGTTCCTCTCTGTCCTGGGCCAGTGTTACAGTCAGTGAACCTCCAGCATTACAGAAATACAGGCAACAAAGGCTATTCATGGGAAAGTTTCCTGATAGCATGATGTATTCAGGGGATGGATGTTCCTGGAAATAAATGGGTTAGGAGTAAAATGGCATCATTAACATGGCATGATAAGGATTCTGAGTTACCAGGATAGGTTGGTGGATCTGCTCTCTCTATTTCAGCAAGCTGTGCCTTGGCACTGCTCGAGCTGCAGGTCTCTAGAAAGGCTGGTGGTTTGTACTCCCTGACTGCTGTGCAAGGGCTGGAGAGTCAGTCTGGAGTGGCCTTACAAGCAGGAAACAAGACTGACTTTTACAGTCCCCCAAGACAGCAAATACTTATTTCTGACCTACACCTGCTTTCCTGATTTTGTTATTTTTGATTGCCTGTTCATACTGCACTGTATTGTTACTCAGCCTGGGACAGCTCAGGATGTTCTTCTGCCCTAGCCAAAGTTGCCAGCATTGTGCCCCACATCTGATACCTGCCTTAAGCAGGGTTTATAGAATTTCTTCGGAGTCTTTCAACTCTACTGTGTCAGAGTGGGCCATCAGAGATGGCTTTGAATTTGCTGTTAACTGACACATGCCCAGATTTTCTGAAGAGCAGAGGAGAATATGGCAACACTCCGGGATCTCAGTTGTGGAGATCTCATCATGCTCTTCAGTGCCAGCCAAGACTCAGAGGCATTGCAAGAAGGATTGGCCAGACCACTTGCCATGACAGCTATAAATTGTCCTGTCTTTTCAGGCAGACAAAAGAGCAGTGACAACTGTATTGTAGGCATTGGCTTTTGTGTGCAGTCGGATGTTGCCCTCATTCCAGACACACTGAATTCCTCTCCCCAGGGCTGCCCTGGCTGGTGCTCTGCACTCATGCCTTTCCAAGGCAGCACATTGCCAGGGTAGCAGTTTCTTTACCCATGTCAGTACAACATTGTCAACTGCCTTTATACGCTTGCCACCAAGGCCTTTCTTCCCTTGCTGCTGGCATTCGGCCTACTTAAGCAACTAGTAATGATCAGAACATTTCTGAGTGTGTGTACAACCAACAAACGATTGTTAGAAGATGACAGATTGCAGGCCAGCAGCTCTGTGATTTTTTTGTCCCATGAGAATGGCTGCAATGGTCCAGACCACAGTTCCATCAATCCCATTATTCTGTTTCCAGTCGTGGCTCAGAGAAGGGAGCTAGTAAAGGATATGAGAAAAGGTTGAGTGTGTAATACAGCTCTCCCTAAGGCATTCCTGACCTCCAAATGTTATCATTTTGATCTTGCTAAGGCAGGCACCGGCTGATGGCAACCTCTGTGGATTTCTCTTCTATAAAGTTGTTCACCCTCCCCTTGAGTCTCTGTAAATTCCTGGTGTCTGCAATGCCTAGTAGTTCATCTATCTTCTGCATGCAGAGACACCTTTTTTGAAATTTTTCTCTGTGTCACTTGTCAACAGCATTTACTGTTCTTTAGTGTTTGTAGTGTTGTACTCCACTGGGAAACAAGTCAGAGTGACACACCAGTGATGTGCACCTGCACAGACATTACTCTGGGGTATCAGTGTGTACCCCTCCAGTCCCCCACCCAGAAGAAAAGACTACTGACTTCATATTTGCTAAGTGATATTTGCTGCCTGTAATAGATCTGCAAGGCACTTGTGTAGCACTGCCCTAGTGACCACAGTCACTCTCCAGCTTCAGATATGCCTCAGATACTCCCTCTTTGCTGATTCTTCCTGCAGTGTGCATCATTGTGAAAGGAAATAAATCAGAAGGGCTCCCCAGGGTTGTGCTGGAACACCAGAAGGAGAACAGCACAAGGCATTGTCTCTTTTTTCTTTTTTTCTTTTTCTTTTTTTTTTTTTTTTTTTTTTTTTTTTTTTTTTTTTTTTGTAATCTTGAGAACACTTTGAAGCTTTCTTTCAAACAAACAAGAGGAAATGAATGGGAATTACACATTTTGTGTTAAACAATATTGGTTTGAATATTGTTTATTGGTTGAAACATTCATGGCAAGAGAAGGGACCTATAAGTGCCATGCTCTTTTCAGCAGAAAATTTTAACCAGCAGTTTTCTGTATCACTTTCCTAACTTGTCTTAAAAGAAACAGAGAGAAACAGATCTTCACCTTGGCTCTGTGGACACTGGTGGATCTCTGCCAAGCTGTATCTGTTGGGAATCTAGGCCAACTCTTTTTATCATTAGGTATCAGTTATTTGTGGCCTTGAATGAATAGGTCAAGCTAGAAATAGACCTTTTTTCAAGAAGAAAACATGAACTTTTGTTTCGTGGCCTGTAGATGTATTGATCTATTCATGGGGCCTTCACAAGGAGTTCAAAATACAGTACAACACAAGCAGTAGAAGCAGTGGGAGGACTGACATTTATCTACAAATTCTATCAAGTGACAATGAATAGATATCTGTATGGGACTCATGGAAACACAGCTTGTGCTAGTCTACCTAATAATAATTTAGATGTGGACTGTGCAGCTCAATCCAAGGTACACTTAGTGTGTTATTGTCTTTCATGATCATAGTATAGCTGTACTCTTTTGTGTGTGCATGTCTGTGTAGGGTCTATAATTTTTCTAGAAAGAAATACTTAATTTAATGAATCCCATCATCTTCTTTATAGGCAGAATCCTCATGGTTTGTTCAGATGTCATTTTCAGTCCTGAAGATCTGTTGTGTTCACTCAGCTGGATTGCTCCTAGGAGTGCAGTATTGGAAATTTGAGCTGTGCTGTGATAAGCAAATGATGTCACTTATTTTCCCTGATTAAAGGACTGTAACTCTCATTATTTGAGTTCTGGAGGGCATAATACATTTAAAATTCACTTTTAGGGTCAAAGTCTTAGCTGGTATAAAATGATGAGGCTATGTTATCTTAAATACCTAATAGACAGCCAGGAAATACCAGATAAATACAGCACTGACAACTAAAATAACAATAATTCTGTGATTTTTAGGCCTCCTTTTAATCCACAGCACTAGTCCAACATTTTGCTGAGAATTTTTCAAGGCCATATGGGTCTCATTTTCTTCTCACATATCCTGCTCACACACAGATGCAACACCACTGAGTTCAGTGGAGTTGTGTTTTGATTTAAACAGGTGTCAGATCTCAGCCTAGAAAGGCACTTAAGCACGTGCTTAACTTGAAAGCAGGAATGTGCTAGTACAACTTCTGATTTGACCTTGAAAATGTTGACTATCTCCTTGAATGCTTGCTATCATAAATGAGAATCAGAAAATAATTACTGCGTTTCAACCACTCAAGAAATCAAATAATTGCTCTAAAATTGTTGCCATCAATCCGTAAGGAAAACTGTTGTTTCAGCAAACAATTGTAATATTAGGAGTTAATATAAACTAGTTTATATAAATTTGGAAAACCTCTTCAGGAAGAAGGAAATGCACTCAAACGGTGCAATTTCTCGAATGGCACATTTTATCTTTTTTGATCTTTCAGAAATGACATTTCAGTTTGAATTCTAATGAAACTTGTATTTAAAAAAAACCCTCTTTCTCTCCTTCTTTGGCAAATTCATTTAGTGCAATGCTTCCAGAGATGACATATTGTCATGGAAAGATTTTAAACTTAGCTGTGTAGTGAAATATCACACAACTAGAATAAAGTACAACTAATAGGTGTTCTTTCCCGAGTATCTCCAAAAAAGTCAGCAATACCTAGCCAAAACATGCATTTTATTGGAAATTTAAGAATTAGCCATTCAGCTTGTGTCTTCCTTTTAGCTAATGCAATGTACAGGTTGCAGGCTAAAGGTATTTGGTGATTCAGCCTCCACATACCATTAGCAAATCCTCTGTGCCAATATGAATGCAACATATTGAACAAATATAAAATACTGCAATTATGTAAATCTATAAAGCATAATTGAGTTTCAATGTAGAATTCAGAACTGAGGTGGGTTTTTCAACGTCACAAACAGAAAATATATTAATTAAACAAACCTATCTTTGCTTTTTTTTTTTCCTAAAAATATGCTTAAGGTAAAAGAATTTCTAAAAAAAATGTTTCCTGTGTGTCTAAAATTTAAACATTAATGGTTTTATGGGAACAGGTTTTTGAGGGGGTTTCTTTGGTTATTTTGCTTTGTTGTTTTTTTAATCTTTTGTTTGTTAGTTCCTCTGTGGATAAAGATGAAATGGTTTCATTAAATTTTGGGTGCTGAAGGTTAGGTTCAAGCTGGTCGCACCAGCCTGGTGTTCTGCAAAGCCCTCCATGAAGATCAAGTTTCCTCACAAGACAAGTGGAGTTTCCTCACTTGTCTCTCTCCACTGGAAATGTGTTTTGCTCCTTGTTCTGTTCCAGGGTGTTCCGTGCACCCACATCCACACCCAGCAGGATCTGAGGACTGCCCTTGCAGAAGGAATTCAGACAAGCAAGAGGCCAGTTTGCCTGAGTACCACGTTCCATATTGGTGGGAGACGTTTGTACCAACAGTTTTATAAACATACACACAGGAAGGATAAATTCTCCAAATTCTTCCTCCTATCTTGGTTTAGGATGCCTTATTTCTTGAGATTTTAGGAACATCTTATCTCTTTGAAGGCTATATACCACAATTTTCACAGATCCTTCTTTCAAACCAATAGCTGACAGGCACTTGTATTTGCATATGCAAAGTCTGTTCGTGCAGAAATGAAAATATTTCTTCTGCATGTGAAAGAAATAGCAAATTGACTCTGCAAATCCTTGTTTCAGTTGGCTCAGTGCCAGCTGTTTTACTGCACTGTGCAATATTTCATGCAATTCTGATTGTCCAGTGAAAGAGCCTAGTCTGAGCCCATAAAGCTGGACAACATAAAATGCAAGTTCAAAGTTTTGATAGAAGTGCTAGAAGCATGTTCAGTGCCCTAGCTCATTGTCTGAGACTTCAGAACACTGATAATGCCAGTTTATGGTCCTGACCATAATTCTCTAGAGAAAGCAGAATTAAAGCCCTGCTCTGAAAGAAACCAAACACCTTCAAATCATGAGCATCACCAAGGCTTCACCTTGAGTTCTGTGAGTGAGGAAGCACCTAGTGCTCCACAGTATTTTGATGTGGGATGAAATAAAAGAGAGAAGAGCAATTCAAATACATCACCACATTCAGAGAGCTTGTTTACATAGGCACTGTCTTTAGTCTCTGAAGAGGGAGGAGTTAAAGGGAGCAATAATTTAAATATTTAACATGACTCACCAGAGCTCGCTGCTAGGAGGATAAGACTGTACAACTATTGCATGAGGGGTTGCTTTTTGTGGATGGGAATAGCCCTGCTGCTCAAAAGGCTACCCCAAATGAGAGCTTTACTACTGTAAAGCCTTTCTGGTTTACTGTGATGGGTGTAGTTTTGAGCTTCTCGAAGGCAATTTGCTAACTGGGGGATGGGGAATGGATGCCCGACAGTCACTGCTGTGCTGGAGGGACCAGGTTAGACATGTTCTTGCAGCAGGATACCCTGATGGAATGCTATCCCCTGTGCTCCACAGGCTGGGGAGCAGTGTCCAGGTGGGAGTTGACAAGTGAGCACAAAAACAACTACAAACATTGTTATGTCTCAGTGCAAGCTTCTGTCTCAGCTGCTGTGAACACAGCTGTGCTCATCTGGCCTCCAAAGTGCTCTTACGTGCAGCAATGCAGATCACAGGAAATGGGGAAGGAGTGGATGCTGTATTTTTGTAGTTTCTGGCAGGATAGACTTTGGTTTTTGCACTTCAGTCCTTGCTGCACGAACATCTATCAATGGACATGTCCCTGCTTCCATATCTTAGAGTCCAAATGACGCAACATAAGGAATATTTTAGGTGTGGCTCAATGCTATCAGTACCTTTGGGACCTTCTGGTTGGTTGCCTGTTGGCAAGTCACAGTTCCTGGCCTTTTCACCTTTGGTCTTCCCCCTGGAAAGGCAAGGAGGCAACTCCATGTGCCAGGTGTTAACCTGGGAGCCTGACCTGAGGATAACATGTCCCGTTTGTGCAGTTCAGTGCAACAGAAAAACATCTGTCCATCATGTTGTGCAAGATAAGGTGATTTGTGAGTCTGCCTACCTCAGGTGGATTCAATTCTTGATCTTGGAAGGAACCCAAGCTCGAGAAAACTGTGTGTATACTCATCTGTCCAGCCTGCAGAGCACGCACTGAGCAACTGGCTGTTGCAGAGATCCTGTCTCTTTAATGCTTTCTGGAGGTGCTTGGAGACTCCCAGACCCTCCCCACCCTCCTCTCATCACTAACAATAACCAGATACCCCTGTTTGCCTGCACCACCTAAAAGGAGATACCTCAATTAAACAGAATGTTTCCCATTATTTAGGCTGATATGGAAGTTTCTGTTGCTTCAACCTCATAGTGGATAATGTGTGCAATATTTTGTTTCTCATCATAGATTTGTTTGGTTGGGTTTTTTAATCTGCAAAACTTGCATTGATTCTGTAATAGATCTCTGTTTTTAGGGGAGCTATATGGAAAAAGTGAGCCAGAGTAAAGCCAGTTCCAGCCCCAGCCTCACACACGGCAACCAGACAGAGATGAAGTGCTGCCATAAACTGCTGATGGCCAGAAGACCTTGCAGGTGAAGTGTTCAAGTGTGCTTTGCTCCCTGCTTTGGCCTGACTTAGCTTCTGTGGAAGCCAATGATAGTTTTATCCCCGACTCCATGCCAGCAGAATTAGGCTGCTCTGTGGAATAGTGCAGCCTCATAAACCCAAAATGTGAGTTTCTGGACTCCAGCTGACAGTGAAGCACTTCCATTCTTTCAAGTCCTGTCCCAGGGTTTCTTGAAGAGCAGCAGAAATATGAGTGGGGAAAGGGAACTGGGGTGTGCTGGAGGGCAGCCAAATATCTCCTCTGGAGGATGCAGGTTAGGTCTGAGATGTACTGGGGGCTCACTGAGAGGCAGAAACAGGGATAGGGAGTTGGACTTCAATGATCCTTGTGGGCCCTTTCCAACTAAGGAGATTCTATAAATGTGTTTGCAGCTCTGCATGAAATCTGAATCCCTCTACTCTGAAAGGAGTTCTTAAAATGGAGACCAGGAACCTCTCAACACCTTAGTTCATCCAGAGATACCTTTCTTTTAATTGCTCAGTAGCCTGGTTTGCCATGCTGACAGGAGATAAGTGAAAGGGGAGTACGTGTGATATGTATGATTTTAGAAATTTAAATATCAAGATTCTTGGGCAACCTACAGAATCAAAAAGACAAAATGGTGTGGGAAGAAATTCAGCTAATACAGCAGAAAATTTGATGCAGTGCATTAGACCTTGTGTGTTAAGTGTCACCTGTGTTTGAACTCCTGTAGGAGGGGACCTTCCACTCCCTGTTACAAACCTCAGCCTCCCTCCTAAACATGCCAGACTTTTGTGCTCAGGTCTCCGGTGTAATTTTGGTATTCCTATACATCCTAATCTACTTGGCATGTAATCCCTCTCAGGGCTGGATGCACAGCAAAGGAGGGTGTGTTTGCTTGTTCAAGAACAGGATGATGATCACTCTAAGAAGAGGGGGGAAACTTTAGTGTGAAATGTGAATAGACCCTCAGATCTCTTCAGAGATCTGATCTCTTCAGAGCAGGAACAATCTGTATCATCTCTTTGGAAAGCACATGACACAACAGGATCTCAATTGTTTACTGGGACCACAGCAAGTCAGTAAATGTATGGTCATGTTCAGGGGATACAGGAAACATGTTTTTTTAGCTCCACCCAATGTGCAATTGTAGTCATCGTTGCTCCTTCGCAAATTTTTGTTGACAGATTTTAATTGGAACAGATTTTTCTGCCAAATCCCCGTCATGTTGTAATTAATTAGTTTTCAGGATCTGCTCCAGTGCCAGAGCACTGGACCATGTCTGCCATGCTTCTGTGGTGAGTGAGAGAAAGAAAGATCTGGTTTTGTCTCACTTTCTGCAGATGACAGCATTTCCCCAAAAGGACTCAGCTTTGCTGACCTGAAAGGAGAAGAACAAATACAACAAACCCTAGTATGATCAGCTGCATTTCCTATGGTGAGAGCTGCATTTCCTATGGTGCTCCCCTCTGAAAGCTCAAACCCTACCCATACAGGAGCAGTACAGCAATACCTGCTGATAAACCTTGAATTGTCTTTGCAGCCTCCAGGTTTTGGGTCACTCTGGAGGTCTAAAGCACTCTCTGGCATAGTTTTAACACATCAGATAGAAGAGCATGGCCCTTCCAGTACCAGAAATTGATGTCTCAGCATCACACTCCTTATCATGGTGCTGGCTTCAACTCTGGGGGCTTGTGCATGGAGAGATGCAGAGGAAGACAATGCAGGTCAGTGATCTTCAGCCTGTGGAGCAGATATATTGTGTGATGCATGGGAAAGTTCTGAACATTTTTCATTGTTACTAGAAAATTATGCAGAGTCTTGAGGAAGGAAAAGGTTGAAAGATCCTATTTAATAGAATGGAAACAACACAGATCTCTGTTCTCGTTCCTACCAAACCTGAACAGAACTGTCTCTACAGCAATAATTCAAATTACATTTGATCATGGTAATGCCTAATCTAAGTAATGAGTAAAGATCTGTGATTATTTAAAATTTGCATTGTTCATTAAAGTAAGATGCTATGGTGCCAATAAGAGATTTTATCAAAGGGCCTTTTCTTCTTTAATTCACAGACCAAAAAGGAAGCCCTGTTTACAGCTTAGAAAACAGAAAAGTAGAAAAAAAGGATGAGCAAAAAGGCATTTGAAAATTTATTTCAAATGCAGGTTCAGTTGTCATCCTTTCATCAAAGGATCTCAGAACTTCTTTAAACTTCTGATAACTACACCATGACCTACCTTTTCTGTAGGCATTGTTAAGTCCTTGAGGAGCTGTGGTGAAGGCAGTGCAGGGATTTTCACTCAAGGTCATTCTGTATGTGAGGAGCAGGGATGGACAGACTATTCTGTACGTGCTGCATGCTTTGGAGAAGCATTCAGCTACCATGGTAATGTGTGTGAGGGGAGAGAGAGGCAGAACACCTGTGAACTTCACCACAAAGAAGTATCCTGGCACCCCAGGCAACACAAAACTAATTCCTGATCCCACACAAATAATTAGAAATACCAAATCATGAGGCTGACTTGCAAGAACATAATGTTTTCTCTGCCATGTGTTCACTCCTTGTATCAGACATTCTGATTTGTCTGAGCTTCTAAATCATTATTTTGATTTTTAATGAACATCCCCCCACCCCCCCAGCTCTATTTCAATGTGGATTGAACATATTTGTGCAATGTTATTGTAAGTTATAATGGGCAAATGTTGCTGTCACAGTGGTATTATAAAATATGGGTTAGTTCATATGGACATCTGAAAGAGTGAGCTTTGATTTCAGATCACTAACATCAGCTCCACTCATACCTCTGAAAATGAAAAACTTGGAAATCAGGAACCTCAGCTTCTATTGGCTTGGAATTTTACTTACCATTTGTTTTTTTATGAGAAAACATGAGAAAATGTTCATTTTTGTCCAGATCCCCTGTGAAAATCTCAGAGGTAAAGAAGAAACAGTGCCAGTGCTGAAACATCTTCAAAGCTAAAATGTATGTTTGAAGTTTCTAAAAAATCACAATCCCCTAAATTCATCCACTGATTTTTAATAAGAACATTTAATAATTTTTTTGGTGAATATTAAGAAAATATGGTTTTGCAATTAAAAATGGCAGCAAGCTATAGACAAGATTAGAAGCCATTTATGACAGCTGGGAGATGAGAGTCTTTGCAAGGCCAGCAGAAGATCCTGCTGGAAGAGACTTGGCTATCTAAGTTCCCAAGCATCCAAAGCCTTCATCAGAAGGGTGTAATTGATCACATTGGAAGATGAAGGGTAAATATCCATTTCACCAGCATAATTCCTTCCCTCGTCCCCAAGAATTTATCGTTTTGCTGATTACATGCCTTCAATTAACATCTGCAATATAGAAAAAAGTGATTTTATGTGCATCCAATTCAACAAAAGCAGCTTTTCTGAGAAAAAAAATCTGTTTTCGTATTTTGTGTTATGTAACTTCCATCTAAGAATCCCAAAGACATGCAGAAAACAATTGCTTTACAGCTCCCTCCAATATCCTCATTGCCCACATAACAGCACTTTCTGCCAGTTATGCAAAGGATTCAGCACTCAGGGCAACAGCCCAAATCCAGGTGTAAGGTTTTTCTGTTCACCTGCAGATCACAGAACATCATGTTCCCTTTCCAGAGGTGTCAAGCTGCTAAAAAATGGCTTTTTCTCAGCGCAAACTGATGCCACTGAGTGCTGAAGGCTGAGACTTGCCCACAGCATGTGGAGGGTGAAGCAAGTTGTCCCAGAGTAATTCTGATCTTTGCCTCAGGGGGTGTTGTGAAAGGGACTTATTCTGACTTCTCCTTCAAGTGGGCTCCCCACCCATCCTCCTGACAGCTCAACTTGAAAGGGCTCACCCGCAGGAAACTATTAAACTGATGATTATTCTTGTGGTTTATGCATTGATACAAAAATGTTTCATTGCAAAAAGAAAAAAAAATCTGTGGTAATTTTCATAATAACCTTTTCCTCCCCTTAAATAAACTTGGGCAGGATCCCAATGAAGATGGTTGACTGTGTTGGATAATTAAAGGATAGATCTTTTTCAGCATAAGAGATTTGTGAACACTGTGTAAATATGCATTTAAGCAATTGAAGGATTGTGCTTCATACCTTAGGCAAATTCATGGACATCTGCATAGGATAAGGCCTAGATCAGCCAAAAGGGGTGTTAGAAGTCAGTGCAGAACACTTTCTGCCTGGGCTTCACCGATGTCAAACACAGCTGGAGCATTTTGCTGAAATCTCCCTGGAACCCATGTTATCTCACCTCATCAAAAAGCTGTGTGTTGTTTGTGTTTTCCCAAGATTTTTCCAGGGGAAGAGCCAGCCAGCAAGGTTGAACTGAAAAATTGGGAACTTCTCCCAAGAGTAGAGAATGTGGGAGAATGTTTGGGAATGTCTTTCGTAGTGTTTGAAGTGTGGCAGTGGTGTGGAGTCAGAGGCAGGATGCTCTTAGAGGGCAAAAAGGTGGCAAATGTGCTTTCACCAAGCATGTTTGGCTTGAAAAAAAGAGCTGATTCCAAATTGGACCTCTTTGGTCTAAGAAATGAGCTGGGCCTCTCCCAGGAATTTCCCTGGAAGATTCTCTCCTACCTCTGAGCCAGAGGTCAGAGAGAGCCAGAGATCAGTCAGTATCTCACCCCTAGTCCTGTTTCCTACTCCTTCTGTTAAGGAGTGAACTGGCTCTGGGACTGTTCCCAGACCAGTTCAGGTGACAGCTGAAAGGGTGTTTGACAGTGCTTTTAGCAGTATTAGACTGACAGGTACAGCAGGCTCAGGCAGATGGGAAATCACTGCCTGGACCAACAAGTTCTCAGAAGCTCCTTGTGACCTCATCTCCCCCTCCTGATTTCCTGTTGGTTGTCCCTTTTCTTCTCCCACCTGCAAAAAATGGGCTCTGCCCATTTATGTCTGAATCATTCCCCAGCAAATTATTTGGGACTTGACTGGGGTTCCACTCAGGAGGAATGCTGTAGTCTGCAAGAAGTGTGCAACACACATAGTCTGCATATTTTCTGTTGACTTGAATCCCCGTCTTTGCTTTCCCTCTGCTCCTCTTGGTGTACAGATCCCACAGGTGCTGGCGACAGGATGACATTGGCATAAGTGATCCACTGCTGACACCAAACAGTGGGAGTGATCCTACACTGGTGAGGTTGGAGCTTCCTGTAGGATCACAGTTTGTGGTAATTGGGAGTGGGGCTGTGGCCAAGCCTCATCCCCAATGGGTAGAGCTGTGAAAATCAGGCGAACAGCATTGACAGCAATGAGCCAAGGAGTGCCCAGGTGCACTGACCAACTACCAAAGGGAACAGAGGGCACGCAGGTGCAATGCATGAATGTGAGGGTATAAAAGGTTGGGCTAAAGAACAAGAAGGGCAGACCCTTGCAGCCTTCTGAAATGGCATTGTGTTACTCTGTATGGGGAGAGGCCAGAAGCCTTCTGAAGTGGCATGATGTTGCTCTGTACGGGCCAATGCTCAAGGCCTTCTGAAAGTGTGTGGGGATACTCTGTGTATTGTGGCCATCTTGTCTGCAACATATGCTGTGACAGCTACCCAAGAGCTCTGGGCAACATGGGAATTAACATGATGGCTTCTGTGGAAATAAAATCTCCTGGCAGGAGTTTGTGGTCCCTGCAGAGGCTGATCAAAGCATCATTTGGGTGATAAATGAAACAGCCAGCAGCTGTTTTGCTGCTAGCCCTGTCCCCTTGCACACTGGCTGACCTTTCCAAGGACTTCCAAGGAAAGCATGAAACAATCTGGTGATTTGCCTTTCTAGTAATGTGTAATCTTTTTTTATATTTTGAGGTTAAAGTGCCAGTGTGTAGAAAATCTGTGTGAAACCTTTTTGTGTTAGTTTGCTCTTTTCAGAGCTGAACTCCCTCCTTTGATTAGGGAAAGAAAATGCCTAAGAAATTTCAGGGTCAGGACTGAGCTTGGGGATAAGCAGTGGAACCACAAGAAGGTAGAGCTCGACAACCACATTTGCATTGTAAGAGTGCTCAAGAGTCCCTGAGATTCAGCAGCTCACCCAGCCAGAGTCTTAAAAGAAAAGAAGCTTAAAAATCAGACAGAGCCCTACAGCAAGGTCTCCTAAATGTCATGTGAGTGTCCAGCATTTACAGACAGACACCCTGAAATATGAAAGAAATAAATATTATCAATATGATTATGGAGCTGTTGTTGTGCTTGAACAATAATACTGCTCACATCACACTTAAAAGTATTCTGCAATACTAGGAACCATTTGTTGTTCGTGATGGCTTGTTGGTTTGTTTCTTTTTTCTGTTTGATTTGGGGCAATTTAATCCTTGGAAAGTGTTTGCAAATTCAGTTTGGACTGTAAGTCACAACCTACTTTCACCAAATCAGTTTACAAGCCTCTGATATTTGTCTTACTGTTAACTTACTGATAAAACACGTACTACTTCAGGTGGATTTTTTGTTGTTTTGTTTTCTTCTCTCCAAACCAAAGAGCTCCCTGGGAAAGTGTTGCCAGCTAAATTACTAAAGTGCGTCTTGCAGAGACAATTTCAGGAATGTTCCAATTCCTGTTTTCCTTTTTTGTCCTCTCAGTCAGTTTGTCAAAAGATGACTTGAAGAGGTGGAGTCTAAGATAAAAGAGAATATAAATCAGATTATGAAACTATATGCAGGGGCCTTGCCTTAACTGTTCCAATTCTGTAATATATTTAACCCTAGGAAGTGGGTAAACCTTACATCATATTCAGAACCCCTAATTTTGCCTGAATCCCATGTTGAAAAGCGGAATTATCCACTCTAAGACTTTATCCTCATCATCTGACTTGCATTTTAAGAGGTAATTTATCTTTTCCTTAGTCTGCCTCCAACAAAGGTGTCACCTGTTGTGTAGTTTAAGGGCTGTGTAGAGATGACTCAGAGCAATAAGTTCTTTCTCTTGCAATTCTTTAGGAAGGGGATTTTCTTGACACTCGTCCCACCAGTTAAAACTCCACATCAGCAGAATGTGGTAGGGTTCTGCCATCTTTATCTTTCCAGACTGGTTTCCTAAGGAAGTGAGAAATATGACATTACATGCTCCATATGTCTGTTTTTCTCTGTCACGCCCTCCTGCCCCCCCACCCCCCGCCTGCCCAACAGTGTTAAAATCTGCTGATTTATTTTAACCACAAGTGAAAGAGTGGAGTGCTCTTTCCAAAAATATCAAGCTGCTAGAAATGTCATGGAAATCAGAGGCTGCATAACGTCAGACAATTTACAGCACAAACTTACTCTTGTTAGACAGCAAAGAAATTTAGCCTTAGATGTTCATCTGCAGGAAACCAGACTTCACTAGTTCTACTGCTCCTAGAAATACATGTTTGTATTATGGAGAACAATTATGTCCGGAGATCACATTTTGCTATCATGCTTGTGTTTAAAAGTTAATTCCAGCTGTCAACACTTCAATTTGCAGCCAGAAACCAGGAGTGCTAAGACCTCCTCTCAACATCAATCTACCCCAAATCCTGGTGAGTGTTTCTTCTTTGTTTTTGGCTACAACGCTGTGCAGGTTTTCATACAATTTTTGTCATTCACAACCTTAGTCTAGCTCTGAAAGAGCCATTTTGCACTGTCATCCCCTGCTTTGGATAGCTAACTTCCTCCTGGAAAGATTTTGAGTGCCTTTTTCTAGTAATGGCAGGGGAATTATGCACGTTGCGTTTGGCTGTTTGACTTATTGGTCCTAGAAACTTAGACTTATGTGGCTCCAGTTCTTCCACTAAATTCCAGGTTTTAAAAGCAAGTTCTTTCAGCTATGTCTCCAAATGGAATGCTGGGATTTTCTTGTCATGTAGGGCACTGAAAAAAAATGCAGGTTCTCTCTGTTAATTCAAAGAAAGCCAGAGAATGGATTTTGTCCGAGCAGATACTGTGACAAAATGGAACAGACAAATCATGTTAGACCCTATCTAACATTATTCTGATTCAGGCTTTGTCTGTTTTCTCAAAACTGGCATACTGCCAGGTTAAACATCCTATTATGTGCCCATGCAATGGTGAATTTGTATTTGCTCTCCATCAGAAGTATTGTTGATAGGAAACCTAGTAGTGGGCATCAAGATTGGTGGAATCATGGTCCTATTAGGCTTTTCTTCAGTTACATCTCTGCTTCTAAAGGCTTTCAGCCCAAGGAGTGACTCCTAGCACTGCAGAGAGAAAAGTGGTTTGCATCCACCAAGCTCAAATCAATCCTTCTCCAAAGTCAGTGGGCCTTGTCCAGTGCTTCACAATAACTTCTTGGTCCCTTCTGAGCCACTTGTAACATCTCTGTAACTCTGAGATATGAGAATTCCTTTATTTGCTTATTTCAGGTAGTTTTGCATGAAAAAAGCTACAGATTGTGTGGTACCCAGTAACAGTCACCATGTTCTTTTCATTAAGGATGTTTCATCTTGGGGCTTGGAATGAGTGAAAGGTTTCCCTGGAGAGTGTTCAGGGAGCTGGACAGCATGCTCCTACTTTCTTAATGGCAGGGGTTGCTGCAACAAGCTGCTTCTAGGGATGCACTGAGATTTTTCTGGAGGAATTAGCTAGTCCTGTCCCAAAGGGATCCCAAGGGAAAGCACCACAGACAACTGAAGAATCAGGAATTGACAGTAAACCAGGGAGCTCAGCTATTTGGCAGTGTAGATGTTCCTACTGCTGTTATTTTCAAACCAAATCTGTTCTGTGTTGTGGAGCAGTGGGAGATGACTCTGGGCATGCTGCTCCCGTTCACAGCAGGGCTGTCTTGTAAGTACAGCAAGGGGAATTTTAAGTGATCTGCAGGATTATTCAGTTAATTTTTGGTGAGGACAGCTGGGTGACTTAGGTCTTCTCAGCAGGGAGCAATGTATGATTTCACTCTGCCAGTAAGACAGGCACTTTGCACTCATGGTGAGACTCTGCAGTGATTCTGTGTTTCCAAGAGACTGCAGAAAAATGGTAGGAAATGGAAGATTCTCTGCAATAATGCAGGGGATGTACGGATGGGACTTTCACTGATATCAGGGCAAAATATTCCTTGGGATTTGAGCTGAAATCAGATGCCATGATGGAGACATCTTGATCTATAAACTTCATCTTTGACCTGAAGAGATTATTTGTCCCAAAGTACACTGGGGCTCACAAAGGAATTGTACAGGAAGTGTCTTAAACATAATCAGGTTATTTTCACTCAAAATCACAGCAAGTAGACTTCTACCTCACAGACTTCTCATCCCCTCATACAATTAAATGCCCTCTCCACCCCTTCTTAAGGGAGAGAGACCCTGGCAGTCAAATTTCCTTTTGATTGCATGTGCAATGCACTAATCGACTATTAGAAAATTAGGGGCTACATTTAGGAATTAGGACATTAGAATGCTCACAACCAGCATGACTCCGTGGCAAATTAAAATGCAGCATCATGCCAAACAGTTGGGACCTGCTCCCTTGGTCCAAGTCAAGTCATGTTGTAACACAGGGCATGCCCTTATCTTTTATTTGGAGGTGTGGGGCTGAAAAAACATACCCTGCTGTCTCACACAGCAACATGAGTGCCCTGAGAGCTTGCTGAACACTGATGCTATACATTAAAGCCAGCAAAAACCTCGCAGAAGAATTCCAGCCTCATGGGAAATATTATACACAAGGATGTTTGAGAACTAGGGCTGAAGGGTTTAGTTTGATGTCTTAATTGGGACCTGATGCACAGCTGCCACTGGGTTTTTTTGCTCCCTAATGTTCATTTCTTTTGCTTGGCAGATACTCTGCAGACAAGCAAGCCTTCAAAAACTGAGGAAACGTGTTCTAGGTGAGGGTCTAACAGGTTACATCCCAGAAACCTCTGAAGGATGCGCACACTTAAACAGACTTTCCCACTGAGCTATTAGTAGTCTAAAGTCAGGCAGAGTTTTCTTTGGATGAGACATACATTTCTGTCCCTCTTCTGATCTCCAGGCCCAGCCCAAGAACACTTGGGTAAATTTTTTCTCCTTTTACAGAGTTCTGTGACCTGCAGATTTATAGCTGCTTCAGAGAAATGGGTGCCAAAATGACCATGGCATATTGGGAAATTCCATTCCACTGAGAGAGTGCAGATTTTTTCAGGAGATGGTCAGAGCTGGTCCAAGACTTTGAAGAGAACACAATCAACTTGAATGCCAACTTCTTTATTTCTTTTTTGTTTTTTTCCCCCTCCTTTTTCCAGAAAGCATAGGAATTGATTTTCAGAGCTCCTTATGTCTACATGATGATGATGATACAGGAAGGAATACAGAGAATTCCTTGTGCTTGCCATTAGTGGAAAATTGTTTGCATCATGAATGATCAATATCTGTCATATGAGAGAAGGTTTTTCAAGGCTGGCTTTCAATCTTCCTTCAAAATGCTTCCCCTTGCCAGATACACCACTGAGCCCGGCACCATGTGGATGTCTGAATGATAAATATGGAGTGTGGAAATTCACCTGCTCCAAAGTCATTGTGTCTAAGTGACAAGTAAGTGCAAAAAGAGACATTGTCAGACAGAATAAACCTTCAAAATGGAAAAGCAAAGCACAGAATTTAGGGGAAAATCTCTCTGCCTATGAGTTAGACTTACCCTAGAGAGATTCTCTGCCTGCAGACTCAACATCTGGCTGCTCTAAAATGTTGGTTTGGGGCCATTTTAGTAGTTGTCATCTTCACATTGTGTATTCCTTATTTCCACAGAAGCATTCTTCTGTCTCGACTATTTTGGTTTTACTGCTTCCTGGGGTCATATTTTCCCATATGACTTGTGGCCTGGTCTCCTCCTGGTTCCTCAGTGACAAAAAGGAGATCAGAGCTTGGGCATACACCAAGTCTCCCCACAGTACTCTTGGCTTGGTGTCCCTTGGAGCAGTTTCTTTCACCCAAGAAGTAGTGATATTTGCTTTTGCCTTTGCTACCACAAAAAAATGACCACCCTAGAGTAAAATTCTTCTCCAAGAGAACCAGACTGTTTTACGAAGTCCTAGAAATATGGGCCTGAAAATGCCAGCTGGCTTAATCAGCTGGAGTTTTCTCTAAATCTATTTTCTTCTTCCATACCATATCTATAGTAATGTGTCCAGCCTCAGTCTCTGTTTCTTGGCATCCTGTTGTAATGGGAAAAAGAAATTTACCAGAACACACTCTCCAAAGCACGGAATTTCTTTTAAATTTATTCTTTTAATAAAGTCGGAGATGAAAATTTGGGGAAACAATGGTGAAACATGTCCAAAATGTCAAACCATGGAGCAGGCTGAGATGCTGAGATCCAGCTGTGAAATTCCACAGTGGATCTCCTCTCAGAGATCTGCCAGAGAGGAGCTGGACTTACAGCTACTTACAGCTTCAAGTTAACTCTACACTGAAATTTGGCACAAAAGGAAAAATGTCCCTTTTTCTTGCATTTCTAGCATTTTCCCAGCAGGGACCAGTGGCCAGTAGCCAGGTTTCAAAGAGAACGATGATTGATGGGTGAATATGTAATTGGGAAAATATCTTGCTGCTTCCTCATGTCTAATTCCCACTGCTTGTGAAGGCTGTATCCCAAAGTACTGCTGGGAATAAACAAATGAGTTTCCTTTCTTGGACGTGTTGATGCTTATGAGATGGACAGCTCAATGTGAAATCACTTCATGCTCATTAAGTGCTGATTTGACATTTGTATACAGAGGTACATAAGCAGAGCTTCCCAAATAATCAGAATTCATAAAGACTCGTTGTTAGCAGGGGGAAATAATGGTTTCCAGGGATCAGGTCTGCTGTGGGTGGAGATCCATCTAAGTCCTGGATGGTCCTCCTGGTGTCACTGAAAGTGGGTCTTTCTGGATTCCTGCTGCATAACTCCCCAGTGAGGTCACATCCTCCTGGCAGATTGCAGTGGGGTGTTTGAATATTGTACTGGGACAGAAAGTGGTTGATATGTAAAGGATAGTTCTGTTGCATTCTGCAATTGTTTTTAGTATGGGGTTAAGGCTTCTGTAAGGTTGGGCAGTATTTTATACGTCAGGATTCTACAGGAGAAAGCATCTGCATGGATGAGTGAAGCACCTGAACATCTGAATGAGTGGTAAAAGACAGAACCCAGGAGCGATGAAAACTTTCTTGATGCCCATCTATTTTTTGAGGGCGGTTGGGTTGTCTCTTGCTAAAAGGAACAAATTTAGATGATTCCCCCCAAATCATTACATCTTCCATTACTTTAAATGAAATGTCAAGACCATATGAATAAATGAAAAAACACACTAGTGTCAGGAAGGAGCTATTAAGGGTTTTTCCCCCCATTCTGATTTCACTATTTCTGCAGTGAGTATTTGGACATGCAATTTCTTTTTAACCTTCAGATTCATTGAGTGCCAATGATTGGTTGCAAAGCAAGAAAATGTTCAGATAGCCAGTGTTTTGCAGATGTTATCCATTGTTGGTGATGCTGTCTTGAGGTTAACTACAAAATAATAAAAAAGCAGCCTCAGAGAGAGTCAGAGAGCCCTTGGGAATGGTAATGCAGAGCAGAGCCTTTCACCCCGAGGTCAGCAGGTCAAACCCATTCCAGATTGGGAGTGACCAGCAGTGATTACATGTCTGCTTTCAGATTCACAGAGAGGAGTTGCAAAATGTTACTTTTATTAGTGCTACTGGAAGGCCATTCGTGCACCTATATTAACAAGTCCTGCTGGTCTGTGTGATTCTAGCTTGACAAAATGGCAGTGATTGAATACTTTATAAATGTTCACAAATATGGGCTTATTTACAGTACAAAAATCATCAGAGTTTTCATCATTTGCCCTTTTGTAGGCCAGCACAGTAGAAAGATCAAGGATGCAATTGACTACAATTAAGGACTTTATTCTTGCCCTTGGGGTCAAACTCAGAACATTCTCAGCTCCTGCTACAAAGCTAAGTCACTCTTCCTGGGTATTTTACTAGACATATTTATCATCAAAAAGTGTCCAAGCATCTTAACTCAAGGCAAATTAAACCGCACACAGATGGAAGGAGCAAATGCAGTAAGTGGATTAAAAGAGAAAAACAAGAAATAGCAATTAAAAAATGAAAAAGCTGATAACACAAGAAAAACCCATCAGACTCTCTCAGTCTGTTAAGGACAGTGCTGACACACACACTCACCTTCCACAAGAAGCATAGCTGCAGGCAGTACATTAGACATGTGGAAGGAGTGCTGCATGAAGTCAAAGAAAATCTAAGATTCTCTTCCTCTGCCATAAATCACAGTGCATGGGGATTTTTTTTCCCCCTAAGGAAAGGTGGAAGATTGATTTTTTTCACTGTAGGGCTGCATAAATTAGCTTCTGATTTTCAAGAAATGGCCCCGTCTCTGAATTACGTGGCATGCATTATGTTGTCATTTTCAACATGGGCAGTGATACCTAAACCCACTCCACCTCATGACCCTCCTCTCTTCTCTTGTGCCCCATCCCTTCTCCCTGATTGCTACTTTTCAAGCAATTTCTCAGCTTTCGTTCTTGCTTTTCAACTGAAACTTGAGGCTGTGAAAGATATTAACTTCTCTGAGGTGGCAAATTAATGAAATTCACTCCCACCATGGCCACAGATTTAGGAGGCCAAATATTTTCGTCTCACTTAATGTACCCATACCATAGAAAGCAACACTACATAGATATACTGAGTATAGCACTGGTATTTTAATAAGTGATGTGATTGGATCAGACTAATTAATCTATCTAGAAGCTAAGCATGATGCTGACTTTGCACCACAGTGGGATCTGTTTTTGGGGATTGTGCATTGCTCATTACCTACAGGAAACAAAACAAGATGAGGGACAAATGAAGAAATGAAGAATGAAAACATAAAAAGTAATAAAGGCAGAGGTGAAGATATGAGTTTCAGGAGGAAAATGAGTGGGATTGCCAGAACACAGACAACATGGCAATCATAGGCTGTACTGAACCAGGAATTAGGAAATCTATTGGACTTTCTGCCATAAAATAGGTGGTGCTGATGGGCCATGCTGTATGGTCAGTCTCCTCTTTGAAAACATTACTGTAGGGCTCAGAACTGCAGTAAGGTTGTCAGCTTTATAAGAACTCCTTCACCAGTGTTTGTGAGCTCTTCCTATTGCACATCTTGGCCAAATACTGAGCTCAAACTTTCATGGTTTGAAAACACAAACAGTGATGGAATTGTTTTCTAGCATAATTTTCATTGTAAAGAAAAAGAAACTTTCTCCATCTCAAGGGTTAAAGTAACGCTCTTGAAGACAGTGGTGCTCTAACAGTGGGGGCCTTGAGTCTGTGCCTAAACCACCTGCCTTTATTAATTATTCTCATCTATCACATCTATGAGGACAGTCTCTAAAGGCAACCTGTTAGTTTTTGGTACAGACTAATATGATTAATGGGCATCTCCAACCTAACTGGTGAACCTTTCCCAAATTAATTTCATCCACTTCTTCACCTCTGCATAAGCCCCACTGTAAGCCAAGTTTCACTATGGCCTGCAGTTTGCACTAGGCAATGGTCTGAAACATTTAGGGACTTTCAGGTGGTTTCCATCAAAGTTGGCTTTCTTTGAATCCACACCAGCAAGGAGCTGCTGTGCCACAGCAATGGTTTAAAAGAAAATGTTTAAGAGTAATGTATTTCCTTCCTGATCTTAAATGAATTGGGTTTCTTCAGTTCTTCAGAGTAGTGGATCCATCTCTGCCATGAAACTGGGCAGAATCCAGTGTGCAGGCATAGAAGAGCCTTGCACTTGGTGTTTAGTCTGACTTTTGTCTCTTCCTGCTTCCTGGCACACCCAGCCTGTAGCTCTGCTAAATCAGCTGGGGGAACCCTGCCCTTTCTCTCAAGCTCTGCAAGCCAGTGCTTCCTCTCCAAATCTGGCAGGACCAAGTGGTTATGCCCATGTGGCTGTTCCACTGCTCCAGCCTCTGCTTTGCTTAACTTCCCTTCCTCTGCTGCAGGAGGGGCAGCTGTTTAAAGAGCTTTTTAAATCTTGAGTTTAGAGAAGCACAGACAAGGTAGAAACAAAATTACAAGGTCACAGAGGTGAGGGGGGTTGACCCCACCTGAGAATGGAGGAAATGTGAGTTCAGAGTAGGTGTGGCTGGAGCTCTGGGCTGCTGCCCCTGCTCTGTGACACAGGAGATCTGTGTGACACAGGGCTGCCCAAGAACATCCTCTTTCAGCCGATTTCCCTTCCCAGCTTTCAGGAGTCAGTGCTGCGAAGACTTGGATGTTTTCTTATTGGATGTTACCCAACCCCATGGTTCTCTGCTTTCTGATAGAGGGCTCCTATGGGCTCTAGTAAATGTGGGAAGCAAAATCTTTTGGAGCGCTGCTTCTTTGTGGCTGTTTACTGTAATAGGTGGGAGTTTTAGCTTAGGACTGGATCTGCACTGTACGGGAATGGTTGTGTTTGGTTGTTGTGTTGTTTTGGGGGTTTAGAAACAGAGCAAGGAATATTTGAATACTCCTTAGCAGGAAAACATGCTCTGCTTGGGTAAAAAATCTCATGAAAACATTTCTGTTTACACACGAGGTGGGGGACAATGGTAAGCCTAATTTGTATCTCAGCTAATAATAAAATGTATCTAAACTGAGAATTACATGATGACTACTTGCTGTGGTGACTTTCTCCACAGTAGCACATTCTCCCTTAACTGTCCATTGGATTAACCTCTTCTCAAGGAGAAAAATTCAGTTTAGGAGAGCAGCCATCCTCCAAGAAGTTGAACTAATGTTTTTCTTTTAAAAATCATGAATTCTGCAGAAAGAAGTCCCTCTGAGCCCAACATGGAGAAGATATCATTAGAGAAATGAAAATTAGTGGAAGTGCTACAATAACACTGTTATATTGCATAACCATAAAACTTGATGCTGCCATGTCTGTTCAAAGGCTTGTCCCCTACCCTGAAACTCTTTAAAAGAGAAGATATTCAATTAAATTGAAGGCTATTTCAATAACCTTCTGGTTATGTACTGCTCTCCCCATTCTGATTACACTAATCTTGCTTCAGAAGGGAGTTAGAGAAATTAATTCTTGATATAATATAAGAGATGAAATCTTGTCTAGTTGAGGTCAGGGTGACCTGATGAATTCCTTCCCCCACCCAATAAACATTCATTTTATGGTCACAGGGAACTAAATCTTGGGTGGATCCCAAAGATGCAAATAGAAAACAATGCCCCAGACCCTCAGACTGGGCCCTTGAGAGTTTTTTGGTTTTTAAAAACAAAAGAACTTGCTTAGCACTTTCTGGCTTTGAGAGCCTATGGCTGTTGGTGATTAATTTCTCTGGGCAACTTGACATCTCTACTGTAAATTCCTGGTCACGAATGGGTACAGCTGGTATCTACTGAGTGTAATTCAAGACTGTAAACTATTTTACTGATACAGGTGTTCTTTTGAAAGCTTGCCAATGGTTTAAAAGACCTTCTTGGCCATGTGCTTGAGTAGGCAATATTATATCCTTCTCTTCTACTCTAATATATCTGGTAGAGATGGCTCCATTTCTCCTCAATGCAAATTGGTAAACATTCTCTCCTTTGCAAGAAAACTGCTGGAGGTGCTCCTTTTTGTGTCTTTGAGTGACCAGCTCTCCATATTTTTATCATTTCCCAAACAAATTTTTTTCATAATTTGGGTTATTATTTCTCTGAACTATGATGATGTTGAGGGGTAGGGTTTTTCAGCTTGTAAGGATTTAATTTTTTTCCCTTCTCTCCCCAAATATTTGGATAAATTGGACCTGAAATTCTCTTTTTAATTCTTTAATACACCAGAAGCTCCCTAGTCCCTCAAGTGCTGTGGGAAATTATCATCTCTTTATTTTCTGAGGAAATGGCAGCAGCAGTTGTCTGCAAGAGCTGAGAGATGTCTCATTTTACAGAGCAGCTTCTCTGGGGCTCTCGTGATCCCCTGTCTGTAGGACAGACCCATTAACAGAAAGGCTACAGCCAAGGATCAGCACATTGAAGGTCTCCAGCCTCAGCAGAGACCCCCAGGAATCTGGGCAGATTTCCATTGGAAGCTTGCCGTGGAATCAATAAAATTTCATTAAAGCAATGCTGTGCCAAATGTAGCATATAAGGCTCAATGAAAAAAAAATTGCTGGCTCTCATAGTTTTCCCAGTACAATTCTCTGGCCCATACTTTCTATTTCTAGTGCTTCCTTGCCCTTCCTAGTAAAATTAGCTATTGCAGACAATGGCTGTAAACAAAAGGACAGCTAAACCATTACCCAAAAGCCATTAACTACTGCAGTGAACCCAAATAATTCACAAATAATTTCAAAAAAGCTCGAACAAATTTTTCCATAGTTTTCAATTATCAATTGCAGATTTCTCTGCACTTCTATTTTTAGGAAAGATCAGCCTATGATAGTTTTCTTTTTATGACTTACAGTGCTAAAAGTGGTTGTGGAATATTCTGTCTTTAAAGGATGACTACTGCTTTGGGAGATCCCATCACAGTCCTTATTTGTGTTAGCAACCTTAGAAAAACCAGTGAAGCCACAAATATTAATAGCAGAAATGCAGGTATAGAAGGATGGAAAAGGTATGAGAAGAACCATATTGGTCTGAATCAAGAGAACATTCTTTACAAAGAGGAGAGAAAGGGTTGGCTCTTCTCTGAGCCAATGTCTATTTTCCCAAAATAGATTATCTGATCTATAAACTATCTAAACTTTCTCTTATTAACAACATGGTATAACTGCTTTACTCTACAGCAACCACACCATCAAAACCCCTTACTAGATTCCATGACTGGAAGCTGTAACTTGTCAAATTCAGTCTAAAAATGCAGAACTTCATTTTTGCAAGTAACTGCAGAACTGGAATCATGTATCTGAAAGCATTGGAATTGTGTCTAGTTTGGTGTACGGGTGCTAGGATTGAAATGTTTTGTGTTTTTTCTCTCAATTCAGATAAAAAATTATAATTATAGTGCAAGAAATCTGGAATGACATGGGATTTTTATTTGGTTGGTGCTTTGTAGAAAAGGCAGATTAGAACAGTCTCTTCTAAATTAAAGATTTAAAGTCTATGAAATGTTCACAGCACCCGTGTTATGAAAACTGCTGATTCTTACATTTACCAAAGCCCTGGAGGAATTCAGTCATAACATTTCCTCACCTATTTTCTGAAAGGATCACTATGGTCACACCAAGAGAGGTATACAGGGATAAAATAAGAAAGAAGATATAATGCATAAAAAGAAGCAGTAATTACTTTCCCCCTGAGTTTAACTGAATAAAAGTAATGGATCTTTTATTTTTTTTTACCAGTAGATATTTTTACAAATAGACTTAAAATATTTCTTTTTAGATTTGTGGCTCCAACAGCTGCAGCTGAAACCAGAAATCAGCAAAGCCCCTTGTTTTTATTGGCGCTGAAGTGGCTTGTTGAAAATGGATTGGATTACGGGGATCAATCAGCAGCAGGTCGAGGATGCAGAGGGAAATCTGCCAATGCAGCGGGCTGCCAGGAGCAGTGAAAATCCTTGGGCTAGTGGCAAGTCCTAATGTACTGGAAAATCCATTGTTTTATAAAGAGCTTTGGAGATAGGAAGAAGATTGAGTTGCAGAAGAATGCAGAAATAACAATAATACTATCCCAAGTTCCTGTTGTTCCTTTGCACGTGACTGAAAAGAAAACAAACTCCTTGGAGATGCTGCCTGAGTGTAAGTCTAGGCAGTGCCAAGAGAGGATCAGAAATAGGACAGATGCTAAATCATGACCTTCCCTGAGTCATAATTTAGGAAACAGAACATTTCTGAATTTCAATAGCAGTCAATTAGAAATTTGCAAGCTGCTGTATGGTTCTGTCCTGGACAGTTCTGGATTCTCCCAGAATGGTGTTGATTGTTGTTGCTTTCTGTTAAATGAGCTGAATAATCTTGTCATTGTTCTGGGGATAGTCAGTTCAAAAAATATTAAGCCTTGGTTAATGTTGGGATGAGATGACACTCCTTTGTGTCCCCAGTTACACAGTAGATTCATTACACAACTTGCTGGGAACATTACCAAATAGGCTAAAATCAGAGTAATTAATAACTTCTGCATTCAGCTGTGATGGTTCTGTCATATACTAATTAGCCCCCTCATTGAGCTGAGGATACCTCATAGCCATCCGACTTCTAAAGCCACACATGGCAGAGAGATGGTCATGAATCCTGCCTGGCCTTGTTGACTTAGGAATCAGATTTTCTAGATGAAAGACAGGCATTTGCTGACCTACACTCCTGAGTATTTGGGAATATCGACCTCCAGCTGGATGCCGAATAGAACAGTAGTTTGCAATTCCAAGAAATGTTTGCAGCATGTGGCTTGTTCTCTTGAACTTTGGTCACATGGCGAGGTAACACAGATGTTTTCCCCAAATATCATCATTATTAAAAACAGGTAGCTCTGGTAGAAGCATAGAGGAGGAATAGCTATATCTGATGACAATATCTATTCTGGTGTCAGTGGCAGGAGATGGTTCCCATGAGACTGTGTGTCAGATATCAAATCATTTCTGGGCTTGAATTTGGCCAAACGTCTGGCATGAAAGGATTAGAAAATCCTCTTAATGAGCATAGTTTATAACAATAATAAAAGTTTTCCAAACTTGGAAGCCTAATGAAAATCCACATAACAATCTAAGAAAAGCTGAACAGTGGAAAAAGTGAGGCATTTGAACATTCTCCCTCTTTCTGTGTTGGGCTCTGGTACTCTTGGTGAAACAGACTCTTAGATGTGGAAGAGCTGCAGTTCCACATAGAGAAATGTCTTGTCTGCTTGCAAGAAACCAGATTTTACATTGTAATACCAGGCAGAGAAGAAAAAGTTTCAGAGGTTTGTTGGTTATGGTTTGAAATAGCAAACTCTTTGTGAAAGAATTTGAGAAGTAAGGCTTTTAGGGACAAATGGAAGTTTTTGCTTCATAATTTTATATCAGTGCTGACTCTTAAAACCTTGTAGGGTGTAAGATTTTTTAAATATCAAAAAAAAAGGTACTTTGAAAGGAAGATGTAGAATCTTTCTCTCAGATCTGAAGGCTTCTGAACATATTCCTCTCCAGAATAAAGTGCCAGCAGACTGGAAGATAGTTTTTGTTCCTTTCCTTATTTTTTCTATCACTCGGCTGCTTTTTATGCTATAAATGGGACATAGATGTTTGAGGATTTGGGAAAGGAATGTCTATTTCTAGTTGCTCGCTGGAATGCCTGAAACACTTTTAAACATTTTTGGACAGTAAAATAATATAGTGTAGTTCAGACATCTTGGGATAGAAGGTTTAGAGTACAGGGGGTTATTTCTATTTTCTGTAATGTCAGTTTCCTAAGGCTGTGATATCAGTGTCTCTCCCAAAATACAAAATATACACAGGACTGTGTTCTGTTGCTTGCTGAGTGGAGGATAACCAGAAAATTGTTCTTTTCCAAGGTTTTGTGGTAATGCTTCCAGAAAGAAGGGCATTGTAAAGGATCTGTGTGCTGCTTTTGGAGGACTGTCTCTCAGACCATATTTCATTTGAGCTGCTTTCTCATCCCAAATTCTCAGGGACATTTTCTGGAAGAGACTCACTTCCAAACAGTGAAGTACCTCACATACCCTCCAATGATAAAGTGCAGAAACAGTGAAGTCTGCCTGCTGCCAGGATTGACTGATCATTTATTTTTCATATTCATAATACACTGTGGGTATCACTGGCTGTCAGAGAATGGACCAGGACTTCACAGGTCAAAGCAAAACTCTTGCTTCTTGAGCTGGCAGAAGTGCCAATTTGTTGTCCCTCAGAAAGGAGTTAGGACTACAAACCATATTCTATTTTAGGCCCTGACTGAGCTGCCTGTCAGGGTGTAGAAAACAGCCAAACCCTCTTTCCACATACTGATGCAAAACCATCATGTACCTGTGTCCCACTTAGAAAGCTGCAACCAGTGTATGTGGATTTCATCAGTTACTATTTTTTTTCCCCTTTGCATTTCAGGCCTGAATAGCTGAACAGCAGACTGATTTGGCCATCCTTCTGAAAGAGTCTATGAACATGTAAAATACATATACATATTATTTTAATTTTGCATACAAAGGCCACTCTATGTTTAAAGATTTAATTCACAGAGCAAAGCTTCAGATGGAAACACAGCCTGTCTATGCGTGGTGGACAAATAGTGTTTTAAGTGACTCTTCAATGGCTCCCATGACATCCTTTTAAACAATCAGAGGCACAATAAACTGGTGATTTAGATGAAGAAGCTTCTTGTTGAAGAAATAGATCAATAGGATTTAATGGAAAAAGTCACTAATTTTTACTTCAGAGTCAACACTGATGATGTGACTGGAAACTTGATAGTTCCTAGGTTGGATTCTCAAGCATCTGACATATTCACATGCAAGATATTCATCTTTGCTCTGACACAAGTCTTCCTTTCTGAATTTTCCCCCTCTCTCCTAGGACTCAGGTTTAACCAGCAGAAATCTACCTAACTTGCATTTCATATTTATCTTGCTCCAAAGAAACAGTCAGCTTTCTTTACAGAAGCCAATTGATAAAATGTGTTTGCCAGGGCATTTGCTAAAGAATAAAGACCCTGGAGAGTTCATGATGGTAAAAGACTATTTTTTCATGTCCTTTCCTAGGTGATGGAAGCCTCTGGTTTTCAAATGGAATGAAAATAAAGTACAACTACATCTATGTCTGAGTCTCCTGCATCCACCTCCTGTGCACAGTCATTTGAAAACCAGACTGCCAGTCACTTTGGGATTTCCCCCTGCAGCAAAACTATGTGCCAGCTGTGAGGAGATCCTCATGTCCAAAAGAACATGATGCTGCACTTCTTGCAACAGCTTCTGGAGGGGAGAACAGCCTCTGCTGTTTGCCCTTTGAGGTTTAATTGATGTATCAACCCACCAATATGTGTTTTCAGGGATTTAGCCTAGGATAAATTCGTCTGCTAAACTCCTGTAGAAGCCATGAACAAACACATGGTGAATCTGTACGTTGCTGTGGAGCTGGGTGATACTGCACATCTGGAGAGAAGCCAGAGACCCTGTGTCCTTAGCAGGATTTCCGACATGACAGGCTGAAACACAGGAAAAGTCCATGCTCTGGGTCTCTTTCCCATTTTTTTCCTCCTTGAAGAATTAAAAACATTGAAGTAATAAGGTCAGATGGGATGGTCACACAGGAGCTGAGGATATGCAGAGTTCAGTTTGCAGTCCCTACCCTGAACTGAGCATCTCCAGCAGGAATGACAAGACTTCTGTTGCTGTTCCCTGCAAATGAGCTTTGCTGGTTCCTTTTCACTTGGCAGCTAAGGGAATTCTGAGGTTCCAGGATTTTTCATTTTCACTCATATAAAACACAAACCTGGATGGAAATAAAAACATTGCAATCTATTATTTACTCTGTTAATTGTTTCAGACAGCCAGCAGAGAACTCATGTAGAGGGAGAACCAATCTAAATCACTTTTATGAGCAGAGATAGTCGGTAGGGAGTTTTGGTTTTACTGCGCTGCATTTGGATATTTGGTATCAGGCTTCCTAAATGGACTTAATCTCAGATTATGGTTCTCTGTGGAGCCATTTGGGTCACTTTGTAATTGCCCAGCTTTCCACACTTCAGGTGATGAGAAGGACGTGCACAGGAACAGCTTTCTTGTACTCCTTTGGTTAAAAGAGTGCAAGAATGGAGGAGGTGCCAGTTTGCAAGGACTGGGGTTAGGAAGAAAGATCAAAGCACACAAAACCATACATTTTTAGAAGTCCTGATAATGATCCCTGTGGACAGGGATATGCACTATGAAGTTGTGTTCCCTCTGGATGTATCACTGTGGTCTGGTTGGCTTAATTACAGTTGTGACTTCCTCTCTTAAAACCATCACTCCTAAGGCATGGACAGGAAGGATAGATCATAAAGCAAATTTTTTGGCTGACTGTGATCAGCTAGCCTCAAGATTTATTCCTGGGAAAGGATGTCCACAAATGAGACTGCAACCAGAAGGAACACCCAGGTACCTGCTTTGCAATCTAGCTTTATTCCTGTGGCTTAGAAACTTTGCTGAACCCTGAAGTAGTCTGCAGGAAGACAAACAAAAAACACCCGAGAAAAAAACAAAATATCAAACCTGAAATAACAATGGGAAAAAACAAAGCAGAGTTTGGATCATGATTTCCAGTAAAACATACAAAGAACATGGAAGTTCAGTTGTACAGGCAAAAATGAAGAAGAGATAAATCCTTTTGGCCTTGTAAGTCATATGGAAGATGTACACGGAGTTTTATTTTATTTTCGCTTTAAGGATCTAGCTCTCTAAATGCTCAGGTTTTCTTTCCTTTTCTTTTTCTTGTGTCCCATGATGTCCAATGAACAGGGAGGCTGCAAGCCAAGCACCAGTGAAGTTAGATTTTTTTTCACATGGACCAAAATAGATCAAGGAAAAGAACTAAACAAACTTGCCCTTTCCAGAAGTAGGGAGGCTCCTCCTTGATGTTTAATAGTGGTGTGCATGGGCATCATGCAATTCACTTGAGTTTAATGGGATGAAGAAAAAAACCCAGGAACTGATGTTGGAGGGTAATCTATCAACCAGCTCCTGTCATTCACCTGGCTGTACACACAGTTCTCAAGGATAAACATCTCCAAAACGGTTTGGGCAAGTTAGCAGAGGAGAAGTTCATCACAGACTGTTAAACAGGATGTGTCCAAAGGTAGCTTTTGCTTAAGAAGACCATGAACTGCTGCTTTCTGAGGGCTGGAAGGGCAGAAGAAAAACATTACAGTAGTTGGCTTACTCTGCTTGTTTGAGCACTGGCTACTGGCTGCTATAAAGGCAGAGCACTGGCCCAAAGGACCTCCTTTTGTGACTCAGAATAGTGGGTCATATCCTCTGTATTTGGCCTCTGTAAGATTTTCTGTCTGGCTTAGAAGGTTGGGTATTTTTGAGTAAGAAAGCATGTATGGGCATGTTGCCACTTGTTTAACAGAAATAAGGAAAAAAACTCAGTTAATTTCATTCCAGTTTTTTCCAAGTGAAACTTTTCTATTGCGGACTGAATACTTTCAGATTAAATTTGTTGGACTTGAGTATTAGAAAAAATAATATGGAAGAAAATTGATGTCTGAGATAGATGAAATACATTTTCATTGTTAGCCTTTTCAACAAAGCTAAAAAAGCAGTTACCACTCTCTTGTCACCTCTGTGAATAAGGAGTATTTAGGTAGCATATGTTATATAATTAAACATATTAATAGAATTTTATCTGTTAATATATATTAAAGCATGTGTTAAAAATACATGCATTTATGTGGTTAGGTAAATCAAAATGTTAACTGCATGGTTTATTCCCGTGTAAAGAGTGTTCTCACACCAGGTGGAACTTCAGCCTGTACCTGCAAGGTTTTCCCTGCTGTTACACTGCAGGTCTTACAATACTTCCAAAGAGTGATCTATATTTTTGGAGGGAAGGTTTCTGAGTCTTGTCCTTACCAGTGTGTGGATGTTACATTGCCACTGAGCTGTGGAGAAGAGCTCCATGGAAGGCTGTTTGCTGGTAGGATACCACCTCTCCAGTGAGTCTGTAAACCAAGAGCTGAGGGGCAGTGCAAGGGGAAGGATCTCTCCATACATTCCCTATTCCACTCTTCTCTGAACACCCGCTGCCAGATGCATCTTGTGCTGGGTGGACTTTTGCTTTGACCTGCTATGGCTGTCTCTGTGCTCTGCTGCAATCCATGAAAAGCATGATTGCAAGTGAGGTAGTGTTGTTCCTATACAGCTCTTGGAATGGCAAACCTGTCAGCAATTTTTAGAGCAAAATTTTTACAGAAACCTTTTGAATTTCATTCTGTTTTGGAAGAAAATGAGTCCCCAGGTCAGTCTGCGAAGTCACTCAATCACTCAGCACTTGGATGAGGAGAGCCTTCCAGAGCACATTGCAAAAAGCACTAGCAGAGAGCTGGCTACTCGTTGGTGTTTCACACCTCCTTAATTACCCACCTGTGTTCCTTTTATTATCAAAGCTTGAATAGGATTGCTCATAAAACAGAGGCCAAGAGGAAATTGCTGGTTTGCTCGGATTGCATCAGCAACATAAAGTGTAATAATTTAATATCAGAACACTCTGCCCTTTTCATTTTCATTTACCTTTGTCCTTTCTCTGCCACTGTGGATCCTGCCCGCCCAATACCTACAATACACTGAGCAGCACATACCTGTTGCTTTTTCTCAGTCTAACACGTAGACTTCATACAAATTGGCACTTCAGTCACATGAGTGACTGGATAACTGGTGAGAGCTCTCTTCAGCTGTAAGGAACTGCCCATGTAACCCTTGTCAGTCAAGCTGCTCTGTGAGAGAGAAAAGCACATCTTGGATTAGGAGGTGTGGGGAGTGTCCAGTCCACCCTGGTCAGGAGTGGCTTCATTCTTAGCAGTTTATTTCTAGAAGTGGAAGAGTTTGCAAGACCTGTAGAGTTCCTAAGCAGTGTGTGTAATCCTGGTGTGTGAATGCATGCAGTCACTCCTTGTTTGCTGTGCCAAAGTTGTATCTCAAGCATGTAGCAATGAAATGACAACTCTTTCCCCACTGTGTACTCTGTTCAGGGAATTTTTTTGGTGGTTTTCTTCCTTCATCTGGAGGATTCACTTTGTGTTGCTTTCACTCATCATTTTTGCCGTTTCCATTTATCTGGAACTCTACTCCAACTTTTTGGCATCTTCACTGAGGGCAAACCCCTGACATTATGGAGAACTTGCTTCATGATCTGTGTTGAAAGAGTTAAAAACAGATTGTGCCATGAACATCACTTTCAATGACATCCTATGAGTGATTCAAGAGTGGCACACTAATGCGGATTTTCCAATGAGGAAGGTGAAAATATCCATGCAGTCCCTCTATGAATGATTTGCCAGTGGCCTCTTTTCAAGAAATAGGCAAGAACTTATTTTTTTGTTCTTCCACATCTGTGCTAAATTTGGTTGGACCTAAACATTGTTGGGAAATAATATCATGGATTTCTTGTCATGTTCAGAGACATAACAATGACAGGCTCACAAGTTTGATTTCCTTTCATAACCAATCTAAAAGTAAAACCTTCTTACATTTTTGCTGACTCCTCCTTTACTCTGCTTCCCTTCTGAAAGTGGTGCTCTGGTTATTCCATGTTTGTTTGGAAGTGCAGGGGTGCCTCCATTTTCACCAAGGTGGTGTTCCATTTCTCTATGTTGACTGCCCACTTAACCCACCTTTCCCAGAGCTTTTTATCATTCTGTTTCTCTTTTTTATACCTGAATGTTTTCTCCCAGGAGCTGCAGGCCCTGACAGTTGCATTCTTTCAAGTAGCAGAGCATATATGGTTTCTCTGTATGACAGAGGGAGACACAAAAGATCTAGAAATATCTTTTTAACATTTCTTAACCCATGCGTCTGCAAACCATAGTTCAGCAGAAACAGCAACATGATCACACCTTCTGTGTGTATGACAGGACAGAAACAGTCACCTTTAGGGTATAATAGTTGTTAATGAATCTGGCTCTGGATGTTAAATGGAAACTTTTTCTTAAAAAAAAGTAAAAGAAAAGATAAACTGCTTTACTGGCACAGAAAGTGATGAGCGTGAAGTTAGTCTGTAGCAGAAATGTAAGGTTGTTGTCTCCTTTGGTTCTGGGCAAGTTTTTCTTGCCCAGACTGCTGTATCCAGTCATAGGTCAGGGAGGGAACACAGAAGTTCAGGCTATGTCCTCACTGGAAGAAAACATTGTGTTCCTCCTTGGGGTTCACTGTCATGAGGTACCTGGCCTGAGGTGAAAACCTTGTGGAGACAAGTTTGTTGTGTGAGCAAGTGTGAGCAGGCCACAATAAAGGTTATGGGGAGAAGCCAGCATTTACCTCTCACCACATACTTTACGACCTCTGCTCCATCTTCTCTGGTTTTGTCATTTTGTTCCCATATCATCAAACTCAAAAAGACATGAGCCTCTTCCCTCAGTGAAAAAAGCCTCTCTGGCTGTGACAAAACACCTATGCAGCATAAATCCCTGCAATTCTTCCCTTTGATATTACTTTTGCTTTGGTAAAGCCAATGCTTTTCCTTCTCAGCTGACATCCTTGCAAAATTATCTGAGGTACAGCCTAAGCACTTAAAATGATGACTGATTTTCAGCACAATGACATAAATGCCAGGTTGCATCAGTCTAGGTAGCTGAAAAGGTGAGATTTTGTGATTTTTAATTGTATGGTTGAACAGATTCCTTACATATGGCCATCTTCTACTTCCTGCTGTGAACAGTTTGACTTGATGACCTTAAAGGTTTTCTCCAACTTAAATGATTGTATGATTTTATGAAAGGCAGAACAAGGGGTCTGACAAATTTTGAAGGACAAAGCTTTGGTAATCGAGGGTAGAGATAAGAATTTGACTCTGTGCAGGTTTTGGCAGGTTTGTGTCATTTTATCCATGGAGGACAAAGGAAGAAAATCACAAACATGCAGTGACAGGGAAAAACTGTTTTCTTTCTCAGACTCTTCCTATGCTATTCTTCTTGTCCATTTTAACCTCCTACTTTCTTGAAACAAAAAAGATGGAAACAGATAAGAAGTGATTTCAATTAAGTCTGATTCTTTCTTCACCTTAAGGAGGAATCCAGGAAGCTCTCCACAGCCTTCTTTCTCTCTTTGAAGTGTTAACTTATCATCCTCCTGCCATTAAAATATAATGGGTTAGCAGTGGGCGTGCTGGGATTTGACACCCAGTGGGGAACCGCACCTAATCCTGCATCATCTGATCACCTGATCTGGTGTGGCTTATTTTCCCAAGACACTGACCCCATTTTCACCATTCAAAGCAGAAGAGGAGGAGGACCAGAAAATTATTGTGGAGGACTCAGTCCAAGCCAGTCAGTATTCATGTAGGTGTCACAGAAGATGGTTTCAAACATGACCACATAAGCAGGTGCCTGCAGGAGGGACTGCCTGCAGACCCCCATGAGGAGGAGAGAGGGAGGAGGGATTTTATCAGGTGTTGGGTGCATGTGATCACAGGGTGCCTTTATCTTCCCCACACAGTGGGTAGTGGTGACTCACCAGTCACCTAGAGGAGTGGAAACAGCTAATGGGTCATGGCAACAAACAAACAAGGATGGCAGCCAGAGAGAGACATAATTCGTTTGCTCCAGCATCATCAGCCTTATCTCTGTCACTTGACTGTGTGCAGAGCATTCTGGGTCTGGTCTGTCAGCCCTGTACAAAGCAGAGGTTTTGCTGCCATGGACCTGTGGGTGTGGGATGGAAGGATGTGAGGGGAAGATGAGCTTTATGCTTTCAGCAGTGGCTGTGGTTTCCTTAGGAGACAGACAGCTGTTACTGCCTCTACAAAGCTATTTTTCAACAAGAGTGTCTGGAATGATCTTGTCTGATTGCTTTTCCATCTGAGCCATGAACAACACCAGAGCAGGGATTCACCTTCAGTCAGTCTTGTCTTTCTTCAGCAGTGGAAATGGAAATGGAAATGAACTTGTGTTGTCATGCCATGCACGCATGCACTCTTCTGGCACTGCAAAACAAAACCATGTGCTCGCAAAGGGCAGTCCATGAAGTGCTTCCTGTTGAAAAGAAGGCTGCCCTCTCTCTTTACTTGCTGTGTGGTGGGCAGTGTGCTTGGGGGCTTGACAGCCCCATCTAGGGGAAAAAATCTTAAATATTACTCAGGAGTTAGTCTGCACAGGAATGCATCTGCTCCACTGCTCCTGACCTGCTGGTTCCTTGTCACATCATCCAGATTCTTGTTCTGGTGGCTGCAAAAGACTCAGATTGACCTGGGACTGCAGATGTTCCCTGGAGGTGAGAGTAAGAGCGAAGAAGATATGAGGATTTTTGGCTGTTTCCCCCTCTCCCCACTTTTCCTGCTTCTACTTAATTTTGCTGGCCTAGCCCTGAATGTTTGGGAACATTTTTTCCCACTAAAATGGAGTTAATTCATCTGAGCTGTAGATTAATAGCTCCAGTCATTGCAGTCACCTGCCACTACTTGTTCATAGATGGTGAAAGGAAGGGTAGAGGCAGGTAATTGCAGGTATTTGGCATACCTGGGCTTTTCCCAGGCCTGTTCTTTCTCTCTCCTTTTTCTCTCTGCGTCCAGTCAAAACTAAGGCTGTCCTGTCCACTCAACACAGCCTCAGTTTTAAGGATACGAAAACAGCAGCGGGCAGAAGATCAAGAAGAGCACCATTGCATGCATGCCTGTGTTGTGTGAGATGATCTGTAATGATTTTGTTTTCTGACTGTGGCTGTCTGCAGTTGCATTGATCAAGGATCATAGAGAAATGGTACCTGAATACATAAGATTGACTGGTAAGCAACACCAACACCTCATGAAAATCGAAGTAAAATGTTTGGAGTCTTCAATTTTTTAGCAGGACTTTTCATTTAAATGTCAAACTTAGAAAACCAGAAGACAAAATATAATGTATAGTTTTGGGCTGGATCATGAGACTTGGTCAAAAAGTTTTACTGAACAGAGGGAAGAAATTCCTCATTTTATTGTCTCTGCTCAGCTCACTATCTGGAACACACCATCCCAACCTCATCTTTACCTTTTTTTTTTTTTTTAAACAAAACTGAGAAGCATTCAAGTCCAAGCACAGCAACTTAGTCACATCAGCAGCCAGAACTGAGCTGGAAAATCAGATCCAAGCACCATTTCTGTCAGGTTGACCTTTGTTATTTTTATCTTTTTTGACGGTTTCAGGTAAAGGTTTTCCACCTACAACTTGTTTCTTGGTTTAGTTGTGCTTTCTCTCCAATCAGTTGATCAAAGGTTTCTAAATGGAAGACTGGCTACAAGTGACCATGACATTTCATAACAAGTTTCTACCAAGTAACCATTTATGCCAAGACTTTAAAGCTTTCAGGAGCTATTAATTTTTACACAAATAATGGTGTATTTCCTAATAACTTCAGCTAACATGACATGATGAATAACAGGGAACTGAAATCATCAAGGAAGTAAATCTGTTATGGACTCAAATCAGTCATTTTTTAAGTTGAATTTTGGTCCAGCTACAAAGGAAGTTTTGCTCTGTTGGTTGGGGTTTTTTTAAGTCCCACATAGTCTTCAAAGTAAGAGTGTAGGTTCAGTTCTGGGTTTGAAAAGAAATAACAATTCAAATCAGTTTTCAATTTGGGTTTGGGTTTGATTCAAAGCTGTCAAGCATATTCACAGAGTGATTAAAATGGTTCCAACAGTTCTGGCCATGAGGAAGGTAAGGCAAACCCAGAGGACATGCAGATCTGGACAAGTACTCTTGCTATTAGCTAAATTTTTCTATTACCTAAATGTTCTTACCGACCAAAGCCCCATTGTTTTAGGCAGGGCAAGAAACAGGTAGTAAGAAATTACCCTGGCCTAAAAAATCTTCCTGTCTACAGACACAAAGCTAGAGATGAGAAAAAGCTACAAGATGAGAAAAAAGAAGCGATATTGCCTTTCTCAGATGAGGAACCAAGGCAGGGGAGGTGAAGTGACTTGGCAGAGGCAGTGCAGGAAGGCTGGAGCAGAGCTGGGAGGTGCAGCTGAGCTCTGGGAGCCCCCCAGCACAGCCCCAGCCCCAGCCTGTCCTTCCTGCCTCTTGTGCACGCCTTGTGTGGCACCCGTGCACAGCTCCAGAGAGCAGGGCACAGCAGTGACCCCAGGGCTGGGGAAAGAGGGGAGAAAGGAGCCCCGTTTATTTTTCTTTCTACTACTTTATCTCACTTCAATGGGAACAGTTGAGAATGTTGAGGATAAATGAAAACAACTGTTGGGCATTGGTCCAAGTGGTTAACAAAGAACCCCAAACTCTTTTAAGTCCTGCAACTAAAAGGTGCTGGCGTAAAAAGAATAGCATTTTTCTTTGCAGAAATCATTTGTTGAACTCTCTAGTTCTGAATAGGATTCCTTGCCCTCTCCCCCGTTTTTCCCCCAGAATTTAAAAACAAATCACACAAAAATATAATATTCCTCCCATTTATGCCATATTAGACGTTTCCTGAGAAACCCTGTCCTGCTGTCCCCATGTGACGTCAGTGTGAGGCCCTTCTTTAGATGACATTTATTAGAAACCCAGTAGGATTATCCCCCTCCCGCTCCCAAAATTGTACTTGGAGTTGGGTCATATGCCAGGACAGGTACCTGTTTTCATCCTCAGCTGGACAGAAGTTTTCCTGCTTTCTGTGTCTCTGTGGTGCATCTGAAAGCACCTGTCCATCCTCGACAGGGAGGAATGCAGCGCTGGAGACAGAGCATGGGCAGGTTCAGTATGAAGCTTCTCCTGATAGCACGGTAGAAATTCTTTGGAAAATTAAATAAGAAGCCAAGGGAAAAGGCTGGATTTTTGAAAGGAAATTGCTGATGCAATAAAGCAGAACAGACAACTGGAATATTTTTAGTAACCCAGTAAAGAGGCTGACCTGTGTAACTTGGGCTGTGGAAGAGGTTTTGCCTGGAGAGAGACACTCTGCTTTCTGCAGCACTGGGAGCATATCTGTGCCAGGGTGGGAGCATGCAAGGGAAATTTAGCCTGGAGGGTTTGATGCCTGCAGTGGGGAGATTTTTAAAATGAGCATGCAGCTGTGAGTCTGTTTGCATGGCAAGGCTGAAATTGTGTTTGAGACTTCAATATTGCTTGAGAACAGCAGACTTTCACCCACCCTGTGCTTAGTACAGGTTGTGGGGGGGAGCCCAGCTGTGTTATAAGCATGGGCCAGACCTTGACATTATAAAATTCTGTACTGTAGTTGAACCTTGGGTTGAAATCTAACAAGTCAGGTGCCAACACTGATCTTACTGCACTGAAAGAAAACAAGAAAAAAAGCCAAACAGAATGTGAATATATGGGGAAAGTATATTATTTTGCTTAGTAAAATCTACAAATATTTATCTCAAAAAATCTTTGAAGCATAAACTTGGGCCATTGTTTGGAAGTGACACATTATGGCCTGCGAATAACTTTGCCATCTCTTCCCTGCCTCCTTCAAAACCTTCCCCTGTCTAGTTACAGCATGGTGGAAGAAACAGCTAATTTGACATTTCCAATTCCTCCTTTGTTCTGAGCTTCTGCTGTGGGAACAGAATGAGGGGAATGGAGATGAGAATGACTGTGAAGAAGAGACAATTTACAATACCTTACTCATAATCAGCCTTAAAACAGGACGTGCAATACCTGGCTCTTTCCAATCCTCAGCCATCAGCAAAGACCTCAGTCCCAGGGACAAACTGCCTTTATTCATGTGCACAGCTGATGTGGCAACCTGTGGAAATGGCTGATCTGGTCTTTGTTCAGGTGGCTGAAGTCCATCCCATGCAGGCCATCCAGTTGCTCTATTTCTTTTGTTCGTTCTTTAATAGTGAAGCCAAATGCCCCTGAAAACATGAATTCAGCCACTTTCTATGATGGCTTTTACTCTTTCAGTTAATTATATACATTTCAACCCAAAACTCTTGTCCTTTCCTTAATGCACAGGAAAGTTTCACTCTGCAGATTGAAATAAGTTATCATCAGGACACATCTGCCTCTGCTTGCAGCAAAGCCCAAAGTGGGAAGGTCAAAATGTCCTCCAAAACCACAGGCTTGTTCCCTCCTGGGTGCCAGGCACTACTTGCATTAGAAGGATGAAGTGGTGAAAGAGAAAAAAAACTAAAGTCTTCATGAGGTCAGAGGTTCACTGTGGGAATTCTTAGCGCAGGAAAGTGGGACACATCCAATACTCCCTAGGAGGCCCTGGGGAATCAGTAGATGCTTCCTCTAAAGCAGGCATCAGTTGTCTTCTCTGCAGTGCTGGAGCTGCTTATTGTGGCCATGCTGATGCAGAGGTCTGGTAAGGTGAAGGTGTGAGAAGGGGCTGAGGAAAGTGCAGACAGAAGCTCACCTGGCAGTTCTGAAGAAAGCAGGATGCACTGTCAGCTGAAAAATCAAGTCACAGGCCCCTTGAAATTCTAGGGCTTGGGAGAAATGTGGGATTTAATACGTCTTTCTATCCTCCACCCATCCATAAGACAGCAGTGGCACCAGCCAAACTAACTCGTCACCAGCAAGTTGGGAAAATAAACCCATTTTCATCATAATTTATTAAATGCTTGGATTCCTTTGTGATAAATGACATAGAAGAGGCCACAAGGAAATGAATAATTCCAGCTTCAGAAGAGAGTTTGAGTAACGTGCTGAAAAGAGATGACCTTGGGACCACATGTTGATTGTGGATGTTAAAGAAAAATATTCAGCATCTCCACATTAAACTAGCACTACTCGCAGGCTGTTACATGAGGCAAAGATATTACCAAAACCAAAACCAAACAAAACCCAAATGAATAAGGATATCTTTCAGACACTGGCAATTCCACATGGATATCCTTCTTCAGATTTTCTGGACTGGCATATGTCTAAGCAGGGAATATCTAATGGTGTCAGAAAACTTAGAGGGTGAACAAAAAACCCCATGTGAGGATTTACATGATAATATTGTCAGTGTAGGAAAACCTTGTAGTAGCATCTCTCTTGCTGTCTTCTTTGTGCAAACCCTTCTTTGTGCAGAATATCTCATATGGCTCTGAGTGCTTCTTTCCCCTCTGCTATGAAGGAGGAAGGGAAAGAAAAAGGAGCAAAATCAGCTGGCCTGATTTCACTTTCTGATTTCTCAGACCACAGTAATTCCACCACAGTGAGCAAGATCAGAATTAGTCTCCAAATATTTATTTAGAACTCCTTGAGGATGACAGAAAGGAAAAAGTGGGGATGTACTGAAACATTGCCCCAGGCACATTCAGCAGTTATTAAAAAGAATTCACTTCCATGCAAATTGTATTTCATCAGCTAATTAAGAAGGTATTTATCCTCTACTTTAATTAATATCTTGTATCTTCCTTCCGAAATACTTAATCACTGAATGAAATCATCACAGAAATATTGCCCTGAAGTTAGGGCATTTTGTATCTCAGCAAATCTGACATGTGTGTGTATGCATGTATATATGTATGTATATATATATATATATAGATATATATAGATATAGATATATATGTGTGTGTGTGTATATTTTAATAGCAGTAATTATAAACCACTCTGCCAACTTACAGAGCTGTTTTACATTTCTGGCTGGCTGCCAGGCTTTTTTTTCCCTGTGCCTGATGAATAGCAACTGTTGTGTACTCCAGATCTGTGCTCCATTTAAGCAATATCCCCAAAGAAATCGGCCTCCTTAGCTGTTAAGCACAACTTTGTTCGGCAGCGCCTGGGGCGATCGACAAAACCTATTTGTTAACTAAAAACTGTAATCAGTGGTTTGTGTATCAGCAGCATAATGCTCTCAGTAAGGCTACAATATAATGGATGGAAAATCAGTTATTTCCTGAGCATCAACAACCAATTTTCCACCAGTTAGGCTAGAAATGGATATCCCAGAGGTATGCAGGAGTCAGAATTAACTAGTGCCAGCTTAAGCATGGGAAAGATACTGGCAAGGGAAATGGGAGTGGGCTTTCTATACAAACTGGAGTGTATTTATTGCAGCCTGTGATTCAAGTTTAAGTTACAAATCTTGCTGGACTATTGATGATGGATTGAATTGGAATGCACTTTCTGGGAGAACGTGTAGTCCTTGTCATGTGCAATATCTCAATCCAGACTGTTTACAAGGGCGTTAAACAGAAGTTACGGGCTTGTGGGAGGTGGTGCAGAAACTTTAGCACAAAAAAGAACAGCTTGAAGATAATAATCCTGTCTGGGTTTAAAAAAAAAAAAAAAAGAAATTTTGAGATGGAACCTCAATTCCTTAAGCAAACCTCACTCTTGCCATTAAACCAGTAGGCAACGTTCAGTCTGTTCTGAGAATCACTCCCATGAGTGTCATCTTTCCATTCATCTTGGAGACATTCCTCACCCAGAGTCCTTGATTCAGCTCAGCAAATCCATTAATATAAATTAAAAAAACACCAGCAGGATGTAGCTTATCGGTTATTCCTGAACTGTTCTTATCTCTTCCAGAGTTTCTCACTGGGAAATAATTTGCAGACTTTTTCCCCCATCCCTTTCTGTCAAACCTGTGGCTGGAGTGCTCCACAATTACTAAATTGAAAACCAACAGTCATAAGCCTGATTGGAACAATTCACTCACTGCAGCACTCTTGGAGATTCTGGAGATTTCTGGAGTTTTCCTTATGAGTCAAGAGCTGGAAAGCCAGGTCCCAGAGGCAAGTGACTGCACGTGTCATCGGCCAATAGCACAGAGAGGTCACAGGACCCAGGCTTCAAGCCCTCAAGAGTGTGTGGGAAATCTCAGTGTTAACAATTCCCTTCTTTAGTTCTCCTCTTAACATGGCACATTATTTGAACATTATGAAGTGAACCCTTTGTTAGAGAGCATGACAAATCCCCAGCTAAGTGGAAGCTTGATGCTGCTGGACTGAGTGGCCTGTGGATCTTGCTGCTCTAAAGAGAATGATTGCAATTCCTCGCGACATCTTTCACTGAAAAGATGGATTAGTAGGCAGGCATGTGCTGGGGCTGTAAGTTACAACTTATCTCAGAAAGTTTTAACTTTATGCCTTTGCATGCCTAAGAAGTCATTTTTAAAGGCAGCTTTAGCCTTTATGAGTCCCTGTGGATCTCTGCACAAATCTGTAGCTGCAAAGACTGTCCAGGCTTTTTGATGAGGGCTTGGGAGTTCAGACAGGACAAGAGGAATCCTGACTCAGTTTCTGTTCCTGAGGGTGTCACCAACTCTCATCGTGTCACTGAAGTTCTCCAGGCTCCAGCTTTCCATGTAAAGCAGGTATAGAAAGATCTAGAATATTTTAATGTTTGGTTAATAGTTAGAGAAAGGCTTGGCTAAATGGCATCACCAGGAAGTGTTTCATATCAGTGCTGAGTTACAGAACACTGGGGTCTACACCTTTGTCTCTCAAGGCTTGTTACTGAAAATGACACAATGAGGGGCTCAGAGTCCTGGTGGGATTACTGTGAGGTCTGATGCAAGGAAACTCAGGGGTTCCCACCACCTAATCCTCCTACAACCATGCCTTGACCCTCTTCTTCCTCCCCTTCAGAGCTCAGTCCATGGTGTGCTCTGGTCAGTGGATCCTACACCTTTAATGCTGACTAAACAGTTAAGAGATCTGTGCTTCTTATTCTGTGTCCATTAGCTTCATTTTCAGTCAATACAATCAGGTTTACTGTAATTCCCACATTTTGGAATTCGTATTTATTAGACAGAAACAGTCAGAACAGTGAGAGATTCATTTTCTTGCCTAGGACAGATGGGAACTATCTAAACATTTCATCTGCCAAACTTAGTAAAAAAATATGAGAATAAGACCAAAAAAAAAGACTTCTTAGGACTTATTCTGAGGAGACATATTGAAATATCACCAGAAAATGCCCACAGCCTCCTAGCCCTGAAACAATAGAGCGCTTTAGACATTTTAAAGGCTTTCTTGATTTGTTCAGGAGTCTTTCCAGATTTGTCTCAGCTCTTGTATTTTCTGATCTGCTTCACCCGACTAGTGCCCTCATTAAGCAGTTGAGGCGGATGCTGCTGGGAAGTTTAGTAGGAGCTTAGGATGAGGCAGACATTGATAGTTTTGCCCTTCCTTTTTCAGTCACTGAAATGACATTCAGGTTCCAGGGATGAACAGATATGGACACTCAACCATGCGATTAGAAAGGCTGAAGCAGAATCTGCATGTATACAGAATATATCTGCAGACTGCCCTGTGATTTACTGCGAGGCTTAAAAATGCTTTAAAGACTTCTAAGCACAGGAAGAAATATGCTGTTAGTAAAGCTTCCGTGTTATCAGCCCAGCTAAATAATGATGTGCAATGTGTCATGTGCAAAGAATATATTAATGCTTGGATAAATATTTTCCTAATGTCTGCTTGGTTGATATCTCCTTGGCATATAACCAGGGGATAGTAAATAACACTCATGACTCTGTTTACTCAAGGTCTGTTTTCTCTCTTGTCTTTTACACTGGCAATAATTTTGGGGGCTTCATGGGAGGAAAAGGCAGAGGGAACCAGAGCCTTGTAAAATGTTTGTTTTCCTTACAAATTTCACAAGAAATAAACTGTTTATGCTTTTGTGTTTCACTGCCATGGAAATGTTAGATGATTTTGTGTGACTGTCAAAGTGTTTAATGTGTAGCCAAGCAGTAGCATTATAGAGAGTGGGAGAGGAGGAAAAGGAGAAACAGGAGGGACACAATGAAAAAAAGAAAGAGCCCACTTTACCTCGTAGTTTCTAGCACGTTATTTTCCCTTGCTTGTGGGCATGATTTAATGCTGGTTACTCCCCTTGGCTGCAAACTGCATTCATCTTAATCATCTGTTTTGACAGCTTCTTTCCCCCTCAGGCTCATCTCTAATTGAATTTGTCATGCAATCTCACCTCCCCTGAAATTGTTTGTACGGGAGGGAACCTGGGAGGCAGCTGGACCCAGGTTAGTTTCTGTAGTGTTGCCTGCAGAAATCAGCCTGTTTCAGTCCTGCCTTTGGAGCTGAGAGGTCTGGCATTGTCTGGTATCCCGCAGATGTGGCAGTCATACTTCCAGATCTGATCTGATGCTTTCACACTTTGCATCTACCAACTCCTGCCTTTCTCTGCTGTCTTCCATCTCATGGGGTAGACATGGTCATAAAGAACTATTCACTAGGAGATTAAATTTCTCCCTGCAACCCCAAAAATGCAGCTCCCCAGCTACATTCTGTCCTTTCTGATGTCCTTGTACATTGAAGGGTGTTGGTAGATTGAGCAGAGTGGATTTAGAGTCCCGCAAGCAAAGATGCAACTCTGAAAAACTGCAGTTTCCAGGGATACAGGCATCACAGAATTTGACACGTGATGTTTAGTGAGGCTGTGATTTGTCCTAGTGATTGAGAAGGACCTTAAGAACAGCACTTCTTAATTTTTCTTTCTCCAAATGTGTTCAAGCCTATGAATCTCAAATACTGTGTTTTTATTCTTAACAAAGGAAAAAAACCCACTTTTTAAAAAAACAACCTGAAGGCAAGTTTCCCATGTGGGTACATGTTTTCTGTAGAAAAGAGCTGCCTACCTTTTGCTCTCTGATCCCACAATAACAAAATTAAATCCTTCTCATACCCAAAATATAGTGCTGGGTTTTTTTAACATTGCTGTTGTTGAATTCATCTGAGTTGTTCCACACTGCAAGCCCAAGATGACAGAATTAGGCACGGGGGGGAGACACACACGTTAACATAAGACCACTCATCTTGTTCCTTAGCATAAGTGGAGCCATCATGTTGTCTACATCTCCTCAAAAGTGCTGTGTCAACATATCCCTGCAACAAAAGTGTTCATGGTGTCCAGATAACACATGTCACGTGTTTGACACACCAGCCTGTTATCTCAGCTGGCCAAACACTGAAGATAAACAGTGTCACGGAAGTGCACACGTGATTTAGACAAGGTTTGTGATCAACTCAAATTTACAACCTTTATATCTGACTGCAGCATAAACAAAAATATGACAGACTTATATTGTCTACATCTGAGAGATAACCTGTAGGAGAAGTTGCATTATAAAATCACAAGTGTTACTCTTCGGAAGTCAGAGTATTTCCTAGCAGGATCTATAAAATTTTCTGTCTCTCCCTACTGGGGTCCTAAGTGCAACAGAGATACTTGTTAGTATTTTAACAAAATGCTAGTTAAATATTTGTTTTGCTTTCTAAAGGCATACACTTTCTAAAGTGTATGTCCAAAACTCACCAAATCCTATTTATTCCATTTTTTTTTTTTTTTTAATCAGACTCTTTACTTTGACCAGCGAACTTCTTCCTCCCCTCTTTGGCCTCTCCTCAGAAACAACTCCTTTTTCCCCTTGTTTATTTTGTGTATTTTTTCCAGTGTGTATTGTCAGAAAAGAAAGGAAATACTTTGAACCCTCCAAAAGTCTTTTGTTACACTGATGAATCACAGAATTCAGTGGTGGGCTAAAGAGGTTACTATTCCTACACAGCGCAATCTGGAGTAGATGAAAAAAAATCAAGTTTCTTATGGCAATGCCATTATAAAGTGAATAAATATTTCCAGATTCCAATTTGAGACATTATTTTCTTTCTTTCTTATATGCAGATGATGCACAGGTCTTGTAAATAAAGGATATAATGTCAGGGAGATGGAGGTCGGAAATGAAGATTAGTTTCCTTTTCTTCTATCTTCACCTCCCAGGGAGAAGTTAATTTTGGCTGTGTTCAATCTGAGTTCACAGAAGGGAGAATACAAAAAAACTTCTGTAAGTCCATTGCCAAATTAAATGGAAAGAAGAAGCAAAAATAATAATAATAAAGATCATATTCGGATCGGGGGGAAAAGCTAATATCCTCTCCAGATTTCAGCTCTCACCCCTTTGGCATCTATAGTTGCCAGTTCATTAGGAAACATCTCAGTATTTTGGTCTAATTTAAGTGGACAGATGCTATTTTTCCACAAAACAAAGTGGTATAAGAAAAGCCTGTCAGATTTAGTTTGGCATTTTCTTTTGTTACATTTTATGTTTATGGGCCACTTTTTCCCTTCCCACAAATAAACTCTCCAAGATAGACATGAGCTCCTTGGCAGCAAGGAAACAGAAATCCTGCTTGTAGGCATATGCCCTGGTCTGCAGTCTCAGAAAGCTTTGCCAGTGTCCAGGTTTGGCTGATCCATCGTGTTACATATATCTTTTACACGCTGGCAGCAGTCCTTTCCATTTAGGATAAACTGAGTGCTGAATAGGCATAAATATTTGGGCTTAACCGAGATACAGCATGGGAAGGCAAGGCCAGATGGTATTACATGTACACTGTGGTGCAAAACATCTGAAGTCTGAGAGGTGCTGTAGTTGTACCTGGCAGGAAGTCCAGCAGAAAGCCAGCCAACCCCCTCTGAAGGCCCAGCCTCATTCCCCACATCTTCCTGGCCCACTTGCAGGAAACTCCGGGTGAGGTTTATGGACTCAGTTTTGCTGCAGGTCAACCAAAAGGCTTGTAAGTCCCTCATGGGCTTGAAATCCAGCAGAGCAGGACTGGATCTGGTTCCCATGACTCTGCTTATTGGCTGTTCTGAAAATTAAGTCCAGAGTATACAGAGCAGACTAAGCAATCAATGTATCTGAGCTGATGGCTGTCCTGGATAAATATTCACTCAGCCCTGCCAGCTCCAAAACCTGCATACCCCTGAATCCAGGTGGAAACCAAAGAGGATTTCCTCATGCATAGGGGCACACTGAGCACCAGTCTGAATCCCACATCACTGCTGTATCCAATTACCCCACTCCCCATCTATCTATTCCTTGTCACTTTGATTCAGTCTCCCCACTAACACAGCCCCTGTGCTGGAGCATTCCCCTCTGGAATCACTGGTCTGCATTAGCTGGCTGCTGGAGCGTAACAGCCCAGCCTAAAGCCCATCAAAATCAACCTGTGGATTCCCAGGGGCTCTCAAAAATGTGCAGACATCATCTGGCAACTCACAGCCCTAAAAGGCTGCCTTGGAAATCAGTGAAGCCAGGCATTTTTTGCTGGGACAGAGGCGAGGTGGTGCTCTGGTGCCAGTGAGGAGCAGCGTATTCCAGCCAGTGTGGGCAGGAGCAGAGCTCTGTCCAGCACATGGGGTGTCATTCCAGCAGTTCTCTGTATGTGTGTCTGCCCAGAACTGGACATATGGAGCCAGAGTAAAGTCAGAGCACATGCTATGGGGTGTGATGAGGTGATTCAGAGCAAGTAAAGCTTAATTAATGCACAGTGACCCTTAACAGTAATTTCCTGGATGATGAAATATCCACCACTAGTGATCAAAACATACCACTTAATCACATAGCATTTTTCTGGGAAATATGCATTTACTTTGAGCTTTCATGTTTTCTTCTTTCCTCGGGGAAAGGGTAAAACACACCTCTCACACAGATCTTATGCTGAAGTCCCCTTTCTGCTTTTAGCTCTCATGGCCAGCACTGCTTTTTCCTCTCTCTGATTTGCAGGTTTGGCCCTAAGTTTTCCAGTGTTAAGGGTAGAGAAAAGGACTTAACTCTGGTGTGCTCTGCTCTTCAGGGCATCTGTCTGAGGGACCATGTAGAACTCCTCTAGCCTGGGACTCTGTCCTGACACTGCGATCTCTAATGTCTCTAATTAGATGTGACCTTGAGGTTTTTTTGCAGCTGGGGCACTTGCACTCCTCTCAGGAGATATATGTTGTCTCAGGTACATAGGAGCTGAGGCTGCAGTGAAAGGATTCTCCCAGGATGATGCTGTCTCTTCTGCCCTGATTTAGTGAGATGTAGAAACATAATATGCACAGGACTTCTCCTATGTGTCCAGTTTTGTTGATATTGGCTCGTGTGTTCAGACATTGTAAGGCGTGGGATGGAGTAACAGATGAGGAAAGACAAGCTGCATAGAATCATTAAAACTCCAGCTGCAAAATAATGTTAATTGCATGGTCCCTTACTGCCATCAGAATTGGGGTTTCTATTAGCAAATTAAATCCACTCCCAGATGAGATACACCACAGATGAGTTTCAGCCACAGCTCTGCTCTCTCTTGAAAGCTTTTTGAGCATAGCTCTTTTCATTTCCCTTGCTGACAGAGCCTCACACGACAAGGGCTGCAATTGCAGAAGACTGCAAGAGCCCGCTGACAGGTGATTAACAGCTCCTGGATGCTGTGAGCCTGACCACACTTCTGACCACAGGAGCAGCTAAACAAATTATCAGCAGAGCATTTTGTGGTTAACTCACTCTTTTCTCTAAATAAGTCTGCTAATGACATTCCCTGGCCTGGCACCCCTACACACTTGTGTGCTGAGAGGTACTGTTTCTCATGTCTAACACACTCCTTAGAAACTCAACAACAACAAAGGCAAAACTGGAAGGCAGAAAGAAATCTGGACTCCCAGTAAAATGAATAGCAAAAACTGAATAAAGGAGTTCATTTTAGTAAGCTAGTTCTTTGGAGTGTCTTTCAGCCAGGTGAGGGAGCTGGAAATGTTTTCATCCCATTTATTTCAGGGCAGTTTTTAGCCAGGGCTTTCAGACTCAATACTCTTTCCATCCCCACCAGAGCCTGAGAAAGTGGGGTAACTCCCTGGCATTTTGAAGGGCTCAGAAGTCAGAATCCAAGAAATTAGCTGGGATCCTAAACATGGGCAGCGATTGTACAAATACTTTCCCTTGCTGCTTGCCCAAAGCCTTTGTTGGAAATGATCCATGGGGGGAAGAGAAAGGGAATCCACTGTGGGACTGGATGGAAAAAAAATCCCCTGTGAGCCCTGTGAGATGTTGACTGAATGGGAAAAGGAAGGAGGGATCCATTGAACCCCTTCAAGAGTCACTGTGGGCTTTGTAGGGTGGTGTGTCAGAAAGCCTCACAATAAGTCACTGAAGCAGGATTTGATCACAACCAAGTCACTGCTCTGATAGGTAAAGGACACAGATGAAGCTGGGCAGTAACATATATAGACCTACAGCAGTATAGAGACAGATTATTTTCTATCTTGGATGCCTCCCTGGTGTATGTTATTCACTCAAACTTATATTTGATCAACAGAGCTAAGGGTGGAAAAGAGCTGGGGATATTGCACACTCTGATGTGGCTCATGTGACCTTGTGGACATCATCTTTGTGACTGTGCAGAGGCTTTGGGTTCTGGCATCTGGATATCTATAACCAAGAGCTTAATCTCCTCAAGAAAGAGGAATTTAGAGCTCATCTCAGTCCTTGCCCTTCTTTAGAGGTGTCTGGAATTGAACACATAAGGATGAAAGGCCCAAAAATACCCTTCTAGCTTTAATCTTTTAGTTAAGAATGTGTGGTGATGTTTCAGGAAATTCCTGTCATATAATGTGTCTTAGAGCCAGTTCTTAGGAAGCTGCAGTGATCCAAGGTATAGAATCAGCTCTTATGCCAGCTCTGCTGAAGATCCAAGCCAGGAACTCCAGGACTGGCCGCTCATTTGTACTCCCCTCCACACACCCTTGGGCTTGTCTTCTCCTGAAACTGATGGGGGAAGAAAATATTCCAGAGATCATCATCAGACCATGTCATGAGGAACATGCTGGATGACACATGATTGTTTTGGGTTTCAGGACGCAGGAGCTACCAGGGGAGATTAAAAGTTGTGGTAACTCAGGTAGTATGCCCACTTTAATTGTAGCCTCTCCTCTTCTGTATTTCCTCCTCTTTTGTAGTCAAAAGAGTCTTGTAGGCAAGGAATCTTTGTCATGACAATTAATTCAATAGCTCCTCAAGGAATAAAAGCAGATGGTTCCACACCTTTAAAAAATGAATTGTTTAAGTGAGAGAAGAGTCCTTAAGAAAGGTTTTCAGCTCCAGTAACTCACTGAGGTGTGCACAGAGAGCTCAGAGAGTGAGGACTTGCTGTACTTATAGGATGATGTTTGCAGTGAAAACCATTATGGGAACCCTGCTTTTTTCCCTTAAAGTGAGTTAGAAGCATGTGGCTGTGCAAAGTCCAACCCTGAAGTGCTTTTCCACTTAGAAGACTTCAGAATGTAATGCTTTTTTTTTCCCCTCCTTGATGCCTGAATGAGAAGTTAGGTCTGCTCACAACCTGGCCTGGCCTCTGCATGCTTAACCCTGCTGGAAATACTGGCTGTGTTTGTTCAGAATTGAGAGGGAGGAAGAAATCAAAGCTGTTGTCATATCCAGGCTCTTCTGAGCTTCTTCTGCTGTGTCCTGACATTTTCATTTCAGAGAAAGAGTGTTATGCCTTCAGCATGTCTTCAAATAAAGCAAAAAATGTGATTTCTGAAAGCATGCGGTAGGGTATGCAATTTATAGAACAGTTCACATAGCTGTTTCTTTAACAGCATTTATTAATAATTCACTAAGAAGCTTTTTGTTCAGGAAAAAGAGAAGGATAAAAAGTGAGAAGACTCATTCTGGGGAGAAGATGCAAGTAACTTTTGCTGCTTTACCTCAAACAGTAGCAGCTCCTGCTTCAGGGTTAAAGACGGTGTTTCTACCTGCAGGATTTACTGTGAACAGCTCTGCCAGAGGGTGATGGAGTATTTTGAGAGAAATTTTACAAGGGCCCTCGATTTCCAAAATAAGCTTGACCAATCTGAGGGTACCGTTCCAGAGACAGGAAGGGTAACAACCCTTCATTTGCCCTAGAGCTCCTAAAGTCAAATGATTGCTCTCTCCAGGCCATTGCAAAATTCCACTGCTGGTAATTTAACATAATGGATGCCTTTTTTTATTTATTTTTTTTTTTCTGATGGTGGTTTTTTAATGTATTTAAATGAAGAATAAAGTGCAAATGTATAATTACTACCATGTTTTCTTAGTCAATGCTTCTTAAAGCAAAATTCATGTCAAGAAGTCTAAGATTTTTATTTGTTTTCCTGCCCTCTGATGTGTTGTCATGACTCTTGTTTTCACTATGTGGAAGCCACGGGTTAGTTTTGCCAAGGAAACTTTACATGCTCCTTTGTGTCTATACAGCAGTCAGAGCAGGTTTCTGTGATTTTGCTTACTTTTGCAGAGAGATTTGTTAGCAAAAACTATCTCTGTGTACTACAGAAGGGCCATGAACAAACAACATTTCTGGATTGAATTTGTTGCTTTCAAATCAGCCACAGGAAGATGCGGTCACTTGCAGGTGAGCCAGACCTGTACGAAAACTGACTGTTCTTCTCTCATGTGGTCACAAGGAGAAATTAGGACAGAGAAGGAGAGAATTGGATTTTGTAAGACCAAATCATAGTGGTTTGGGCCATTTGGTGAAAAAAAAGAAATATAAAATCAGTCAATTTGGACCACTCTGTTTCACTTTCAGGTTATTTAACTCTGACGATAATGACAAGAATTTTCAAAGAACAATATCAGAACTGGCAGAGCAGACTTCAAAATGCATCAATACAGAGGGAGGAAACCATCAGTTTATAATTATGTGTTGGAGAAACAGCATGATTTAAGTTTTCCTCAAGTTTTGAAAGCTGAGTCTCCTTTAAAAGAAGGTGAAAGTCTTCTACCTTCCCCCTTTCCCTGAGTATGTATGTTCAACAAGAGTTTGGACAGCAGCATTTGTAGCACATCATAGTGGGCTTCTTTTTATGCTTTAAGTGGTGAAACCAATAAAAAACAAACCCTGAGGGCAAGGAGCAATTTAGAGGTGCTCAGAGTCCCTGCAAACTCAGGGTTCCACTGCTGCCCTATCTATTATAGGTATTTCCTACTGCGTATGTGCCATATCAAACGCTGTTTAAACTCTATAGGATAGATGTAAGTGAACATGCAATGTCTGTGACATCAGATATTATGCCTTCCTTTCCAAAGAATATTTTCATAAGTTATTATTTAGGTGCTTCACTCTAAGTGTATTCAAGCAGCCACTTGTTTCTGAGGATCTGAGACTATGAGTTTCTAAAGAGACCTTTCTGTTTTCACCCATTTCTCTTACTTCCTCACACCTAGAATTACAGAGAATTTTGGGAAACACTGGATTATATTCTTTATGTTGGGAGTTTGGGTTTCAGCTCCAACACTGCCCTTGATCCCTTGTGACCTGGATATCTGCTTTGCTCAGTGCTTGAGTTTCCACATTTATGGATAATTAATAATGAAAGTGTTTCTTGGCACTGTGGGACCAGTCAGGTTCATGCTGGTGTGCCTTCCAAAGGACACTCACTGGCCCCTTCACAGGTCTTCTACTCACACACCAAAGCAAACATTTTCTGGAGTGTTGAGTCCTTGTGATAGAAGCTACTGAACTGCAATACCAGAAAGAACAGGAGCTACAGCAGGGGAGTTTCCTTTCCCCAGGTAGTTCAGTTTCCTCCATATTAAATTCTCAATCCCTTTTTATGCACAATGAGACCATGGGCAGCACTTCCTTCATTTGGCCACTCTCCATCCAGCAATCCACAGCCCCAGGATTGCATGAGGTTATGTTTGACTGCAGCAGATTTAGGTCTTGTTACAAATCAATGGCCAATCTGTTTCCCCAGATGTGTTTTCTAGCAATTTTATTCCTCTGCCCAGCCCTAACAACCCAAAACCTTTGCAAAATACTTCTTTTTGGCTTTTGACAATCTTGGTTTCAGATTCCTTTTGCTGGTTAAAGGACTTCTGGGCAGGTTGACAGACATAACATCTCCTTCTTTTAAAAACAGTCCACACACTGGGGTGATGAGCTGGGATCTTTGCTTGTCTTAACTCAAATTGCAGAGCCATCACTCAAGCTGGGAAGATCTCTTTCTCAGCTTTTTTTGAAATGAAAGACCCCTTGCCTTCACCTCTGTCAAGGTTGCTTTAAAGTTGCTTCTGCATTTGTCAGAACCTCTGTTTTATGTATGAGAGACTATTAGCATGAGAAGAGACTTTTATAAAACACACTGATATAAACAAAATAAAGAAAATAGTTGATAATCTTTTATAAGCCTTGAGTCAGGAGTGCTGCCTTTGTGGGTGACTTGATCTGAGTTAACCTGTATGTTATTTTGCAATTGCGAAGAGATTTTTGTTCCTTTTGGGGCAAGTCAAAGCAGCTTGGAAGTCCTGGTAGATACTTGCATGTGACTGTGCATGAAGCATTTCTTAGGAGTCTTGATGCTTTAAGGAAAATAGCACCAGAGATGGAATACCAGAAGCGCCTTGTTTCCACTTACTGTAAATGATCATAAATTCTACTGCTACTTTATTGTGGTGGCTGTAGTTCTTGGAAGAGTAAAAGGGGTGGGAAACCAGTTCCCAGTCAGTTTTATAAAGTACAAGGTTGCTTGTATTGGTACCAAGTCCAAAGTGCAATATTTCGACTATGAATGATTGGATGTTTTCCCAGATTCCCATAAAGTCATTAAACACACCGTAAAGGGTCACCCATAACATAACCAAAAGATCAGTACAAGCAGGAATGGAGCAGATTGTCAAGGCAGTCTTGGTTTTCCAGGAGGTGAATTCACACTGAACTGTGCAGCCTTGGAGGTTGCCCCAGCTGGGAAAATAGGCCTTGTAAAGCCAACACTGATCATGTCTCTTTTACAGCTCGCTCTGGCCAGTCCAGATACATCTCATAAAAGGAGCAGCCAAGAGCCAAGAGCTCTTCCATCCCTAGGGAACTCATCTCATGTGGAACTTCCCTTTGGAGAAATCTTCCCTCAAGTAAGATCCAATCTTGGACCAATTCCCAGTGATCTTCCAAAACTGAGAAAACAGCAACTCTCACGGTTATTTTTTAAATGCTTTTGTGGCAAAGTCTCATCGAAAAAAATGAGGATGATGCCCAGAGGATCTACATATGTTATTTTAGACCTCTCCACAGAAGTAGCAGAGAATTGGGTTGTCACCTATGTTTTTTGAACCATTCTGCAGAATTTGATAGCTGTAATGTGATTTTTCTATTACTCTGTATGAGTGTCCCGCAGCTAGTGGGGAAATCATTATTTTATAGCACACTCTGGTAGAAAGTGAGAGCCCACCACTGGCAACAGCTGGAGGTGCTCTGCCTGTAAAAACACCGCTTCCACAGGAGGACTCCTCCAAGAAAAACTGAGGGGACTTCATCCAGCAGAGACACAGCTAAGATTGGATGTGCACGCAGCAGACAGCTGAAGTTTCAGCTTCCTCATCGACTCCTCCAGTGGAGGATCTCCCTCAGTGCCTCTGAGGTCCAAGTGTGCTGCCTCAGCACAAGCCTTGGCTGCCAGTGGCGTGGGAAGGAAAAGAGGACATTGGGAATCAGCTCTTGTTTTCTCTCATAGCACACAAAGCATTGGCACTGGAGAAACACAGGTCATCACGCAGATTTAAATATTCACATATTCACAAAGAGTTTGTTTTCTAAGGAAATACTGAGTTTAGGATGGAAAATAAACTTTTTAAATTCGGCTTTTGACATCTGCTGTAGAGACAGCTCATTATGAAGCTGCAACAAGATGCACTTCCAAACCAAAGCAGGAAATATATTGGTTCATCTGTGACACACAAAAGGCCTATGCAGCCCACTTCATGCTTGCTTAGGGCAGCAACAGACATGGAACCAGAGACTGGACACAAGACTGAAATTTTCACAGTCCTGGGTGTGTTTGGGTAAAGGCTTTGGCTCAGTTTGCTGTGCCAAAATACAAGCATGCCTTGAATCTGAATTTTCCCAAAGTTCAAATGCAGCCATATTCAGACTCGTCAGACCCTTGCTTATATGGCATATTGTGACATTTACACACACACACACAGGGACTCATTTAAACCATCCAAGTCAAATCCTCCTACAGCCACAAACACATAAAATTTGAATGCTTTTTTTTTCAGACAGTTTGGCTGAAATTAGACCTTTTTTTACAGTAATAAATAACAGAATAATTATTTTTACTTCCTACACAGGAACTCAAATGTTTGATTCATTTTGCTCTTTTTGGCAGAGCTGATAGTTCTGAAATAGTTTTCCCTGGCATCTCAGCAATAACAGTTCCCATTAACCCTAGAGACTCCTGATGACCTAAATTCAACTTCAGGATATTTGATTTCTTCTTCTCCCTCCTACCCACATGGGTATGCAAAAGGAAAAATAACACAGCATATTTAGTGACTAGAGGCTAACTTTTCTTGTTACTGTCTCTAGCATCTGTGCAATGGCTTGAGGTACTTTGCATCTGTCTTTATATAGAAATACACTTGTTTTTTACTTGGATATTGGTTTTGGTAGAATCTGAGCATTTTTGATATTTTTCTAGGATTCCTTTACCCAACAGGAAGAGCAGAGAGCTACTGAGTGTTGCTCAGAGGAAATAAACTAATCATACCTCAACTGCACCTGAAAATCCCAACCCTTTCTGGAGCCCACAGCTCCTTGCTTCCTGGAAGCTCTGGACTAACTGTGCCCACACTGAACAGAGGGTTCTTCAGTGAGCAGTAAGCCCTGTGCAAATCAAAGATGTTGGTGTTAAGAGCCTGCACGGAGTGGCTGTACAGCTTGATGCTTCCCAGAAACCTCAGAGAGAGAGTGTGTGTGCAGCACATACTTCTGCCTGGGAAGTGCCAGGTTCCACTCACCACTGGCAAACGCTGGGGTTTAATGAGAACTACTGTGCTGACAGATCTTTGGCTACTTCCATTACATGGGAACGGTAAAGACATGATTGTTCTCACTGGTGTGACTAGACCCACATGATTGCCTGCCCTGGCCTGTCCCAAGCCACTCAAGTTTCGGTGGCTTGTGTGGCACACGTTAGTCTCATTGTGTATCTGAGCTGGTTCAACCACCACGAAACAAACCCAACCCACACACAGCCTAATCTCTCAACCTCTGATCAGATTTATTGCTCATGCACCCAAAATGATGCAGCAATCTCATTCTGGGGATATTTATAGAGAAGTAGAAGTGTAGAGTTGTTAATTTAGCCTCTCAAATAGTTTGTGAAGAGCTCAGAAACTGCGGAGCTCCACATGTTGTAAGGGATAAGGATGCAGAAGTGTAGACTTTTTTTAATTTAGCCTCTTTTTAATAATCTATGAAGAGCTCAGAAACTGGGGAGCTCCATGTGGAGAACAGTGGGGTGAGACACAACACTACAGGCTTTTCCCAGTGAACACAATAGTGATGATATCAGCTTAGACCTGCAGAAAACAGGAAGGGATAATGTTTGGAGTATCTTTGGAGTCTCCACATTACTGATGGAGAACTCTTGGATCTGTTTGACTGTCATTCTACTAGCAAATTGTTCCAGTTTCTGTGGTCTGGAATGATTAAGAAGCAAAGGATCTTCATGTTGAAGAACATCCCTCTTCCCACTGCAGAGTAATGTACAGCAGAGCTGGTATTTAGCTAAATTATCCTTCCACCTATGACTGTGTTTTCTCAGTCCTCATCCTGTCAGCCAACACAGTCCCTCTCCTACATCAATCTTTCCAGTCTGAACATTTTTTTTCTTAAACTCTAGACACCTTTCATGTGTCCTTTCAAGTGCTTTAGAGAAGTTGTTTGGAATGAAGTAGTAGCAGGTACAAGTCAGACTTGTAGATGGGGATCCTTCCAGAGAAGATGAAGACAAAGAGGGAAGGAAGTTTGAGGGGGAAAAATCACTAATACTGTTTTTTTTAGCTTTGTCTGAACTTAGATATGTTGGCATCAGCTGCTGACACTATTGTGCATTAATGGTTCTGCAGGGAACCAGCACATATCCCTGGAAGTTTCTGCCTTCCACAGGTAGTTTAGGTTTTTGGTAGTCTGAGGCACCTTTTGAACGTATGAGTTTGTCTTTGGGAACCACAAGGACCCCAGGGAGACACTTAAAAGTAGGCACTGTCTGCCAGTGTGTCTGTGTATCAATCTGCTATGGGGAGCTGTCGCTGGTTCATCCATATGGTGGCTGAGAAGATAAATATATTACCAGGGATATTTAGAAGTGAAGGGCTAGAGGAGCACACATGATAGAGATGCTGCTGTGTAAGAGATAGTCTGTGTGCATAGTCTCAGTCAAATTACACAGGCACAATCCAGCATCTGAGAATCATTTTCTCTAAGGATCATAATTGTAAAGTTTAACCAAATAAATATTGAAAGACATTATATAAAACTCCCACACAGGGTCCTGCAACCTGAAACATAAAATATACATACAGCAGATTCTGCTCACCACAAAACTATGCCAGGAATATAAGAGTATCTTTTATACAGATTGGCTCCCATCCCATTCTGGGGTCAGAGACATGACGTCCCAATAAACATTCATGGATCACTTGAAAATCACAGGCATCTATGAGCTGTCTTGCCTGCCCTCCCTTCTTCAGCTGAACATTCAGTGCTGAGTTGATAAAGCTCCTCACTCCTTCCTAATCATTCTCATCTCCTTAATTCCACCAAATAATTCATTTGGAGCAGTTTCACCAGCTAAATAATTTTAAAATAGTTAAGCTTCTTCTGGGGCTTTTAAAACAGTTGGCTGTAGAACTGACTCAAAGTCTAATCTGTATCTCTCCTAAGAGGATACTTTTTTCTGCCTCCCACCTTCTTGATGACTGCAGGACCCAATAAATACAATACTTCCTAATGTTCTAGCTGCTTGCTTGCCTGCCATCTCACAGAGGGAGCCACTATACTGGAAAAACAGCAGAAAGACAACTCTATAAATTCAGTCTTATGCATTCAGAGCTTGTAAAACCGACCAAGGCATGAATTCCCACAGGCACTGTGTTCCTCTGTAGTGGTGAGAAGAGTAAAGCCCCCACCATCTGAACCCTGAAGCCACGTGATGTGTGCTGGCAGGCTCCCAGTAGTAGCTTTGGCCTTTCTTGGTTTGGAAGTTGGTGGGAATTTCTATTCTGTACCAGCTAGTGAGCAGAGAGTGGGGACAACAGCCATATCTAGTTGTCCATCCCTTTGGTCATGGTATTTGGTCAGCACTTGGAAAGGCTGGGCATTAGACAGCCCTCACATAGCTCCTAGGCCTGCTCTTCTCCATGGTAGCTGGTATTATTTCTATATTACAAATATATAAATGTGCATCTGTCATGTTTCTCCCACTTATATCTCCCATGAACAGAGAAACCTAAAACCTCTTCATTGATGTGTCTCTGATATGGGGAAATTGACATTTACTGTGAAGGTAAAAAGGTCCAAAGTCTCGTGCTAAAAGACAGAGGTTCAGACTCTTCTTCTGTCTCATGCTTTTGTTCTTCCTTGACCCATCAGAGATATTAGAAAATAAAAATGTTATTTCATACTGAGTTACTTCCGTGGATTCCAGACACATCTATACATCCTTCAAGATACAGCAGCACAGAAAAATAAAAACATTATTATTTTTCACTGAGAAATGAAAATCTGGGCATTACGATGACTAAAGATTGAAAAAAGTAGAGCAGGAAGACCAGATGATGTTTCATTCATTTGTCTGTATGACTTTAGGAGAGTTCACCTCTACATACAAAGGGGACAGGTGAGCAGAGACTTGCACTCACCTAAGTCCATGGTTATGAAGTATTTCAGTATTTTTTGTTAGAGGGGTTTTAGGAAATGCATTAGAAGGACTGTTACATCACTGCCTCTGTCTGGTTCTACTGGTATAAACTATTGTTCTCTCTTGCAGGCAAGCCTCTCCTTCAGAGGGGACAGGTCACACAAAGTGTGGGGACATCTCCTTTCTGTAGTGAGCTCCACAGAAATGGAGGAGCTGGTAGAGTTTGCTAAAGAAAAGAAATGAGAAGGGCATCTGTGCTCAGTCTGTAAAGATGGGAATGACCTGTCTTCATTCACATTTCTGGGAATGTGAATTGTTTCAAAACTTTGGAAAGAGCTCTGCAATCTGAGTATAAAACACATGGGCAGGCAGGTCAGTCGGTTGTCCTGGGCATCATTCCCAGAGCTTTTGGGACAGATGGGCTTTCAGGGAAAGAAATTGAATCCTGAATTCTGTGGCTGGTAAACATCCTTGATGTGCTTAGATCTGCCTTCTTCTGACTTAACCATGTGCAGATCTGGGCCTACTGAGGCACTTGGGAGCCCAGTCCTGGGAGGACATGGTTACACAAACCCAGCAGTAGCCCAGCCAGTACAAAGCAGCCAGATGAGTCACAGGCTTTGTGGCACACAGAGGCTGCAGATGGAGATTCTTGTTCACGCCGAGAAATGTGGCCTTGTTCTGTACTCACTGCCATCTGGAGACACAGAAACCAAATCCAACTGGCATGTGTTAAAACCCCTCCACCCTTTTGTATGGTTTGGTCTTGCAAATTGCATTTGTTTAGCAAAGGAAAAATGTATTAATTGTTCTACAAGTGTGACTAATGGTAATTAGTTCTATTCTGCTGTCAGGAAAAGGGCCGCAGTTGACTGTATTTAAATCTTTCTTGAAGCTGCCCTGTTTTATATGAAGTTTCCAGACTTTTTCCAGCTTCAAAGCTAGCGTTGCCTGTCCAAAGCACTGTGTGGTTAGCAGAAGGACCTGAAGAGGCAAACTGCAGAAGTCTCAAATTCAAGACTTCTAGAAGCTGAAGAAACCAAGGAAGTCTGAACACAAAAGAGTTCCCTTCTAAACAGAAATATCTGTGTTTCTCATTCAGCCTCTTGAGGCTGACTGCTGACTCCTTTAGAACTGTGGCCCTTCAGTGGTTGGAGACTTCATCATTTTTAGGTCAGATGGCAGTAATATGGCCTTTATAGACACTCTGAAGCTGGTAGAGAGTGCCACATTTTGTTTCTTAAGCATATAAATGCATAAAATAGTAATGTCTTAGAGGTTTCAGAGCTCAAAGTCTGAGCAGAACAAATTATGTGGGGATCCCCCTCATTGGGGGGACTATCCTCCTTTCAGTGCATGGAATGTGGAAAAGGCATTTTCTACACTGCTGGAAATGTACAAATAATAAATATGTGTGCTGAGGGATAATGAATAGTTGGGACATCAAATCTATCTACAGTTCCATTTAACATTTGTTTTCTTAATCCTCCTGCTTCCATCTCTCTCTGTGCCTTATAATGCATTCAGCGCTGCAGCTGCGTGGTGTGTGGCCAAGAGCACATAGATGTGGCTAAGAAATGCCACATAGAAATATAATGTTACCAACATTATTGGTCTTTGTGTGTATCAAAGAAACCTCTCCACAGAATGAAGATGGGACAAGGTATGGATGCAACTCCTTCTCCTCCCTACATATGGTGTAAAAAAAAAAAAAGTATTTAAGAGGAAGGATTTCACAAAGTCTGAGGAGATAGGATCAGTACAGTTGAGGGAAAGGAAACTATGGGGACGTAGAATAACTTAACAGGGAGATCTGTGAGTGGGAGTCTCAGAGAAGTGTAAGACTTCTCTCCATAGCATTTGAAAATGAGGTCATCAAAGCACTGAAGAAAATTCACCAGGGCATGAACATATGTGATGAAAACAGAGGTGCATGGGAAGAAATCTCTTTCCCTAACAGCCTTCTTGTGGAAAGGAAGGGGGACAACAGCATTTTTTTCTTTTTCTAGGGAATCCTCTATCAAGAAGTCAACTGACTAATATATGTGGAATGTGATCCCATCCTAAAGCCACACTCAGCTCCACTGTATTTGTGCTACTATCTCTATAGCTGCTCCTGTTGCTTATAGAACTGGACTGAGAGCACAGGACTGGTAAATCAGAATTGACAGCCTAGGAAGCAAAGTATTCATGTTTCAGCATCAGTCAAGTGATTTCTCAGGGAAGAATTTGCAAAGTAACTTGTTCCACATCTCTTTTTGGCATAGTCATGAAGGAATAAGCAAACAAAAAGAAGCAGCATGTCTTCTGTCTACTCCGCAGCAACTTACACAGATTTTCTCTTTAATGAGAACAAAGCTGCCAAGGTGGAAGAAAAGTAAAAACCTGAAACAAATTTTGGCCTGCTTTGTCAGTGCCATGGAATTTGGGAATGCTCTGCAGCTATGAGGACTCCCAGATATATAAGTAACCCTCTGCTATTCTTTCCATGAAATGGCTATGCTCAGAAACATGGGCAGGGTTGTGGCCCTTTTGGGGATGCCACAGGCCTGCCTTTATTTTCTCCTCAACTTGCCTGGCCTTGCCTTTGTAGCACATGGACTCAGCGTATACAGACAGCAGAGCTCTGAATGATGAATGTCAAGGGTGCGGCTTCTTTGCCATGGGCAACAAAAGCTCTTTGCCAACTTTACTGGATTTTCCAGTGATCTTATGTAGAGACAGCAAATTAGGGACTGATGGCAGTCAAATCACATCATTGGATTTCTTCAGATCCGTGTTGATCCTGCCATTTCAAACCACGCTCCCTACACTGCAAGGAATGTGCTAACTGCTCTCAGACCTACCTGTATTTTGTCAACCACACAGTTGGGGCCTTGAGCCTAGTCCAGGCCTGACTGCAACCAAATGCTTTGTTTCTTCTTCATGCACATCACTCTGTAGACTCTGCCATTCACTCATTCTGTATTTTCTCTTTCCGTAAAGGGACTAAATTATAGGTGAAGTGATTAGAAACAGAAGGGAACTTGGCTTTAATGATCTGTACTCTGTTCACAAAATAACTCACTAACCATTCACTGATACCTTTTGATTTGCAGACCTTCCTTGCAGGCTCTGAGTCAAATCAATGATAGAGAAGAGCTCAGAAAGGAGACATTTTCCCCCTCTCAAAGCAGTGATATTGGAAAAAGATGTGGCCCTCTGCAGCTGTCATGGCCTTTGATATCCAGCTACATGTTGTTTCCATATTGCATAGTGAACTGTGAGACCAGATGATCTCCATAAATAGTGCAGGCTTGTGATTTCCTCAATTACCATTCCAACAGAAACTTCCAAAGGGTTGATGCACCAGGAGCCTGCATGAGCACATAGGGACACCTAAACTTTCAGAGTGCTCGTGGGCATGGATGAGAGATGTCCTGATGTGAGAGGCCATCTAGACATAAGCATCCAATCCTGCACAGGGCTCTGACACTTGGAAATAAACCTAGAAAAATTTGCATTAAGGAAGAGTCTAGTGCTGGCAGTGAGAGTTCTTGATGACTAGTGTTGTGAAGGTGGTTCTTTTTTCCTCATCCAAGGCTGTCTTACACATGAGATTTCATTCTCAACATGATAAATTGTTCACATTGACTATGAAGATTCCTTTATTACCTCTTTCAATAAAGTCCTTCAAATAACATTCCAGAAAATTCCCATTAAGAATTTTTTCTATTGTAATGCCATTGCTGTTCTAACAGAAAATTGTTAGATATTTTTCCAATACACAAGAAAGGTCCTAAGAAGTCCCTTTCCCAAAGAGCACTCAATAAGTCTTTCCCCACCAAGATATTGACCACAGGAGTGAGAAGCGCATGACTTAAAATCATCTTTATACTAAACAAAATTAAATACAGTAAATTTCCCTTTCGCTGTCACAAATTTACACCTTTGCACTTCCTCCACCAGTGGCTGTAAATTAATTTCCAACAGGCATACTTGTCTGGTTTCCAAAAATCCTCCTTCCCAGTGAAAGACTACACAATCTCTAAGCAGAGTCTTTACTAGGTTAACTGAAAGCATCCTTGAAAGTCTGAGCCTTCTGAAAGGACCTAACAGGGTGTAGTGAATGGTGATGTTTTTAGACAAACAGCAGAGCAGGATGTTAAGGCAGACAGCACTGGCACAGCTGAGCAGATGGCAAGGTGAGCTGGAACAGATCAGTTATTCACTCAGATCCCAGCTGAAAACTGATTATACGGAGAGTTGTGTGTGAAGTATTTATAGTCCAGCCTCAAAACTCAAAATCTTTTCCAAGTGGGATAGTTTACATAGTCAAATGAATTGCCATTAACTACCTGTATTTTAGTTCTAAGATGCTCTGATTAAGTTTGAGGTTAGTGCTTTTTGTTTTTCTTGTTTTTGTTGTTTTTTTAAATTTGCTAATTATTTTTAAATAATACCATGCTGTGAAATGTTCTTACTGAAAGATAAAAGATATCAGAATTGCCACCTAATTGAGAACAGATTTATGTCTAAATTCATCCCCCTGTCTTGCTTCCCACAGGCAGCTCCCAACAGAAGTGGTTGGGTTTCCCTCTTTCCGTTCCTGAGCCCCTCATGCCACATGCACGTAGGGTCTTGTAGTTATGCCTTCAATTTGAGGCCTGACATGAGAACATGGGGTACCACAAAACCCACCAAACACAGCAACCCAAGGACTGGCTGCAGAAATCACAGAGGGCCTGGAGAGCTCAGTGATAGCAACTGTGAGAGCCTGTAGAATGTCTCACTGAAGGGTGGGTGGGTCTTCTCAGAACAAGACACCAATTCATGGACACACTTTCAAACATTTCTGTGTAAAGGCATGTGCCCAAAATAGACACTATGTTCAAAATTGCCTTTTGTAGTCTGGTATTACAGCTGCATTAAAAAGCAGCCTGGGAACATCATAAATGAGTGACATGTCAGATCTCTCTGTAATACCCTCTCTGAAGGGTTTTCACTTTGATACTCTTCAGTTATGTTTTGTCTGATGTCTGTATACATTCACACACTGAAGCATATCTCCGTGTGCATGCAAATATTTCTTTAGAAGGCATGTGTTTCTTCCATATTTTGTTTCTTTCTAACACTATGATAGCCAGGATTCTGATTCATACATTCCACGTTTGATTCTTGTATATAGATGAACACATTGGAAGAATTCCCATAACTTCCCAGTGCCTAGAGCCTAATTTATAATGGTTTAAAATGAGGGGACAGTACCTTTTTCTTAGTGTGGGTTTTGTTGAACTTTCAGGAAGAATTTTGCTGCCATGCGACTTGAGACAGAGAAAATGTTGATACCAATAAAATTTTAGCAGAGCATGCCAAGAAAATCAGCATTCAGTTTACCTAGGATATCCCAAAGGAAACATACAGTTAATACTGAAGTTTAAAATATCTTAGCCTTGGAATCTTAAAACTCCATCAACTCTTGGAAGAGGGGGAAGAAAAGAGTAACAAAAAATCCTGTAGCAACAAGGAGGTTAAATACACACATATGCAAAATGTAGCACAACTCAATGGATCACTTTTAGCAGCTACGATTTTGTCTGACATGGGTTTTGCTCTTGATCTCCTCATATTTGTAGCATTTCACCAAAAAAAAATTAATAAAACCTTCCCCTTTCTGAGAGTACCTTATAATGAAAACAAGAATATTTTGAAAGGAAAGAATAGGAAATGTTGACTGGGGTGTCCTGCTGCTTTCTAAGTAGTCCAGCTCCCAAGATTTATGTCAAAAGCAACAGAAGGTTGGAAATTAAGGAATGCCCTTGAAGTTACGCTCTGTAACTCAGCCAAGCGAGATGGATTTTCATTTACCTTGTCGAAAACCCAACATGAAAAAAAAAAAAAAAGGTTGGAGATAAAAATCTTGCAGCATTGCTCGAGATTTACAAATGATGTGACAAAATAACATGTGGTCCACTCATGAGAAAAAGTGCTCCATTCAATGATATAATGGGTCCTGGCTCAAGATAGGTGGTTCTTAGTTTTAAATCTGTGGAACATTGGCTTGAGCTGCTGCCCTTTTGGTCTGACACAATTGTCATACGCAGGCTCTCAGTAGGGATGAGGAACTGGCACAGTGGCAATTGAGTAGTTCTTCTTTTGCTGCCCCTGGTGCTCACAGGCCTTGTGGCATCATTTGTCCCATGGATTCCACTGCTCTGCCAGTGTCAGTGTTCCTGAATGTGAGAGCAGATATTGGTAGGGTTGATACTCCAGGATTAAACAGCCAACACAAGACAGCAATGGAAGTTAAATAAGTGAAAGGTAACAAGGCAGCTGTGTGAGGAGAGAGTTATTGCTTCAGTAGAGTCTCATTTCTGTACAAGAGTGGGGATGTCCCCATTGCACACGGCAGATTTTGACATGCAGCAGCTTTGAATCAGAGTATGAAAGGGCTCTCATTGGCTTCTGTTGATTTTGGACTTGCAGCACTGGCCTTAGTTGTGCTTTTTCTTAACAGCAGCCGGGTCCAAAAGTCATTGTGCTGAAGTGTTAATGACTTCTTTTAATCCAATTGGTTCAGCAAACACAAAAACCTGGAAGCAGCTTTCTTTCCTTGGGAGCCCAGGCCTCCCAGCCTTGATCAGGCACAGAAAGAAGCCTACATAACAGATGCAATATGAGATAGGTTGTGCCAATAACTGGAACAAGATACGCATTGTTTGAATGGATCAATAGTTTGAGATTGATTAACAAGTGAAGGCTGTGCCACATAAATAGCAAAGGCACTTTCAGTAGTCTGGAGTGTGCAGTGTGCAATTCAGCCTGCTCATTGTCTAACTGTTGATTATTTTTGCTCTTTCTTGCCTGTTTCTCAGTCTACCTGTGTATGGTAACAATACCTAGACAGCAACACCAGAAAAGGCTGCCATGATTACTGACTTTTGCAGAGCACAGGTGAGGGAATGGCACATGGTTTACACATTTATCTTCAGTTTGAGATGTTTCATAGATGAGAGAACACTTTGCTCTCCCACAAGTAGCTACTGTACTGACTTAATGCGTATATAATTCCCTGTAGAATATTAGATATGTAATAATTCAGGATTATTAATAATTAAATTATATAATTATATAATAATATAATTATATAATTATATAATATAATATTATATTATATAATTATATAATATAATATTTATATAATTATATATTATATAATTATATATTATATATTAAGATTATATATTAATATTATATATTAATATTATATAATTATAATTATTAATAATTCAGGATCTAAATTAGATAGTGTATCTAATTTAGACATCTAGAACTTAGCATTTTGAGAATCTCATCTGTTTACAATGTAATTCAAACCTTGAGAGTAACCACTGAAGTCTCTTCTGCCAGTGTAGGGTGGCAGATCCCTCTGTGTGCCTGCAGATCCAGTTCCTCCCTGAAGGCTTTCTTGCAGAAGAAGACCGGTCTGCTATAAAGACATATCTCCATTCAGGATACAATTTGTTAAGTCTTCTTTCCATAAAGATTATCAAACAGGCCTGGCTCTTGTTAAAAAACAAAGCAGTGGTAGCAATTTTGTGGCCAGAACATTCATCGCAGGGGATGGATACAGGTTCTAGGGTTACCTTCAGGAAATCTGAACTACCACTCCATGAAAGTTCTTTAACCAATACACATCATCATATTAAAATGAGTTTGCTCTGCCTAAGACTGGTATTAATGGCTCATGACTCTCCAAGGCTTTAGGTAGCCATGTTTAGGTACCTGCTGCCAGATCACAGCAGAGTTCTAGATGTGAGATGGGTATATCTCCTCACACAAGGTAATTCTAAGATGTGTTGTCATCTCATTCCAGAGCTTGAAGAACTTCTAAGCCATTGAACATAGTAATTAAGGGCTAGACACCAATGGATTTGCAAGTTCTGAAGAGTGATTGAATTACATGGTGAATTTTACTTTGTACATTTTACAGCCAAGTGCCAATTTTAGAGGATTTGATGCTAAATGGTTCTTAGACTCAAATCTCTCCTCCTAGCTACCTGTTAGCATTTTGTTGTCTTTGGTGTCACAGGATCTTAATGTCTTTTACTTTGGACATATTCAATCAATGAAGGTTTTGTACATGCAGTATGATTTCAGTGCTTCATAAAAATAGACAAGAGCAGTCTAAACTCTACCCTGAATGCACCCAACCACCTAAAAGACAGAGATAGATATGAATTCCAGTTTACTTCCTCACTTCTCCTTCTGTAATGGGCCTAGCCAAAAGCCTTCAGTCCAAATAGCCCTGAACTGTGAGGAAGTTCAGATCCAAACTCTTACAAGCCAGGCCATTTCCAATTATTTTTATTGCCCCATTAAATTTATTGTGTTGAACCATTTCAAGTGACCTCATTAACTCTCAACAAAGAGTTTGTCACGTACAATCCTTAACAGATGTCTGATTTCAGGCATTGCAAAGTCAGTCATCTGGCCCTTCCCCCAGCATGTACAGACCCTTAGCTCTCCAATCCTATTCTCTACTCTCTTTCAAGAAGGATTTAATTTTGATGATGCTGTATTACTGGATAATTTGCTGCAATCCTGCTTGGGCCAGTTTTTATGCCTTCATCCCCTAGCTATGTCCCACATATTTCTTCTCATCTGCCTTGTTTCCTTCTGCCTGTATCCAGATGGGTTGTATACTACAATTGCACTCTCTCCTGTGGAGAGTATCTTCTGGCTTTTTGACTCAACCAGGGTTTGCAGTGCCCCATTGGGCTTAGGCTGTAAAACCCCCCTATGATATGTGCAGCTGGGCTCAGAGAGCAGATTTCACTTTGTTCTTTCTTTATCCATGATTTAAATGGCTCGGATAGCACTACAATTAAATGCTAGGATTCTGGACCACAGCCTTCAAGGGCTGTCAAAAGGATTTTGAGGCACTCTGCAGCTGAGAGCAGGATGTGGGACTGACAAGATCAAGAAGGAAGGAAGGAAGCTCCCATGTGAACCTGAGACTCAGCCGGGTCTCCTGCCACTGGCCTGCTGGGTAGGCAACAATCAATGCCAGAAGTCTGGGGATGAACACAAGGCAAGAGAAGTTTTTGGAGGAACATGTGGGTTCTGCAGTCATCTCCTGTTCCCAGAGCAGGAGATGCAGACATTGCCCCAGCAGGCTGCATCCCATGGATTGACCCAGGAATAATCACTGAGACAGCCAATGGTCCATCCCTCCGGCCCACATCCAATGTCCAGGATAATGGCACAGGCAGCACATTTATACAGAATGTCCCTCAGGCTCTGGAACGATACAATTCAGGTGACTTCCTGTATTAAGCATTTTACATTTCTTGATAGATTTGGGCTTTTTTCCCCCAAAACCACTTTCTGAGCTGTTGTAAAACTTTACTCTCCACAAGCTCCTGTGACAAGCATTTCCGCAGCTGAATGAAATAACACCTTTTTTTTTTTTTTAAGCTGTCTTCAACTTTCCAAATTGTTTTATTCTTTCCTGTCCTTGAGTTGAAAGACTGTGAATAATTATACTGTTTTCATCTTCTGCAGACTAGTCATGATGATTTTGCAGACAGCTATTTCTCTCTTTCTCAGTCATATCTTTTTATGTTGCTTCTGTATAAATTTCACATCTTATTTCTGGTAGGTTAAGAAATTTAACAGGCTGAGAATCAGGAAGAGTTTTCAGTAGTATACGAGGCAGGGAGAAACAAGATGGGGAGGAACCTGGACAGCAGTGATTAGGTGTTTTGTTGTGAAGGTGGTGCAGCCCTTTCCTGAAAGAATATCTAGTTTTGTATCTTACATTTGCTAAGTTTCAGAAGCTGTAAGCATAAAAAAAGGGGAGGACAGGAATTTAAACAAAGCTCCAATTTCCACATAAAACTTAAGCCCATTTCTCCTCTTACCTTTCATAAAAGCTGGTCTGTAACATTGTGCTAACTTGAATGATTGTAGGGATTAGAAGGTGAGATGGGTCCTGTTCTTAGTTCATCTCACTTCTTGGTTCTATAGAGGTGCAGCTCTCCTGGATTTACATCTGATTTACACCAGGACAGATGGAAGGAAAGTCAAGCCTATTGTTTTTTCACTCTGCTTTTGACAGTGCTGAGAATCTTCGTACTATAAAAGTGTCCACGCTGTGCCGTTTTCCATCTGTATTGCATATATTGTATCTGTCATGCTGTTTGGGAAGAGCTGATATTTTTGGCAATCTTTCCTTCTTGTACAACTCCACATATAGAATCACTGCACAAAAAAGACCAATGGATGGGAAAAAAAAATCTGACTCATGGGAAATTCACATACTTGTTTTATCTCATGTCAGAGCGGAAGAGGAGAGTACCAATGTTTCCCCCAATGGAATAAAAGGTGTTATCAGACTTAAATTATTTCTCATCCAAATGTAAGGAGAATCCTGACACTGGAACATTTCAGTCATAGGAGGGTCAGATTAATTTCTTCCAGGTGTTGTTGCCTAAAATGTCTTCTAAAATGAGAGAAAGGGAGGGATGAGCCAGCCTAGAGTGGAAGTCCTTCCATTCTGAGCACCACAGCTCAGTTACAACAGATCCCTGCATGTTTAGAGATAGCTTTGCTTGCTGTCCTGGCTAGATAATGAATCCAGACATCCCGTTTGACTAACTGCTTGCCCTCCACATTTTTTTGGGGAGATAATGTTCAGCTGAGGAGAAGACAAGGTCACAACAAACTCAGAGCTGCATCTTCAATGAGAAACATGTTGGCTGATGCAGAGTGCAACACTGATGGGAAATATTTTATCTTCATTTTTTTCTGGCAAAGAAAAATCATCTGAAAATCAACAATTTCATAGGGAAGAATTTTGAATGAGATGACACCCTGACTTCTCATGGGAAAATTTTTCACTCAAAAATTAAGAAACAACTCCAAGAAGTTAAAAAAAACAGAGTAGAAAATTGTCTGCTAATGAAGCATACAAGTGGCAGCTGATAGATTAAAAGCCATAATATTCTTGGCTTCCACAGATGAAATTTATGAGGGCCTTTTCTTTCACACTGGCACTGACTTTACCCATGCAAAATTTAGACATTCAATCTAAGCAATGTTTGATCTCCTTCCATGCTCAATATAGAGACACCGGCACGTCTGGAGAGAGACTCATCTCGTTGGTTTTATAACTGTGTTAAAATCTGAGGAATTTACACAGCTCTGAGTAAGGAAGATGCATCTGATAAGGAAGTTTGCACCATTTAAACTCCACTAAAATACTTGAGTCATTCCCACCATCAGTTTATAAAGATGCTATGAATGGATACGGTACCTAGCACAAGATAGGTCTCCCACCCTCAGAAGAGACAGGGAACACAAATCCCCAAAGATTTTCCCCAAAATTAAGAGGTATAGGGAGAGGTAGAATGAGGGAGACCTAAAAGAATTCTTGATTAGATCTATCAACTGCACCTGAGAGAAATGTCCTTAAATAGGCAGCTTCTATCTCCAGACATGGTGCAATCTTTAATTTCCTTGGATCAAATTTTGGTGGATCTTGATTGATTCTGATTTTCATGGCAGCACTGATGTCAGCCTCCTGATGGTAGCAGTCTAGAGGTTGGAACAATGCTTCTTGGTGGCTGTAAAGTTTCACTGACCCTACAAACTATCCTCTGTGTCTAAAGCATCCTAGCATGGGGTGAAGGGAGGGATGCTGCAAACCTGGCTACCCATTTGGAGCGTGGCAATGGGGAGACCAGCTATGAAAAAGGGATCTGGGAAAACAAGCACTAGGGCAGCCTGGCATTTGCCCCAAAACACTGTGCCTGCTTCGTGGTGTCAGAAGAAGAAACACATAGAAGACACACCCCTGCATTTCTGCCAGTCCTTGGAAGGGGTCAGTGTGTTCCATGCCCTGTGGTCTCATTTTTTAGAAGGCTTGAGGGGCATGTGGGAGCTGGGGTCCTTGCAAGGTGAGTTTTCAGCAAACACTGATTGCTACCCTATGACTTAAGGTTCTTTTCACCCTCAGTGACCTATAAACACATGCCCTGGGATCTTCCCCCAGAGTATTTCAAATGACTTTACTGACTGACTTAAGTAAAAAAGCAAAGAGGCCTTATACCTTCAAAGCCTGTGAGTATATTTTTCACCCAAAGCAGAAAGTTCAGGGACTGTTTATCCTGTTCTGCCCAGGGCTTGCTCTTTTTTATTTTGCACTGAAGTTCTTTCCTGCTAGACATTGTCTACGAGCTAAAGTTTTCTTTGGAACAGCGAATGGGAAAGGACCACCTGGGTTGGGAATTCCTGTCTTCTGGAATTGCAATCTTCTGTGCCAGTTTCATAATTTTTTTGTCAGAAAACAAGGATGTAGTGCTGGCTGGGAATGTGTAGACATGCCCTTCCCTTTTGCTACAGCTGTGGGTTGATACAGAGAATAACTTTCTTCCAAAATAAAATATATTGTACTGCAATGACCAAGGTGCCTGCCTATTCTTACCAGTATCAAAAGGCAACAATAAATACATTAAAAACGCATGCATATAATCCTGGAACTGTTAGGAGGGAAGCTCTACCAGAGGCAACAGTCTGATATTCAACTACAGCCCTCTGTAATCCCAAGGAAAGAAGGCAGGTGTGAGAGAGGAGCAGGATTGGGTCTATGGCACTGTGTCATCCCATGGGCCACTCCTGCTGGGCACATGGAGAGGGGAGCAAGGTGCCCACGTGAGCTGCCATGGCCATGTCTGTGTCCTGTCAGAGCCAAGGAGTGAGGCCACAGCTCAGGCATGTCAAACACATTGTCAGAAGGCGCTGAAGTGGCTGGGTTTATTTTAATCTGGAAATATGGCCCTTGCTGCCTTTTATGATGTGCCAGTCTAAGCTGCCTCTGGCAGCTGTGAGAATATTGGTTTTGGCAGACAGCTGCAAAGAGCAGCAGACTGGAAGGAGTCAGCAACAAATGTGATAAAAGGGGAAAGTTGCTGATGCCAGGAGGAAAAGCACAAGGTCCTGCTGATTACCAGAAACCCTTCAGGAGCTGTGAGGAAGAGGAGGTCTCCTCTGACACCGGGATGGGTGAACAGCCCAGCGCTCTCCCCTTGACTTCCCATTGAATTGCCCCATTCCACATGTAAGATGCCCCACTGGCTGGAGGGGAAGGATCCAAAGGAGAAGGGCAGAACTCATGAGTAATGCCAGGGAAAGTTTTCTCTTTGTCTGGCATTTGGCCAAATTTATCATCTTTGATAAGAAGCACTGGGCGCTGGCCACCAGTAAAACACAGGGATCTGTAGGAGCTGAAGATGTCCTAAACTAAACTAAAGGGTAAAACCATGTATGTAACCTAGTCAGTGCTATATGAAGAGATCCAGTATTTCCCAGTACTAGCTTCATTGCAAAGAAAAGAGCTGTGTCTTACAATTACAACCCTCCCTCTCTGTACTTTCAGGGTTGGGCTTTTTTTTTGCCAGCTAGATAACAAGCACTTTGGGACCATGATTTTTAATGTGTTCTGTGCTCACAAAGAGAGTGAGATCTTCAAAAGGTCTCAAACCCTTGTGAATGTTAAACAGTGATGATGACAATATGAATGCCAGTGAAATTCCCACAGTTCCTTCTCAAACCAGCTGGCTGTTTGAGGAAGGCTCTTCAGATCCACTCTCTGAGAGTGGATGCCTGAAATCAGGAACAATTTAGATGCCAACTTGCGGATCCATCCTGCTTTTCACCATCGCTGTTGCCAGTTACACCCAGAAATGAATGGAGCTGGTTTTTTTTTAGTCCACCTGCAGGTCAGATTACCTCAGGACAGGAGGTTTTGATGCAGCACAAGGCTGCCAGCAGAAAAGGGAAATTAGCACAAGGCTGCCAGCAGAAAAGGGAAATTTCCAGGAAGCATTGCTAATGTTGCAATCAGAGGGAACGCAACATCCATGAGACAAGACAGGATTCTTCAGAAAACATATTTAACAATCTTGGTTGACTTGTGTGTTTACTTTTTCCCCAAGGCCTGTGGTGCTCTTTTTTTCCAACAGAATTCATTTTTAGTATAAACATGGAAGATTTCAATTTAAGAGAGTCATAACCAGCAAAGCAAGATGCTTGGCCAAAGGACTGGTTACCCTGTGCCTGCCTGGTTTGTACTGGAGTGCCCAATGGCTGGGTGAAGACATAACAGTGGGTCACAACTGCCCATAGCCTCACTGGAGACTGCTCTGAGCACACCAGTGCTCTGGAGTTTTTGGGATGACAGTAGTTGTTGGAAAAGGTGAATGAGTCAATATTTCAGCATTTTTCAAAAACAAACAAAGGGCAGAATCTCTGCTGTCAGTGTGGCCCTGCAGAGGGGCAAGGAAATGCAGAGACTGTCACAGTGACCCTCCTGTGCCGGACCTCCTGCACAACTTGGCTTAAACCAAATTTCTCCTGGACCCAGTGGCTTGGGTGTCACTAAACCAGGTCTGTTGGGATAATTTGCCCATAACTCCATGTGTTCTCTTTCAATATCCAGTGGTTACATTTTGCCTTCTCTTGCATTTCCTGTGTTTTATCCAGCAAAAGACAGTGCTGTAGGAATAATCCTAAATACTGTTCTTCTAATTTCAGTGCAAGGAAAAGTAGAAAAAAAATCAGGTGTACAAGTTCTTTGTCAAGATACTTATAGCTTAATTTTGCAAACTGAAGACCTTTAGAAGAGACGTAGATAAGTCTCTGAAGCATTTATACCTTATCTGAAACAAAAGCACACTCTGAAACTATCTGAGATATGCCTGAAATTAGCTTTCAGAGAGGAATTTGCAGCCTGGAACAGTTTATGGAGACAGCTTTCCAAGAAATAAGTGTAGGAATAAATATTTACCTCCTTGCTCCAAATCTCCATACTGAGACTTGTGCTGAAATAATTATCTTCCCTTTTAAGTTGTATTTATTCAGAGATCTATGGGGCATAAAGAAAACAGCCCAGATTTATGTAATAGACACCTTGTGTTCTTGTGTGCAGAGAACACCATAAATGTTAGTCACCCCTGGTAGATCTGTCACTTCATGGTGATTCTGGGGAGTATTTTTAGGAAGAGAATAGATGTGGTAAAGTTTGTTGCTTATGATATAAGATCAGAGTGGTTTGCTGGAATGGTTGCTAGTGACACAGATGGAAATAGCATGCATACCACAAGTTAAAGACCTGCTTGGTGGTTTTCATATACTTAGGCATACTTGCCAGGCATTCTTTTTTTCCCAGCAATTTCAGATTTTCGAACAGTTGATTTTAATAAAATAAAAATCACTATTGTGACCTGAAAACTATGCCTCCCAATATTTTCAAAGGCTACCAAGTTCCTGAGAAGTTTTGCTTATAGATCTAATTTGAATATTTTTAAATTAGAATTCTTCTTTGAAAAAAAAAAAAAAAAAGAAACCAACCCCCCCCCCCCAAAAAAAAAAAAAAAAAGAGCAAAGAGGCCTTTCATGCCAATGCTCAGCTTGAGCTGACTGGCATTTTATCTCTCCATATTTTAACATAGAGCCTGAAGTCTATGGCTGAGGTGATGTTGTTTCCACATTCTGATAATGTGGTTCATGGCATTCTGCTCTTTTTTACTGGTGTAACAACAGTGTCCCATCACCAAAGCCTGAATTGTGCCAGCTGGTGCTTGTGCACCTTGACAAAAATTATTCCCATCACAAAGATAAAAACAAGAAGATGGCAGAGAGAGGACAGTGTGATGGTGGCTACAAAAGAAGAGAAAATAGTGGAAAATGATAAAGATGATAAGAAGGACTGAAAGTAGAAGTTCTGTGAAAAAGATTGACAGAAGTTGGATTGTTTAGTCTAGGAAAAAGACAACTGTGAGACAGTCATGATAACAGTCTTCAAATATGTTAAAGACTGCTGCAGAGGGGGAGGTAATGAACTCTTCTCCATATCCACTGGGGATAAGGCAAGAAGTGATGGGCTTAAATTGCTGCGGTCGTGGTTTTGGGTTAGACAGGAGGAAAACCTTTCTAAGGGGATGGAAAAAAACACCACAGGGATAGATTGCCTGGATTTGGAGACTCTGCCTTTGTAAGTCTTTAAAAGCAGAATGGAGGAATATTTGGCTGGTATCGTCTCTCAAGGTCTCTAACTCTCCCAGCTGTAGGATTTTCCTGGTGGAGAATGTAAGCGCAGAACACTGAAATGACTTTCTGACAGCACAGTGTCTTAGAGCAGGAGTAGGAATCAGGTTTATTAGCTTACTGAGCAAAAAAAAAAAAAAAAAAGTGTTAGGAAATAATATTAATTTAAAAAAAATTACCCAACTGTGTGATAGCAAATAAAAGAGAAACTGAAATTGAGCCAGATTATTACATTTTTTTAAAGATTTAGGTAGTTTGCTCATATGTGCTTTCAATAAAAGCTGACCAAAACACCAAAATTTCCAGTCTGCAAAAATTCCAATATTTTGAAATGTCTTTATTCAGAATTGGCTTCAAGATAATACATTCCATTCAATGCTGAAACATAATGTTTAGTATGGAAGGATGCACACATTAATGCACTGCAGTGACTGGTGTATATTCATGTTCAAATAGCAAAACAGAACACTCTCACTGACACATACATTTTAGCATTTAAAGAACAAAAGGAAAGAAATAAAAATGATTAATTATTATTTCTCTCATGCCAAAAATGTAGTTCTTGCAATCGGAAAGTTTTGCTGAACCAAGCTGGATCAAAATTTGCCTATTTCAAACATGTTTTTTGAGCAGCTCTGTCAATGTATTTTTCATTATTGCAATTTCTCTCTCTGCTAGAATGAACTCTGAATGATCAGGAAAAAAAAATACACAAAGCTTCTCTAGCGGGAAACTGTGTTACCTGATATAACCCTAAAAGGCCTGCTCCTTTCACATTTCCAATCAGTGAAATTACTGGGTTGTCAATCTGTTTATTTTCGTATCACCATGTTCAATGCAGTGAAATCAGCTGCCTCCACTGAAAAGGCAAAGGACTGTGCTGGTATCCACTTCACATTCCCTTTTTAAAGCACATGCAGGGAGTGTGATAACCTGAGCAGAAATTCCCGGGTGAGGATGGCTCTCTCATGTCTGGGTGGGTGTCCTGCTGCCCATCCTGCTGTGTCTCGTCCTTCACTTGCAATCACAGCAAAGCCGAGTCACTGCAGGAGGAGCATTTTCTCTTACTGTCTTTTTTCTGTCCATCTCTTTCAACTGGATGTGACAGTCAGCCATGAAAAGCCTGATTTAAGTGAGGTGCTTTGAGTCATGTACCAAGGGTTAGTAAAAAAAAGTTTCCTAGTGTGTGTGGGGCCAAGCTCTCCAGTGAAGGCATTAAGAGTGGGAGACCCCGGGGACCAAAATTACAGGTGTCCTGCTTGCATTTAGCCTCAAAAAATCCTTCACTGACTTTGTTTGTGCAGTAGCTGTTTTGCAAAATAATTGCATTGCTCATCTGACACCTTCCCCAGCCGTTAAATTCCACTTTGGAATGGCTCCACTGAAGAATGTACCACACATGTGGCACAAAATGTACAACACGTACGAGTCTGATGTTGCTGTTATCGCTTGGAGGGTCTGACTGGCATATTGTCAAACATTTTACAATCTAACAAGTTGCCAAATACCTTCTAATTAAACAAACCGTTCCTTGCATAATGCCAAACAATTAAACAGGTTTATAGTTTTTAATCTAACGCTGCATCTGGTTTAAAGGTCTGTGTTAAAAACCAAAGTCGTCTGATCATTCAATGACAGCTGACAGCTGATGATGGGGCATCTCATCCTCCCATCTGGAAGTGCCTGGAGAATTCATGCTTCTTCTATTTTTAATTTTTTTTATCCTTCTTCAGTGTATTCATGGCAAGTTATACACAAAACCTTTTCTCCACATGGCTACTTTTGGGGAAGCCCTTTTGCTGCACAGAATAGTAGGTTAAAGTTCCTAGTTATTTTCTTGAGAGCTTCCCCCCAGGATTTGGTGAGTCATTCCTTTGAACAAGAGCATGCACCCATGGTCCTGTTAAGGACCAGATCAGAAAGTCTGGTAGCAACCAGGCAAGGTTTGAAAGGATGCTCAGTGTCCAAGGTGATTCATCTGAACATCCAAGATGGTCCATCTCATTCCCAGACTCCACCACATCACTGTTTGCAACAGCTGGACCAGACCTCATCAGAGAGAAAAAGAAGGGTTGCTGAATCTCTCTGGAGAGCTGATGTGAGGAAGGAGAATGCCTCAGAAGTGATCCTGGATGAAAGCTGAGGATTATGTTGCCATGGTTCAGGCTTGCACCTGAACTATAAACAGAAATGTTCAACCAGAGCTCAGACACAGAGTGGCCAGCAAAATCTCAAGTCTATTGACACTAGAACCCTCATTTATAGCAAATTTTACAGTGGAGGAACTGAAACGAGTTGCTTTTTGCTTCTATGGCAACCAGAGGGTCAGGGTCAGCAGCATGTTCATTCCGTGAAACTTTACTGTGCTGTTCAGTGAAACTGTGTGGCTCCAGCAAGGTCTTTACAACCTATTGCTACTTCCTATTGTTACTTGCCTTTTCCCAAAGGTAACCACTCAGGTAGAGGATGAGTTCCCTGTGGAAGGCAGGCCAGCACACCAAGCCACAATGAAAACAATGGCTGGTACAACAGCAGGTCATGTAGCTGGAAGAGACAATGCCTGTACAACCAGCCTGGCCCAGCTCTATTTATGCAGGTGTAAAATGGGCTCTTGCCATTGGAAATAGTGTGGAGTCATTGTATTACACATTCTTTCCTCTGCCGGCATCCTGTTTAAACAGGCTGAGTGCAACGGGGGTGTCTGCTATTCATTTGCGGATGCCTTGTGATGATATGAAACATAATTGTATAATTTATGCCAAATAAACCAAGGAATGGCTGCTGTTCAAGGGAACTAGCAAGCCCCCAAAGCACTTGAAATATTGGAGCAGGCAGAAAAGATAACAAAGCCTGATCTTTTTGCTGCTCCCTATGTTAGGGCTGCTTTTGTGCAGGGGGAGAGGAAACGGTTAGCAGAAGAATGTGATTCAGATGTGCTTGGAGACTGCTGGAAGTGAGACACACAATGGCTCTGCAAGGCTATTGAGTAACTCCACCAAAGCCAATGGACTTGCCTGGGAATGAATATTGGCCCTTGGACTCTTCTCTCTGTGTAGTGCAGCTCTTCAGATGTTTGTCAAAATGAATGTGCAATTGTTTGTTTGTTTAGAGCCAACAATGTCAAGCTGCATGTTATGGCCCTGTTGTGTTTGGCTTGTTTGTGACTTCTCTGCCTGAAATAATTTTATTTTTATATAGCTGTAGTGGAGTGGAGGACTCTGGGGACTTTATTTTATCTTGTAATGCATGATTCAAACATTGAACATTAAATTTGGGGCTTGGCTCAGAGGCAGGTCAAAAGAGAATAACTTGGAATAAACTGCTGATGTAGAGCCTCTCTTTCTACGTAATGGCAGGATGTTTTCATGCTATGAAGGTATGAAAAATTCCTCTAGAATTACTACAATCTTACCTTCCAAAGAGATTTTCTGGCTTAAAACTATTACCTCCTGATTTTGACCTCCTGAGCAGGAATGCTAGTGCTACACCAAGGTAATAAACTCCCAGGCTTTTCATTTCAGTATTTCAATTTGGTTTACAAGAAGTTTTAGGCTGTGAGAAAATAGTATCAAACTGCAGTTGATATGCTGCAGTTGTCTAGCTCTGGCCCAGTTCTTGTGAGACAAAACTTTGTTTTTCTCATTGTTCAGTAGCTTCCCTTAGAAAATCTGCCTCATGCAAGTGTTTTCCTGTTAACTGATTTCAACATAATCAGTGTTCAATTCTTGTAATAAAACAATGTTCATTTGAGGTGCAACCCTGAGCAGAGCAGGACCTTAGGTGTTTGAGAAAGGTGCATCCAGCATCCCCCTTGGACACGAGCAAAAAAACTATGTGAGAAAGCATCCCCAAAATTCTTATTTGCTCAGCTGTTTCACTGCAGCTCCAGTCTGATCCTATCTTCTGCTTCTTCTGAAGTGGAATTTGTTCAATGTGTGTGAAGGAGATTCTGAGTCCGAGATTCTGAGTCCAAGATTCTGATTCACTGGGTCAAAGTGAACCTCTAGTTTGGTGTCCTGAAATTTGTGAGGGTTTTTTTTTCTTTTTTTTTTTTTTTTCAGGTGAAGATAAATGGCTGCTTTTTAAAGAGCTCCTTTGGTACTTTCCAGGAAATCTAAACCTCATGCCCTTGGCCCAGTCAGTCTCCCTTTTCCTGAATGTGCAGCTGTGTAGGTGTGCACTATAGGGTTTGTTCTGATTTATGAACAAAAAAACCCTCCCTTTTTTTCCTTTTTTTAAAGTATTTACATCCTCTAAGACTTTGGTGGTTTTCTTTTTTTCTCTCTCTCTTTGACCCTAGTGGAGGCTGAAATCCAAATGTCAAAAGAATGGTATTTAGCGCAGGGACAGAGATGACCTTTTCCCATCAGCTATATTAATGAACCTCATCAGAATGTGGTGTTACTTGGCAAAATAAACCCCCATGTCCTTTCTCTGAGAAATATATACATGGTGAGCCATAATCGAAAGCTGACATTTTCAGAAGACCATAGAAAGGGCATTCAGACTGTTTTGCAGTCGTGAGAAATATTGACCCTAAATATTCCCAAGTTTTAATTATGAAAATATGGTTACCCTAAATAATAATTTTCTTGTGTCTGTTGCCTCAGAAGGATCTCAAAAGAGTAATTGCTAAAACTCTTAATATCTCAGAGGTGGAGAAATATCTTGCTGGGGTTGAGACCTGTTGCATAAGCAGCATTCCCAAGCATGCCTCTGGTCACACAGGATATTGAGGATTCAGCCACAGGCCAGAGTGACCAGTATGGATCTGTCTGTCCTGACTAGTGGCATTCTGATATGAACATTGTTTCTGTCTCTAAACTGGACAGTACAGCTAAACCTAGGCTGAGGGACTGATCTTTGCCTGTTTGGTCAAATCCTCAAATTCTTTCTGTGGGCTACAAGGTTGCGCTTACCAAGAACATTTAACTTCCAGTGATTGTTTCAGATGTTTAAAATTTCCTAACGTTTGAAAGTCGGTGCAATGCAGAAGCTTGTAGGATCAGGTTCCTTGCAGATCGAATTGCCCTGACATCTGCAAAGTGATTTGCCTCTCAGTGTCTGTTTCAAATTCAATAAAATTTACAGTAGCCATATCTGACCACAGAGTGCTTCTATCAACTGCTGTTTGCTCCTGAAGCAAAACCCATGTTTCTGTGTTTTTATTTTCACATAAAAGCATTCAGCACATGACACAATGTTATAGAATGGTATTATAGGATGCCAGAAAACAAATGCAACAGAAAGAGAGAAAAATCACGGCATGTCTTTTCTGTTACTAGTTTCTTTCATTCTGCTATGAGATAAGAGTTGGAAAGAGGACTTTATAGTAGTTCTGTAGATATTCTGGAGGGGATTTTCTTGGTGCAACACTATACTGTGCTTGAAAAACTGAAATATGAATCCTACAAGGTGTCTGCCTGTTCAAGGGATTAACAGCAGCAGGGAACACCTCTGGTCAAACAAGCCTCCTCTCCTCTCCTCTCCTCTCCTCTCCTCTCCTCTCCTCTCCTCTCCTCTCCTCTCCTCTCCTCTCCTCTCCTCTCCTCTCCTCTCCTCTCCTCTCCTCTCCTCTCCTCTCCTCTCCTCTCCTCTCCTCTCCTCTCCTCTCCTCTCCTCTCCTCTCCTCTCCTCTCCTCTCCTCTCCTCTCCTCTCCTCTCCTCTCCTCTCCTCTCCTCTCCTCTCCTCTGTAAATTCTGCCCAGGCTACATAGATTTAAAATAAAAAAGCAGAATTACCTGCAGAAAGGCTGTATATTTGTGTAGTAAACTCCACAGCATTGCAGCCTGATTTTTGTAAAGTTAGTTTGATTTCAGGCATGCTAATCTCCACAAACCTCTTGTCATGAAACATTTGGGAAAAATCTTCATATTTGGGGCTTGACTTTTGGCATTCAATGATGAGATAAGGTCACTGGGGTGGCAGGAAGAAGGAGAGCAAGAGGGAGGTGGTTACAAGGATGTCTGGCTCAATCATTGTCTGTTTGACAGTGAAAGTTGGAGCTGAAGAGATCTGTTATTATGCCACTGGATTCCTGTTTGTATTCCACTGGTGGTGCTGGACAAGCCTTGCTTTTCCCTGTCCTTTGCTTTTCCCACTCTGTAAAAAATACTCTGATTTTCTTTGCAATATGTAGAGAGGAATTACTGCTGATCAGGCTGGTGGTTGTTATTAGCAACTAGAAATAAGAAATGATAGCTGCAAGTGAAACAGGGAAAGAGCAGATGTCTGAAATAATTTCCACTGACTGCTCCCACTAAGCCTGGGGAAAGGCTGTTGCTCTGCAGCATTTCTCCATTACAGCAGTACCAGCAGGTGCTTTCTGTGGAACCAGCCCTGAAATTGAAGGAGGAAAGTTATTGTTGTTACCTCCATAACGATGTGTATCACACTCAGAGCAATAACCCCTGCCAAGAGCAGGAAAGGTTTGATCAAACGTGTCAACCTTTGTGGCTTCACCTCCAAACCTCCTGGTATTCAGCTAGGAAACTGGAGAACATGTTATTGCAGTTGAATTTCTGCCTGATCACCAAACAGCCCGCCAATTTTGTGAAAATTGCCCAGCCCTCCCACATGAAAAATATATCCTCTCTCAGCATTAGTGATTGTAAAGGGTCAGCAATTTTTAATATCCGGTAGTTCCCTTTCTCTCTGCACTCTTCCCTCTCCACCATGCAAATTCTGTACGTTGCAGTGCTGGACTGGAGCAGGGATGGCTGCTGTGGACACTTGACACCATATAATTCATCCAGAACAAAAGGGAGGGACAGCAAGGGAAGGCCAGGAGTTGGAGAAAAGCCCTTTGTAAGAAAATGCTCAAATAGTTAGAAGTGTCTTCTCTTGAGGGAGGGGAAGTGGGGAAGGGAAAAGGAAAAACCTTCTCAGTTCTAGGCTCTCACAAATGAATTTTGTGATAGAGATAAACAAAAAGCAGGTGAAGGCATAGATGTAGTGAGAACAGAAAGCATATGGGTAAGGAAAGCTCTGCACCTTTCTCACCAATCTTTTTCCCAGAGGAATGAGCTGCTCCTGATTTTGGCTGTCAGCAGAGCTGGGATTTACAGGGTACTGCTGGGCTCTCTCGTCCTAAGTCAAAGTGCAGGAGGCAGCAGCACGCCATAATTGTTATCATGGCCTAAGAAGAGGGCTGGCTAATTGCCTGATGAGAACATTCCTGAAAAAGTGTTTGTCTGCCTTATGGTTTGTATTCTTTCACCTGACTTTGGTGGTGGTGGAGAAATTTGCATTAAATCTTCTTTATTTTAGAAAAAAAAAAAAAAAAGCTGGACAGCAACTGGGCTAGATTTGTTTTATTAGGGTTTCCCTCCACTTCTTTCCCAGCTTAATCCAGCAGTGAAATTTCTGTTTCTCTCAGACATGGCTAGTGAGCAAATGCCTGCAGTGTTATTTTCCCTGGCGGATGCTATGAGTGTTTATTTATGAAGAATGACCCCATTGCTGTGTTTTCCCAAGCACAGCTGAAAACAAGCAGCTGAAAACTAGCAGTGGGAGATGGTTTCTTTGCATATGGTTCTCCTTCTGTCTGCAAAGCCTCCATGTTTTCTCCCCCAGGATGATGCCAGTAAGTCTTGCCTGGTCTCTGGTGCTTCTCTCATGCCTCCTCTTGGAGCTCCTGGGGCCCAGTTTTGCCACTTCACTCTCAGATCAGCCTCCTGCTCCTGTACTACATCACCTTCCTTTGGGAATGGCTCCTGTCCCTCGGTGCCCCACTCTGTGCAGTTGACTTGACTTTTCGTCTCAGTCATCACTAAGCAAGGATAATCTAAGACTGATTACTTCTAGCCAGTATGGAAGGTGGCCTTCATTTCCTGCAGCCTCACTCAGGTGACAGACAGCAGGGAGCAAGCTGATGGGGTACATCTCTGTCGAGAGATTTTTGGAGCCAAACATGGGAAGTGATCCGCTGCTCCACGTGACAAAGGGCACAGAATTTCATCTGCCTCCTGCATTATCATGACCATTGTAGTTCCCTATCTGAGAGAAACCTGAACTGAATGGCCTGAAAGTATCCTCCTCACTCACAAGCCCAATTCCACAGCAAGAACTTCTTCCCTTCACTCCCAAGAGACCACGTGGACAGTGATGCAGGCATTAGCAGAGCAGATCAGTACTGTAAGGGGGATCAGGAGCTGGAGATTGATGCCTGACCACAGCCTATGTTCCTGGACATCTTGGTATAGCAATTCTCAAGGTTCCTCTTGAAATGCAGCCCCTCTTCCAGTTCCTTGCTTCAGCCCATTGGGCCAGGTTTCTCAGGGGTGAAGGGCCCAGGCATGCATTTCATGCCAGCTCTCTGCTGTACCTTGTCTCATGTGTCAGTGCTTTCTGTTATGGCACCCAGGCAGCTTTCTTGTCCCATGGCTGCTCCATGAATCCAGTCCTGCCTGCTTAAATCTGCTGGAAAGGAACAAATACAAATGAAAAAGGTCAGAGGAGACATCAGTGAAAGAAGACATCAGAGAGGGTGGGCTGCAAGGAAAGACAAAGGAGTTCAAAGTGCTCTGAGATGGTGAGGTGCCAAGGAGAGGAGAGAGTAGGAGGTGACACACCAGACTAAGGCAGCAGAAAGGCAGTAAAGTGTTTTGAGTGCACTGGAGCAGAAATGATATGCCAGTTGTTTTCAGTTCCCCAGATGTGAGAGGCTTCATGAATTGATTCAGAGAATATACAAGAAAAAGACATGAGTGTATGTTGTGCCCCTTCTCTCTTCCTGCCTTTGTTCAGCTAAATCCTGAGCATGTTGGGCTGGGACTGCTTTTCAGTATGTGCATACCCTCCACCTCACACCCCATGATCCTCTACAAAGTGCTGGTGAGAGAAATAACAGCTTGTGTGAAAGGGGAAATGGTCTGGGAATGGCTGAGGCACAGCCACTCTGATGTCCAGTGAGGGTGCAACAATATGCACCAACTCTTTCACTGCCTCCCTTTTGAAAAGAAGAGGAAAAAAATCCCCCCCAATCCATGATGCACAAACATGTTATTTTTCCTCTCTTGGAAACAAACGGTCTTTTCAATTAGACTGATTTGTCTCTGAAACAATCAATCTGAGGTTTCTAAAAGCAAACACTTGAGTAATTAGTTCTATCCAGGAAGAATATTAACTCTGTTTGTCTTTGTGTAATTAATCACCGACCCTGCCAGCTCTACAAAGCCTCCTTTGCACAGATGGGGCAGTGAAGGAGGCGAGCAGAGGGCAGGAGCGAGGTGAGTAACAAGTGATATACAAGCAGAGGGTGTCAGGATGCTGGAACACAAACCTTCCCCCCACTCACCTCAACAAGTGCCCACGTCAATTCTGTGAAACCATATCCCAGCCACAGAGCCTGCGAAGGCCTGCTACTTGAAGAAACAATAAATAATGTTTTTAAATATAGTTATTTATATTAACCTTTTAGCTGTGGGGACATTCAGCTCTCTGTGGTTCACATGCCTAATTGATAAAACATTTGCAGTGTTGTTTGTGCAGCACTGCTGTAACCAGGGCCCCAGCCACTGGCAGGTGAATTGGCACTCAAATGCCTTCAGCCAGAGGAATTGCAGCCTCTGGTCTGGCTGAATTGAGCGTTGCCAAGTGCCACCCCAGAGCTGGCTCCGTGTCAGTGCCTGGTGTTTCAAGCAAGCTGTAGTTTACTCTGATCTCAAGCCTACAGGGAATGAAGCAACTTCAAGTCTCTTCCTCTATCCCTGACCTCTGGTTTAACTTTGAGGAAATGTTTGGATTCATTCAAGTGTTTTTCGACAGCATGAAGTAAGGTTGAGGTTTGTTTCCTTCTTCTTTTATGCCTGGTATGATTGTGCAGACCATCTCTCCTGTACTGCATCAGTAAGATTTTTCTTTTAAAGTCATTTCACAGTAGCAGCTGAAAACACTAGAATGAAATAAAAGGTACCAAGTACGAAACATTCTGTAAACACTTAACTAAGGAATGTCAGGCAAAATGCAGTAGGTCAGGCAGATGGGAAGAGCAGCAGGAAGGTGAACAGGACTGATGGGCATCTTGTGTTGACTGATGTTAGAGAAGAGCAGACTCCCTGTTCTAAGAAACTGTTTTAATTTCTGCCCACACTCCTATAGCACTTCTGTGTGTCCTTGATATAAGATGAGGAGATGCAGCTCTCTGAACTCAACAGAGCCCAGGGGGATGGGGAACTTAGTCTGCCAAGGCCCTGGTGATGCTCCTTGCAGCCATTGCCACGGCTGATCACGGGTGTGTAAAATTGACATGCAAAATTGCCGGGGGGAAATGGGTGGCTCTTGCTCCTTCTCACCTCTAAAATGCTCCCACCTGTGAAAACAGGAGACATTTTTGCCCTCATCCTGGTTCTTTTCCTGGTAAGGTTTTGCTGTGACATGCAGAACACAGTGGTCTGCATGCAGATCTCTGCTGCTGCTGGCAGCTTGTGAACAGCCCCAAGCCAAACTTTTCCATTAAGGAAGGAAAAAAAGGGTCTCCCTCTTTTCTCACTCTCTTTATTCTGAGCTACCTTGCTATCTCAGCCACTCTTGGTTGCATCCAAAGAAGTTGAACTCCAGGTCAGAGGAAATCTGATCGTCCTCTCCCACCTCCTACCCCTGAGTGGCTGTTCATTAAGGTGAGGTATAGCTTTACCTTCACAGGACACTCCTTTTGCTCTTTATCAGCCCTGCTGAACACTTAGCAGGTCACATATGGCCTCTGTCAGCTACACTGCAAATCTTTTGTACCTTTTAATGAAAACATTGCCAGTGTTTTCCTTCTGTCGCTGTTGGAACCCAGCCGCATCTTGGTGATAAATGGTGCCTATTGATGAAGGAATGCCCCAGCCAGACCCACGACTCTGCAAGGACACTGTGCTGGTCCCAAACTGTAGCCAGGGGTTGTCTCCACCAGCCCTGGGGTTTCAGCCCCTCCCTGCAGGTGGGGAAATAAAAATATCTGCTACTGCTTTTTCCACTAAGCATCAGGAAGGCTGAATTTCTGTATTAAATCACATTCTGGTCATAGCTACTCAATGATGAGATTGTCTATCATCAACTTCAAAGCACAAACGGAAAAGTTGTTTTTTGGGTTTCTTTTACAAAAATGTCTCAATTTAAAATGCCAGAGAGCTTGTTTCAGTTTGATAATAGAACAGTGAGGGTTTATGGCAATCCAGTGAATGGCTCTGCATCTGTGTCACATAAAACCAGAGACCAAGATGTGAAAACAAGGGATAAGAAAGACTTTTGAAGCCAGGAACCAGCTTGTGTGCCCTCTTCCACCTGAATCTACTGCTGGTCTGAGGAGACAAACCTGAGCTCCTTCTACTGCCCCTTCTGAGCCCCTACCTGTGTCAAGTGATGAGTGCCACTTCTTGGTTTGAGAGTTCTGTACAGTGGAGATACTGACCTGATTTGAGGCTCACAGCTCTCCTGTGCTTTCCTGTGGTCAATTCCTGGGGGAATTTCCATTTCCAGGAGGACATTCTAGTTCTCCCAAAGTTCACCAGGACCTTGCTATGCCAGAGCAGGCATTTACTCCTGTGACCTTTTTGTGGTGACAGTCACAGTTATGGAAGATTTGGTCCTTCTCTTTTATCCAGCTTAAAGCTACACTAACAGGAAGACATTTGCAATGTTTTAATTTTTTTTTTTGACAGATCACCTAGTAGATTAAACTCCCCATGCAACTCTGTGATTGTTGGTGTTGAGACAAAAGTAGAAGCTGGTCCATATGGCCAGGAGCTGGAGAAAGGTGAGTGCTTGTGGCTTAGCTCAGTGATCTTAGATCACTTTAGAGCAGCCATTCATCCTTTTTCTTTAAAGAGTCATGATTTCATTGTTGGATAATTTTAGGTCAAGCCCAAGCTGGGTGTCAAGATGGGTGGTCATCCCAATAAAATATAGGATATCAGGATGCAACTCAGTTTAGCAAGTAATCTGCCAAAGTCAGTGACCCTGTAATTAATGTCTTAAGCAAAGGAAAAGAAAATCTTTTCTTACAGGAAGGGAAAGACATTTTAATGTCTTCAGGGAGTTACACAACTGAGCAGTGCTGTCTGAGGGTGGTAGCTGGGGAAAGGAATCACTCTCAATTTCCAGTTTTAATACTTCACTCACAGATGCAGGAGACTGCAGAAGTCAAGCCAGCCTAAGGATCATGGGTTCAAGCATATTTTTTCTATTCAGTCTGAATAGCCTTCTCTGACCTTTACTGAGAATTTATCAGAAAAGATCTTATAAAGATACATTACCATCCCCTTGATATTTTTCTTTTCTGTTTCTTTCTTTTGATTCAGAAGTATGATGACTTTTCCACAGCCACTGTGGCTGGAAATTGAAATTCTCAAACACTGCTTTGGACACCCAGCAATTCAGTGCTTGTGTCTTCAGCCTTGACTGTAAAGTGTTTTCTGGAGACTCAGGAAAAATGACAAAACAATGCACTTGTGTTTCTCTTCAAAGCAAGGCAGTTGGATACAGGGCAGATTAACCTGATAGTCACATTTTTGCCTTTGTTTTAAAACAGCTTTTGCACTGCTTGAGGCAAACTCAGTAGCCTTTTTGCCTCCACATAGTTTGAAAGCATTCCTGAACGTGTCCTCCACAACAAGAAGTTCCACACTCTTCCATGGAATGGGCACAACTGCATGGCTGTGGTCTGTGGATGAGTACCAGGCCCAGTTGGAGGACAGGAGGTGGCAGGAGCAGGATGATAGAGCAAGGGGCCCTGAGGTTTCTGTGGAATAATCTGTCTGTCCCCTGCTCAGCGGCAATGAGAGTTTCCTCATGCCTGACACCACTGATAGGGCAAAGCACTCACAAGCAGTTTGTACAACCTGCTCATTTCCCCATTCAGTCCATTAGAAGCAAAACACCACTTTCAGAGATGTCAACTTTTTAAAGATTCTTCCTAAGTCTGGGAGGGAACTTCCACGCTTGACCTTTTCTGTACACAGCTGACACAAGGCTACCCATGTCACCTGTCCAGCATGTAATCTCTGCAAATTATGGGAAGTCTTACCCAAAACTTTGGCAGTCCTGGCAAGACACAACTGCAACAGCAGAAAACAACATGAACAGAGCTGGGTGTTTATTCAGTGCTGGCCTTTTAGGCTGCAATGACATGGTGGAAAGAGACAAGCTGTTTCTCTTTGATTGTGGATTTTGGAAGGTGGATCAAAAGGGGATTTGTCCAGTGATTTAAGGAAACTGGGGTGGGGGAGGAGAGTGCATTTATGTGAGAAGTCATGGCTGTTCCTACAGAACAGAGATGAGAAAACCTCTTCTTCCCCCAGTCTGCTGTCCCATTACCCATCTGCCTGAGCGTGAACTGCTGTGTGACTGAAATGAATCTGACCTTCAGAAAGAAGCAGCAAAATGTTACTTTTTATTCTACACACATTCTAGCCTTTGGGTAAATGCCTTGGTGGTCTGATAGACGCTGGCACAAAGGAGCCATTAATGGCACTACGCCTCTCAATGAAGCGGCCGTGCCACCTAGGAAGGCACTGCGGTCATCATTCTCCCAAAGACCTTTTGCTTTCTTTCCCACCTGCCCCAGATCAAAGGCACCAAGGAAAATGGATTTCAGGAGGTGGGGGGGCTTTGCTGTTTTGAGCGTTTGCTTGTGTGTTTTACTGCCATATCCCAGTGGTTGTGAGGCTCCGGTGAAAACCGGAGCTCTATTATTAATTCTCTTGTATCAGTAGAAAGGAGCAGGGCAGCGGGGTCAAGGGAACTGAAAGAGGCCTTGCAAGGCAAGCAAAAGAAAGCATTGAGGGGAAAGTAGCACTATCAACTCTTGTGATGTGATAGCAACTTTCACCATCCTTGACCTCTCTCTGAAAAACTGTGCCTATCAGAGGTAAATGGCTGTGCTGGGAAAGCTTAGAAATTGGACTGGAGAGCAGTTTGAAAAGGATTTTAAAAGCACTGGGGGGAAAAGAGTAACTACATGTTTTATATTGAATGTGAAATGTGTGTGACAATATCAGTAATATTTTGAAACGAGAAATTAAACCTATGGTCGTTAATGATATTAAAATGAAATGATTCAAACTAATCACAGACTGAAATGTAACAGTCTAAGGATTCACAAATATGATCAAAGATGTTTGTGTACCTATGCTATAATGAAAAATTCTTTATATATTCTTTATATATAACTGCTGTCTGTAGAATTATTTAGGTTTTGTCTTAGATATAACACTACTTTTATACAATCTAAAGTGTAGCTTTCTGTAAAACACATGGTTTAAGGCCATTTCCCTGACTATGGGACAGGCAGGTGAGTTCTGATGGGGACTGAAGCACACAGGTAGTGGCCAGTGTGAAAATCCTGAGCCAAAAGAGATTCATTCTTGGACACTTTTAAATGCTTAAGAAAGAAGATAATGACTTAAAGTCATGATTGCAGTGGAGAAGAAACAAGGGGACCATGGCTTCAAACATGCCTAGAGCAGCCTTTCCTGGGCCCTCCACCCCTTGCAGTGTAAGGGACATGTCTGTGGAAAAGAGCAAGGTATTATTTTTTCTTTTCTACTTTCCTACTGAAAAACAAACAAACAAGCAAACAAAAAAAGAACAAAAACACCAACCCGAACACCAGAGCTGGCTCAGTTTGGATGCTGATTTACATCCAGTGAGATTTCCATCTCCTGGTCTTACTTGTGCAATCACTTGAGCAAATGCTGAAATCTTTATTACAGAAGGTCACCTGAGCAAGTACTTTCCAACTGTGAGATGCTTCATTCCCTGTACGGGTTTTCAGGATTACTGTTAGAGTCAGGACTTTCTCTGAGGGAGGAAGGGAGAGAGGAAGCGATCTGTTTATCCAGGTTTCTGTGAAATTGCCATTAACCTGTGACACGATGCAAGGCTTGCTGGCTCTACCTGCTGGCTAGAGGGGAAAGCACACTCCCCTGGCTAGAACGTCCTTAAAGCATTAACGTGCCATTTCATGAGACAGTGGATTAGAGATAAGAGAAGAAATCAAAAAGCAGCTGCTACCTGATCATTTTCGAGCTGTCAGGTATGCCAGCAGAGAAAGACGGATGCTCTGGAGCAAAGGGAATTGATAAGGTTTCTCTGCTTCCTCTCAGGCTCTCAGTAACTGAGAGATGAAAAACATCAGCCCGGAAACCAGTCCCACTGCAGCAGTTTCATCTGTGTGAAGATTGAAGCTCAGACCATGGTCTGCCCTGCTGTAGCTTGGAGAATTGGGGATCGACTCCATTTGACTTTAATCTCAGCCTGGTCTAGGGCACTGCACAGCCATGGGCTGCAAGGAAGGTTTTCATTACTTAGGATTTTAGCTCCATGGTCTGAGTTCTGATGGAAAAAATCAACAGTTGCAAAAGCAAAACGGGGCTTGTCTGTGGTTTAGCTGATCTCTTTTTATTTGGTGTATCTGCAGGAATGAAGTGAATGGTCTCTTCTCTCAGCTTTTTCTCCAAAAAATGACTCCTCCAAACAGCGATTCTTACGCAACCAGTATTACAATCTTGACATTCTAATCCTTTCCTGAACACATTTTCAAAGTCGACAATAAAGAATAGAGTGGTTTTTTCCTTCCTAACTGCCATCCCAGCCTGGCCCTTCATGTCAGCTGGAATTCTCCTGTTCATATCTTGTCACAGGCAATCCAAGGTATGCCTCTCCAGGAGCCTTAGGGAGCTTGCATGCCAAACCCGGAGATGAAAATCAGTGGGTTTCCTGTGGAAAAAAATGCTCAGAAATCTTATCAGCCCAATAATGTTCGTTTCCAGACATGTCTAATCCTGAGGGACTTGCCACTGGATTTACATCTGGATTGTATAAGTTTCACTGAAACACCTGCATCAGGCTCCCTCTCCAGTCAGTGGAAAAGATCAGCAGGGTTGACAGAGTACTGCTGGAGGTACTCACTGGGCTGTAGGATGCAGCAGGAGTGTAGAGTGATGAGTGTCCTCGCTTGGGCACTACAACAAAGGGCAGGAAGCAACAAGGATACCCTGGAGCCGCAGCTAATGACTTTGTTTCAGGTATCAGGCTGGAACCCACCTCCAGTCTTTCCAGAGCAAACTCTGCATAATCTGGTTATATCCCTCAGAGGAGCAGCTGAGCATCAGCACACAAAAGACCTGTGTCTCTGGAGAAAGAAGAGGTCATTTTTAAAGCAGAACCACTCAGTGAGGGAAGGATCTTCCCCAATTTCTGCCACAAATTTGCTAAACTTTGCTCTCCCTGGGATCAGGGCTCTGCCGTTAGACCACCCTAGGCAGCCTTTGAAAACCTCTGCTATTCAGGAGATGTACCTATGGGATTTGCCTAGCACAGATCACAAAGTTGGTTTTTTTTTGGTCTCTCACTTAATCCTTCAAACTATTGTCCCATGCACACTGACAGTGACTCAAGCAGCTGATGTCTTCCCTGAGAGACGTGCTCTTCTCCCATAAGCAAGAAACTCAGATGGGAGTGCTCGGCTGGGTGTTTATGGCCCCCTCTGGGTACAAACTGGAGAGAGACATTGCAGCTGGGCTGTCCAGCTATGAACAATTTGGATCCCAAATTCTTTGTCCAAAATTTACTACCACCGCCAAGCACAAAAAACAAATACATCAAAACCTCACGGATTGAGAGGGATCTGTCCAGTGTTCTGGTGGAGATAAACCATGACATTGTCCTTTTGTTGCTATGCAGGGTGAATTCTGAGAAATTTTCTGCCAGGAGTTGAAATCCTTCTGTGAGACTTTTAAAAGGTGCTCTGAAGATAGGCTTTTCAACTTGAAAATGAGCAACAGAGATGACCAGGAATAGTTGTTGCCCCTTTTAATACATGCCTGCCATACTGATTGCATAATCTGTGGCCAGAAAATCAGCAAAACTCCTCTAAAAACCATCCCTTTGAAAAGTCTGACTATATGCATTATTTGCATTTCCTTTCAACAGCTACTTTGGACACAGTGATGTCAAAATACCCTAAATAAATACTACATTTACAATAGTGCTATTAAGAGGAGGATCCCTTTGTGCCTATTACTGTCATAGCACTAGCTAAGATTAACATACCCCAAAGTATTTATGTTTTCAAGCTGAGAAAATAGGAAAATTCATTTTGTTCACTTTACAGGTGGACAAGAATAAGTGATTTGCCCAAAGTCACACTGGCAGTCTATAAAAGAGGCAAAAACACAACCCAGTCTTGCTGAACCACATTCGGGAGCTGTAACCACCAGGCCATTCCATCTCTCCCAAAGCAGAAATTGGTTCTGGCTGCAGCAGTTTCTCAGTGAAGGGATTTAACCATCATTTGGTTAATGATGGTTAATGGGTGTGAGGAGGTGAGACAAACCTCACCATTAAGCCCATGGTGGTATTCACACAACTGACCGTGTGGATGTCTCTGATGCCCAGAAGAAATTTATTATGCAAGTGACTCTCAAAATCAGTTCATCACTTCTAGCTGCTAATGGAAAATAATGCTCCCTAAACTTCATTACCCAAACATTTCCTCCAAGCAGCAGACTTTAAAATACATAGATGCAAATATACATTTTTTTTTATTTAATCGGTGGTGCAGTTCCCTGACAGAATGGTCCAGAATGCAGAGGGAAGGGAGAAGCCACTGGAATGTGGTCTAAATTAATAGTGAATTGTGACACAATCCAGAGCACTCATAATAATCAAGTTAGTATGTTTTACATTTTCTCTCAATGTGTTTTGCATTTTTGCTGCATTGGGAAGGAGGCTTTAGATATTGAAACAACATAATGTTAAACTTGAGAAATGACAATTCAAACACTGGCTGCTTTAAATAGTTTATACCTTGATAGACTAATGCTCTGTGCAATGTACACATGGCTTTGTTAAGGACCCCTTGGATAAATACAGATTATTTACGGTTAATGGATGAGTGCTATTACACATTGAAAAAACTTGTGACTGCTGCCTGGCTGGCCACTCAGGGATATTTATTTCACACGTGGGCAGTAACAAAACCTTGGTAAGGAAATGAAGGAGCATTGGCTCCTATTGTTGCTGACCTTCACGTGAGACTTCTCCCAGGGCATGGAGGATGTGTCCCCTCGGTCCCTGCAATCCAGTTTAGCAGTACCAGACAGATAATGTGTGTGCCTTTGCCAGCACCACATCCCACTTCCTCCTGTTTTCTCTTCCCAGCTATGTTAAACATTACCCTACATTCATCTTATGACCTTGAGGAAAGGCTGTCACAGGAGCTTGGGAGGCAGGGTTATTCAGGGGCTCTGTTTTAGGAGTCAGGTAGTTTGACCTTTAGCGAAAGGTGAAATTTGTTTCCTTAACTTTAGTCTTTTAAACAACAGTTATCTTGTTTAAAGTTATTGCATAACATCTCTTCCATTCACCTCAGCTGTCTTGGTCAGATGAATCACAACTGAGGACACCAATCCAGGGAGTTCCATTTTCTGTTCCATTCTGTATTATTTTCCTTTCTAGGGCAGATAAATGACAAGTTATTCCCACTGGCCTGATGGCTAATTGTATATTTGATTGATAATGGCAAAAAGCAATTTTTAGCATTCTTTATATGTACGTTGCTGGCTGGATATTCAGGGTAGACCTGTCTAATCACTGGCAATAGGTGTATTAATTATGTCTCATATTATATTGATTTTTTAGTCAGAATTAAAGGTCACAGTGATTGTCTAAGTGACAAATGGCTTAAGTCAATAAGTAATTATTAGAGAAAGGAATAAAATTGAAATAAATTGTCACAGAAAAAAGCCACAATATGTGCATGACTTGGAGAAAAAGAATTAAAAATCAGCTCATGTGTGTCATCTTTACTTTATTTTTGAAAGACTATTTACATCCTGTGGTGATGTCTTTGATGCCTAAATGAGATTCTCAGAATGAGAATGACACAGTTAAGCTGATCCATTATGTGCAATAAACAGTCTTACTGTAAATTTGGGTTTTTTGTACTACAATTGTGTAGTTTGAGGCCCCCCATCCTCATGCTGAATGGAAGCCATGCCTACAGCCAGACAGAAACATCAGTGCCAAGGAACTTCAAGTGAAACAGAGCAGGCTGGCAGGGCAGGAAGACTTGCTCAACATCACGCAGCAAATCTCTGGAGAACACTTGGCATCAGTGGTGGCCAACACTCAGCCAAGTTCACACCCTAGTTAATATGCAGCTCAAAGGGACTCCAGGAGAATATTTAAGACGATTTTCAATGACCCTTGTCACATTACCTCAATTACTTTAACAGGAATGAAATAAAGCATGAAAAATACAAGGTGATACAAGCACTGACTGTGATTCCCACCATCTTTTCTAGAGTGCCCAAAACAAATAAACAAAGGCAAGGAGGACTGATGCCACTACTTTCTTGTAGAAGCAAGAAGTTGCTGTCTAAACATTTTCTAGTCAATTACTAGAACATTTGGAAGTCCCTGTTCCTCAGAACATCCTGCAGTCAGTTTTCTTGGTTCCCAAGAAAGAAAGAAAGAACATCTCATTTATCTACCTAACATAGTACCTGGATTTTTGTGGATTCACCATGCCCCTGCTCTTCCCAAAACAGCTTTCTTAGCAGCTGAGCAGCACCTCTGCTCGCTGTAAAGGTTTCCTTTGGCTTGTCACAAATTAACTAAAAGGTACATGATACAGGAATTGTCACAAGCATGTTCTGTAACTGGAACTACCACGCATCTTGCAGATGCAGCTTTGTTTGGCTATGATGCACATCAAACAAACTCAACCTTCATGAGTATCTGTGAGCTGTTCTACAGTCTGGATTGACTTAATCCTTTTTATTTGCTTTTGTAAGAGGTGCAGCTCATACAAAAAACTTGGCTGTCCTTAACCTAGCACAGAGTATTACCAAAAACAAAAAGTGGGTTATTGTGATGGGGAAAGAAATTTTTAAAAACCCCAAACAATACCACAGAGGGCAACTTCATTAGCTTTGTCACTCACAAAAAAAACCTTGTTTATTATTGAATGTTTCCACAAATTCTTTTCTTACTTACATTTAGTCACCAAACACTAAGTTTTAACATTATTTGTTAACTTCAATCTGCTCATACCAAATATTTACTGATCTTTGCCCATGGCTGGTTATTTATTTTGCTCAATATGCCTCCTGTGTCCTTATACAATTCCTAATTCTTTATGACTTTATAATGGCATAATATGACTCATAAGAAGCAAATAATGAAGAACAATTAGCAACTGAAGTCCAAGCACAGTCATTACCTACAGTCTGGACTTCATGGTCCATCAGTAAATCTCCAGACACTTTCAGCAAACAAGGAACATGATGCTACTCCTCAGGAAAAATATGTTCACCTCTTGTATTCATAAAGCATTGTTCCCAAATCAAAGTATTATGGTACAATATTTTGAAACCTTCTTTTCAGCACTAGCAGTGTTGTTAGCAAAAGAGGGAGCTGCAGCTTTGTGCTGCTCAAGGGTATGTGCCCTTGTGAGACTGATCCAAATTGGTTTATGAGACAAACGGTTTCTCTTGTTTGCTGTGAACTATTGAAGGCTGAGAGAAGATACTGTTGACTAATGTGAACTAAAATAAGACTTTTGTCTGAAGAAAGTGGAAGATTTTACGGGGGTTATGTGTTCTGTGGTCTAAGACCTCATGAATACCCACGGTAGAAACCCATCCAGTGGTAAATACATGTGGGAGAGAAAAGCCATTTAAACTAAGGGATGCTGTTGGCATAGGAAAGAGAACAAGAAGAATAGGATAAAATCTGGCAATGAGTAAGTTTGACCTGAAAACTGGGAAGAAGGGAAACATTCCTCAGGAAGAGGAGGGAGGATGAAGAAGTAAACAGCAGAAAAAAAAAAAGATCTGTGGCAACTTTCAAGATGGAACATAATGAATTTATGTTTTGGAGGTAGGTCCAGAAGGTCCTTCCAGACCTATGTCATCTCTCAAAGGAGTCCTCCATCAGTATGAAAAAGAGTTCAATAATGTGAAACTAATCTTTAACCAGAGAAGTGTGGGGAACATAAAAAGCAAATCCCAGTTTACAGTGTTGTACTTCTGGTATCTGTCATTGTTACCTTAAAATCACAGTCCACTTTCTGTCAGAGAATATGTATGGAAGTTATCTTGGTGCAAAACCCGTCCCAGCAACAGATCTCAACAGTGGCAAGTTACTCCTGTGTGTGTAAAGTGTGGCTGGAAAACTGTACATACACTTTGTTACTTGTCATGGAAGTTTATTTCTTTTCTTTCTTCTTTAAATCAATCATTTGACTGCCCTCAAATATCAGCCTTTTGAGGCAGAAGGCATTAATGCAGGCAGGCAATTACTGTACCCACCCAGACCTCCACGCTGATTGTGCAGATTATATAAACCTTTTGGTTACATTAGCACCTGAATATGATTTATGAGGGCAGACGGGAGATGGTGATTGACCCGCTTTCATGAAAGCAGCCTGTTTGCTGTGAAACAGCTTCCAGCATAAATCATTTTAGACATGCTTTTACACCAGGACTAAATAAACACTCACTTACCCCTGGTACCTGCTAATATGTTAACAAGTAATGTCCTCAAACAGCCTCATTACTTGATTACATCCGAGACTGGGGACTCTGTGCTGTTGCTTTCTCCGCCTGCCGGGATCTCACGAGCCCAGACACATTAACTCACTTGAATACAGAGAGAAAGTGGGAGTTTTATCAGCCTCCATTATCAACCCAGGATAACAAAATACAGCACAAGGGCATTTATGATCTCATGGCTGAGGTATTATAACGCAAATGTCTTAATCCCTGCAGTTCTCAACACCGCTGTTGCCATGTCTTTGGGTCAGTAACGTGGTGCAGGGTTAATTAAGAAAGACAAATACAGTAGAAACAAGGGAAGCTGGAGGGGGGCCTGCATCCCATTCCTGCCTGCTCTTGAGATGAGTGTGCTCCTGGCCTGTGGAAGTTGTGCCCTGCTGCTGCAATCTGTGCTGGACATTGGAGTGCACCGTGGCTGAGGGTGATCCTGTGTCCCTTGTGATGGAGGAAAGCAATCACCTAACAGGGAGGAGAAGCAAAGACACACACACACACACACACACACACACACACACAAAAAAGACAGTTTTCATAACCAGTGCAGATTTCAGTTCCTGGCTTTGCTGTTGAGGTAATGCTGACCACCAGCTCCAGACCTAAACCACTACATCTCTGCAGGTAACCATCCCTGTGTGCAGGCAAACACAAAGTCAGGCAATGGAGCTGGGCCTGCACAAACCACAGTTACCCAAGATTGTATCACATTTCTCCTTTCATGGCTCAAGAGTGTCAACATCGACAGCTGGGCTCACTTACTCTATATAACATCATTATTTTGATTTTACTCTGATGTGTTAACAGGCCTCACAAGCCACTTTGGGACCAGATCCTTTGTTAGCAGGAGGCTCTTTCCAGCATCACTGATTTTAGGTGTTTTGGGCACTGAAGGATGTTGTAGAAAGTTCAGGAACTCAACTTATGTAGAGCAGGAGAGAAAAAGAGATCCATGAAATAAGAGAGGCAAACAGCATTTTGGGAATTACAAAGCCTTCATGCCCAAAATACAGTGGCAGCCACTTGCTGGTCACATCAGCCACCAGAAGCACCTTCAGTGATTTCAACAACAAATGAAGTCCCCCCTAAGATACTTTATCAGCTCAGCACAATAAAAGATGGGAACTTACACAGAATTATTCACTGTTCTTTCAGGAAAATCATTGCACTTTTCGTAGTCCATTGAAATGCACTTTTGCTGTCTTGGGCAAGTGAGAGTGAAGGCCTCTGTATGGCACATTTGGGAGCCCTTGGTGGATGGGAGAGGATGATGGAATGGATGCCTCCATCCCATTCAGGAGTTCCAGTGAGGGGCCAGGCTTCACCTGGAGGCTGAAATTCCTACCAGTATGAGCCTGAAGCTAAACCCATGTAGACACATCCCACCTCCGGGCTTTGAGGGCATCCTGGTACCACAAAACTGTCCTTTGTAAAATGCAGGGCAGAATCCATCTTTATGTTAATATCTGGGCAGATGTCAAGGAAGGTTAACTCAGATTGATAGACACACAAGGGTGCAGGTTGCTACAAGAAGAAAATCAGGCCTGTACTGCCAGGAAATTGTCCCCATTTTCAAGATAGTTATCTGAACTCAGAAGTTTAAGAAATCCTTTGAAGTTATCAGTAACCAGAAGCTTTAAAATTTTGTTTCCCCAACTCTGAAGCAGCTGTGCCATATTTTACAACATGAGGTAGATTCAGACCCTGACTCAGGAAATCTTCCCACTGCAGGAAAATGTCAGAAGGTCCTGAGCCCTGTTGTAGTGAAAAGGACAAAACCTCATCCTAGAAGTCAAACACAGATTAGATGTTTTCCTGAATCAGGCCCTAAATGCAAACTTCACCAACATATTGAACTCCAGATACTCCTTTACCTAGGACTACATTCCCCTCCAGTCTTTGCTAAAAAAGCTTAGCAAAACTGATAAAGGTGAACACTGAACAGAGGCTATTTTTATTTTATTAGATTTACTTTGCACCTCACATTTATCATGGCTGTCCTAGCAATGATGCTGTCCTAGCCATGATGTAATCTGCAATTAACTAGTCTCCCTTTGTCAGCCTACATCATCAAAGCCTGTTTTTATGGAGTGTTAAGTCTAATATTTACAGTGTTAAATACTTGGACAATATTTAAATTGGTTTCATCACATACTATATTTAGATGGAGTGATATTGTCTGGTTAACAGCAATGAAAACAATTCTGTTCTTTTGGGGTTTATATTTTGAGTGGGTATTAGGTAACTGGAAAATATGGTCATTATATTTGTCTAACATTTCTACAAGTTGTAACATGGCATTTCAATTTGGGCTTTAACTCATGAATTATCCGTAGGCAAAGCTTTTGAGAAGTTTCCAGGTTCAACATGCAAACAAGAGCAGAGTTCAGTGGCATGTCTGAAAGGAAGGCGGTTTAATATTTATACACATACACGGAAAACTATGAAGACGTTTTTCAGGACCTTTTCTTTCCAGCAATGCTGCTGTTACACAAAGCCTGCTCCAAAGGAATTTTTAATGTCAAACAAAAATCACAATTAATGTGTGATCTAATCCCAGTCTCACAGAGACAGACAGCACTAAGTTTCTGGGTATTGCTCCTTGGAGTTTTTATTTGTCCATGTGATTCATGTTTGTCTCCACTTGTAGATTATGTGGGCAATCTTGCCCATACTCTCTGAGTAATTTTTGTCCTTTAAATCTAAGGCCTTGCAGCTGTGTTGAATTCTCATCCCCAGCAGAAAAAAAACCCTTCAAACAATGAAGATGTCTCTATTCCTCAAAGTAGAGATCTTTCCAGATTTTTTCCAATGTTTATGCATTAGAGCAACTGCTATAATACTTTTTCTTTCCAAATGCAGGCAGTACTTTTTGCATTCTTTCTTGCCTTTAAGTTTTCTTTCTTTTCCTAGTATTGGTGTTAAGACATCTTCCCATCTCAGTTATGTGATTTCCAGCTATCCCACACTTAGTCATTCCTCTCCTGGATGATCACAGTCACAGGCTCTGCCCCTGTGCCATATGTTGGCTCTTGGCTGCCAGAAATTTCTGCTCAGAATTGTCTCCAGTTCTATGCAAGAAGCAGAACCATAAAGGGGGTGGCACGGGGAAGGATTTTCTCCTGACTCTTCAAAAGGACTCTGCTCACAAATCCATGACTCTGACTCAGCCTTGTTGAGCCAGGTCTCTGTGCAGAGGATCTCATCAACAAGAGGAATCTGTAATCCCTTCAGACAGCCCTTTGAACAGCCCAGGAGCCCTTTGACAGAGCCTGACGTAACTTCTGGAGCACTGGAAACTGTTTATCACCCATTTTATTTGGTTTTAGCAGATAGAAGTAAGAGATTCTGCAAAAAACCCCACAAACTACAGTCAGACTACTGAAAAATATTTTTTTTAGTTATCATCTGACATTTTCTTCTTTTGGGAAGTCATAGGCTTCTGAGGTTTGACACCTATCTATAATTTAAAAATAACTTGTGTGTCTCCAGCTTTCAGAGGGTCGAACTGAAAGGAAAACTTACTGATCCAAGAAATAACTGAATAAAATCATCAATAACCAAGTAACATATATTTGAATTCACCATCCCTGGTAGATCACTTGCAGTCCACTTGGCTCCCTGCAGTCCTCTCAGTTGCTCAGTGCTCCTGAAGGAAGTGTGTCAAACAGGCAGCCTTTTCTTTGGTTTGAATGCCACTCCCAAATTGTCCAGGGCTAATAGAGCCCCTGCACAGCTACTCCCAATGTGTGGAGAGCCTCAGCAGCATTTATCTGTTTTCTCTATGCTTATAAACCATCCACTGCCACACAAGTGGATACCTCTGTAAGACATTTCCTTTTCAAAAAGGAAATGCAGTTCTGAACACTCCTTCCACAAACACTGGTCTTGTTGCCTAAAACACATTGAGAATCTCAGAAAAGGTTTGAGGGGCCAAAGTTGGATTTTTTTTTTCTTTTTTTGCATTCTGAACTTGATTTTGCATCTTGGATCTCAGTATTCAGTGCCTGGCAAATGTACTCTCCAAATGAAGTCTGGAAATCCCTGATGAAAATGTTACAGAATGCTGTAGCTGTGGGAAGGATAAAGATCTGGGAACCAGAGTCTCTGCCTGTTTTCCACACAACACCATGTCATTTTTGTATGAATTACTTTTTATAAATGATATAAAATGCATTTTTCAGCTTTCAATAAGGAAGACAGTCTTTTGCATTTTCTCTTGGAGAAAATCTCCTTTCCTCAGCAATCTGCGGGACAATTTGTGCAACTTTCAAGATATTGTTGTTTGCACAAAACCATAGTTTATTTCAGGCTTTTCTAAAGCATTGGGCTGGTTTGGTAAAACCAAGGGGGAAAGGGTTATTCATATTCCTTAATGTAATTGTCTTTTAATTTAAAGATGTCAAAATTTTATGGCAGTCTTTATTTACTTTCACTTAGCTCCTAAAGAACAAGTATGACTTCCAGATTTGCTACAAAGCAAGTAAAAAGGCAGTAAATGTAAACCAAACTGTGATTAAGAGCCTGATTCTGCTGATTAAAATCACTGGTCAAACATACTCTGACTCCGGAGATCAGATCAGAACCTTTACTGCACTGGATCCCCTCCAAAACCCACTAAAGTCAATAGGAGTTTTTCTTTTGAGCTCAGTCACTGGGTGTCTGTCTGCCCTTTTCTCTTGTAAATTATAAATCACCAGGAGGAGTTTAATCTTGTAGTTTTCAGTGCCAGTGTGACATTTATTTTAACTTTGGCTGTTGACAAAGCACCCTGCATCCTGCATTTCCCTTCTGGCAATCACATGTCTATTCTAACTCATATGTTACCATTCTGTCAGGGATTTTATTTTACTTGTTCTCTGCTTATTGCCATCCACTTCTCCAACCCTCCCTTTTCATCTGTCCATCACATTTGGCAGCAAGAAAAATGGATCCATTTTGCAATACCAATTTCAGTGCCACTTGCCAGTCCAAATAAGAGTTGTGTATCTAACACACCATACAGGGGCTCAGTTTCTGGATTTTGTCACAAGAGCTGTATTTTCGCAGCAGCTTATTAACAGCGTGTGTTTGGGGTGAAAATTAAGCAAATGGAAAAAGGATGTCACAGCAAGGAGCTGTGTTGCAACACTTAGGTTATTATACTGCATTAAGTTAAACAAAGACTGTTTAGCCATGTTATGACTATGATTCTCATTCATTCCAGTCCCTCAAGAAAATGTATTTGAAAAGAGGCAACTTTGCTCAGTCAATTTCCCCTTGGTCAAAATGCTCCCAGGTGCCACTCCTGTGAATTTGACAGGAAAAAAATGTTAACAGAGTAGAGCTTGGGAAGGGGGGGAAGGGGGAGATTGCCATAACTCTGCTGATGCCAAGAATACGAAGAATAATGGGAGCCGCTGCAGATCGGAAACTTTCTTTCGGTCATTTATCAAGCCCATATTATTTTCTCATCTTTCACTGTCTTTGGAGCACATGTGTCAGGTGAACAAAAAAAAGTTACAAGAAATCTTGAATTGCACTCTGCTTTCCCAGAAAAATGTGCTGACCATCCAGCGTGTGCCTGAGGTCAACCATGAAGCTTTTAAACAGTCTCTGGATCCATAAATAGCCCTTGGATAAGGCTCACAGTCAGCTGAGGAGGCTTTGAATTTCTCATTCGAGGAAGGAGCCACATAGGATTGCTCAGCACCATCCCTTTGACTGTCTCTTTCCCACATCTGGCCAATGACTTTGTTGCCTAAATGGGAGCTGAGCAATTCTGGAAATTGGACTCTAAGTAGAAAACATTCCCACTTCAGCTTCATCACTCGTGTTCATAGGGAAATAAAGCACTGTGATGCTTTTTCCATATGTGGATTTGAGAACAATTTCTAAATCCCCCTTGCCTGAGCCATAGCTTGCTGAACAATTCCCAACAACTTCTATTCCTGATAAGGGTAGAAATGATGCAGGTGGCTTTGATAAGTTGAACTTCTTGAGTGACCGAATTTAAAGACAGCTATTCTACCTTGGCAGGGCCCAGCCACTTGGTGAGCTTTAGCCCAAAAGCTGTCACTGCTCAGATGAAAGGGACAACTGTGTCTGCCAGGTTGGTCTCACTGACCTCTCTAGAGAAATCAGTCCCCTCTTGTTTTGCAACAATGAGTGCTGGGTCCTTTCTCCCTGTAGGATTTCCCACTTTAAGGTCTTGCTTCCAAATCTTTGCATACAGATCACAGTCTGCAACTCTCTTTGCCTTCCCTGAACTGGGTATAAAGCTGTTAGAACACAATTTCCACATTCCTGACAGGGGATGCTGCCTTCAATCTGACCATCTTCTACTGCTCTGACAAACACATCTGGTTCCATGCTGCCCTTCATTCCCTACCCAGATTCTCCTGTTCATTCTCAAAAACTCCCTTTGTCCATAAAGCAGGCAGCACCATGCGACCTGTTAGCAGGGGGGGGGGGGAGCTGTGTCTTGGCTCCTAAAACACACCCTGCTTGTGGCCTACTGATAATTGCCCATTTGATCACAAAGCACAGCTATTTCAGATTCCATCCACCCATCCATCCATCCATTTCTCCTGTGTCAGCTGGATCCGGGGCAGGTCTTGAGTGGCATCCAGCAGAGAACACTCACCCAGCTTCAGGCCATGAAAAAATGGGCAACACTAAACAATATGTGTTGCTAAGCTGTGAAACTGCTTGCCACAGGAAACTGTGGGTACAAAGGGATTTAGAATTAGCTAGGTAAATTCCTGGAAGCAAAATTCACCGGGGGCTATTAAACACAAAGGCACTATGTCTGGCTCCGGAAATCCCAGCACCACAAATCACTGGCCCTGAGCCACGATCTGCATGCCCTGATATTGTGCATTAAGTACCTACTACAGCTGACTGCCATGCACAGGGTACGGGGATGGATGAGCCTCTGGCCCTGAGCAGCTCAGCCTGTGTTTCTCTACAAATAGATGAACTGGGACTAAATATCACATTTGGCACTAATGTTTCTGCATTCACCCAGCAGCATTTCTATCACCAGCACTCTCCAAGTGGCTTCTGCCACGACATCTGGACATCACATAGCACCTGAAGCACATTAAGCTTTTTCAGCAGGTAATAAACCCCTGGACAGTGTAGGGCAGGCGAGCCCTGGTCTCTAAATACCCATCACGGACATTGCTTTCTCCAGCAATTGCCAAAGCCTGCTTTAGATTAAACTGCTTCAGACCAGCAACTGCAGAAGGGCAAGGCTGGAAAAGGAAGTCTCTCTTGTTTTGTTTGGGCTCTTATTTTACTGCTGATTGGTTGTTTTGGGGTTGTTTGGTTTCTGACAAATTATTTAAAGGACAAATGCAAGGCTAGACAGCTGAATGCATCAAAAAAGGTCAGCCAGTTTCTCAGGCTACTGTCTTTTCCCAGCTGTTCCATATGAGAAAAGGAATCAGGCAGGGCTGGATCTCCCTGGTTGCTTTCCACAATGCAAAGTAGACTTCTTTGATATAGAGCAAGGGGCTAGGGAGATTAGAGGATGCTGGGTGGTGATGCCACACAGGATGCCAGCAAGACCCCTCTCCTGGTTGGGCAGCTGCTCTTTTCAGAGCCATTCCCAGCATCCCATACCCAGGACCACTGTCCATCAGCTGTTCAGCTCTGGGTCTGGGAATGATACAAACCTGGAGCCTTCCTTCAAAACTTCACAAACTCCACATATTATAGGGAAGTCTGGGCCACAGCAATAGAAAACTCTTTGTGAGACAGAGGTTGTGTCAGTCTGTCCCCTGCAGCCCTCTCTCTGGAGTTGCCATGCATGGCTTGCCCAGGGCCACTAGTGTGTCACCAGGCACACAACAACAAATGTGCCACTTCAGCTGGGGCTCCCTGAGATTCCCCTGGGAATTCTTCCCCTTTTGTCTTGTTCTCTGGAAGTGGGGCAGCTCAGTCTGGAAAGGGTTGCATCAAACAAATTGAAAATTGATGCACAAAAAAAAGAGGAGGGGAAGGAAGGAAGGAAGGAAGGAAGGAAGGAAGGAAGGAAGGAAGGAAGGAAGGAAGGAAGGAAGGAAGAGAGAAAGAGAGAAAGAGAAAGAAAGAAAGAAAGAAAGAAAGAAAGAAAGAAAGAAAGAAAGAAAGAAAGAAAGAAAGAAAGAAAGAAAGAAAGAAAGAAAGAAAGAAAGAAAAAGAAAATGAAAGAAAGAAGAAAAGGAAAAAAAAGAAAAAGAAGGAGAAAAAAAGCAAGCATGCATTTCTGATGACAGCTGCACAAATGTGCCTTATTCTGGCAGATCTCTCAATTAAAATCAAGCCACCCTAATTTAAGGGGAAAATAAACATAGGCCTTATGTTATGTGCTTTGCTTTCAAAAAGAATCAGCCTGAGGAGAGACAGCAGGGCCCTGAGCTGGGGATGGCTGTGAGGGGGAGGCAGGTCCTGCTGGCCCAGCTGCTGCCCCAGCATTCAGGGCTCTGGGGCAGAGGAGCCCCCACCCTGCAGTGGCTCTGGAGGTGAGGGGAGCTGGCTGTGTCAGGTAGGTCTGGAGCAGACACTTCAGTGCAGTGACCCCAGCTCCTTTTCAACTTAGTCCATATCAGCCAGAGGCCACGAGGGACAGACTGGACAGTCTGCCCTGACACTGTCCCTTAGGGTGAAGAATTAGGAAGTTCAAAGCACAACAATGCATTCTCATGTTTTTCTTCTCCCACACTTCTGAGTAAAAATGAGGCCACTTCCCTTGCACACAGCTATTCTAACACGACTGGAGAACAGCATGAAGGGCTGCTTTCTGAGCAGGCAGGCTGAGTGACACTCACAGGGAATCCACACTGTCCCTGCCCTGCTCTGCTCCAGGGCTCCTGCATTCTCCAAGATGAGAAAGATGAGCCCTCCCATAACTGCATGATGCCTACATTCCTACCTGGGGATAGCAAAACTTGCTGAAAAACCTGTCTGCCCTTCTGCTGCTGCCTTTTTTCCTCTTCTCACTCTATTCATGATGAAATAAAGAATCACCATCCACCTTTGGATAAGAAATAGCTGGAATCAAATGAGTTAGCACACAGGGCTCCCACTGTGTCTCCCATGTTTTTTCTTATAAATGTAATTATGGGACACTCTATGTGTGTGTAGACTCTGTGCCACATAACAACCAGATAACACGGTATAGGTAAAACTCTGCAATTAATTCTGGGGCTCTTGTAGACCTCTACCAGCCAGGTACAGCCTCAGCTTCCACAGGGGATCTGCAGCTAGTTTGGGATGGAAGAAACAAAAAAACACAGGGATGCAAATGCCCAAGGGTCTGGGGAATTGTCAAAGGGTCAGTTGCCCAGGCTGGACATCTAAACTCCTCATTTGCTGCACAGGAAGAATTTGCCAGAATTTTCAGAGGAAAATTTTCAAAGGAAGAATTTAAAGAGTGTAACAACAGGAAAAAACTGGAAACTCTTCAGCATAAGCTCTCATGGATTTGGGTCTGGATTGCAGAAGTTCAAGAGATCAAAGCAGTAGCAAGCAGAAGGGGCAAACCAGAGACAGCATGCAGATAAAAGAAGAGATGAAAGCCAAAGAAAGCTTGGACAGGAGGCTGACACTGGTAAATGAGGAACTGGAGCTGGATTAAATGGGTAGTGCTTGATGTGTTGTCTAGCCCCTTTTTTGGCTCCATTGGCTTCTGCAGAACTGAAGCTTTGGGGGCTGGGGGTGGGGGGGGGAATGGGAAAAAAATGCTATTTTCATTTTCTGTCCTTGCCAAGAAAAGCTTCTGTGTGTGAATAATCTCTGTGCTGCCTGTGGAAGGAGCCTGTGCAAGGAGCTGGGACAGCAAGGATCCTTCTGGGGGAAAAAGCTGCTCAGGGGGTCAGTGTACCCCAAATTGAGCATAGGCTGCCCAGAAGTCCCCCTGGTGGGACACACCTTTGTCCTACACGTTTGACCAGGGATCCAGAGGATGCACAGTGCTTCTTACACCTTGGGATCAGATATGGACCTGGCCCTTAGACAACAAGGAACTTTTTTCAGCTGAGGGTTATCTTTAGCTTTTTAATATATTTTAATACAAAGCATTCCTGCTGTCTGGGCTGGAGGGGTAACCCAGCTGCATTAGCAGAGCCCATCTTGGCCTCTTCAGGAAGAAGCAATTATTCAATCAGTGCATGAGGGACTGGGTGGATTCTCTCACGTTTACAGCTGCTCAAAGCCAGCTCCTCTGGGTGAGAAGGTCGGGATGATTTTTCATCACAGGTGCCTTCTTCTGTGACACAGCTCACCTGGGCTATCAGCTGGGAGAGGGGAAGGAGACTAGAGCAGAGAAGAACATCTCAGAAGGTGTGGAGCTGGGGTTGTGCCGTGGCACAGTGAGTGAGTCTCAGTGCAGGACTGACTGTGGTGGAGGGAGGGACATTTATGGGTCGTGGGACCTGAAAAGGAAAGAAGCAAGAACTGATAACAGGGTAATGCTCATTTCTGTAGAGTTGCTGCAGTGATGGGCTGTGGGTGAGGCTTTGGTGTGAAGGAAGAACAGGGTTTGCTCCTGTCCTCTGAGTTACTCTGCCTAAAATGCACTTGAGGGCTGGCTGGGACCTGCATGAGCGAGTTTGTGGTGGGATTGGGTTAGAAAATGACATCTAAATGATTCTGTGGCTTGAGAGGTTGAGCCTGGGGTGAAGGGAGGAGAGATGTGGCCTGTGAATGTGATTTTTTTTTTTTTTAATTCTGTTTCCAATGTCTGGAAGGATAAGCACAGTGTCTTTTCCCACCCTCTCCTCTCCGTCCTTGCTGGGGGCTCCTTGTGCATCCCCCCAGCTCGGGGTGAAAAGCGGCGAGGACCCATCCCTGCTCGGTGGTGAGCAGTGTCTGTGCCAAGGTCACCCAGGATTTGCGGGCTGCGCTCGCACGAGCAGAGAGCTCCCAAATTTCCCTCCGCGATCTCCAGCTGCCATCTGCTGGTAACTGCGTCCGCGGAGCCTGGAGCCGCCGCATCCCTGCCGGGCACGTCCCGGGCTGGCCAGCGCTGGGCGCGCATCCCTGGGGACCAGCAGCGGCTTCCACCGGGTCAGCCGGGGAAAAGCGGGGCTCGGGAGATGGCAAAGAGCTGAGCTAAAGGGACCCCGCTCCAGGGTGTGCGCGGGAGTCGATCCCCTTCCAGCAGAACACTGAAGGACAGGCGGGGTTTAAGTGCTGCAGTAATTGATGATTTATTGGAGATGAATTTTTCTCCCTGGAGAGATATTAAACCTGCCTTGGGGAGGCGGGGAAGAGGTGGGAAACAATCTGTTAATATATGCTTCTGCTGCTTTCTGCTCACTTAGCCTCAGAAAAGCAGGTTAGCAAAAAGAGAAAGAGGTTACTGAGAGACTAGTGAGGTTTGGGAGGTGTTTTGGTTTGTTTGGTTCTAACTGAAGTGTGCAACTTCAGAACTGTTCTGTTGTATATTTCCCAATGAAAATATGAGTCAGGTCTATCACAAGAATACTGGCTGAGCATATGGCTCAGGCAGCACCAGGCCCTGTGACACCATTCCTGCCTTCCCTGCATGTAGGTGATATGAGAAAAGCCACAGATACTGCCAGGAGTGATCTGAGGAATTAGTTTCCCTGGATTTGGAAGGGGGATTTCCTGGGGTTATCACAGGGAGGGGTCTTTTAGTCCTTGTGAGCATCACAACCCAGTGCGTGACTTGGTTAACACCGACTACACCTGTAAGAGAAGTGACAGCCTTAAATACATTTAAGTCTTTACAAGGTTTATCAAAATAAATTATGGATCAAAAGAGAATAATTTTTCCTTTGTGGTGGGATGGATAAATTCTAAGTGTGAGCTTAAGCCTCCTTAGCCAGGAGAAAATCCTCAGCAGCAGTGCACTCTGACCACCAGAGTGGTCACACCTTCCTCTGACACCAGAGCCTCCTACACTATGATGGACATAAAAAAAAAAACCCCAAAAAAAGCTGTTTTCATTGGTTTAATTGCTCACTGAAGACCTTGTTTCTTGGGGCCCTCTAGGAAAGCCACCCTTGGAGTTGCAGCTTGGAATGCTGCACATTTCAGAGCAGAGGCTTTGCCAGGAGAGTGGGGGAGTGTAAGAGTGGAGAGGAGCCTCAGCTGAGCACCAGCATTGGCAATTCTCCTGTGAAACTGGTGAGATTTATTGTTTTCCCTGAAGTCCTAGTTTCTGCAGTCATGGGAGTGCAGTAAACTTCCCAAATTTCATGCATAAATGAGACTTGCTGCAAGAGCTCATTATGATGGAGAAAAATATAAAAATGCATCCTCTGGGAACAGAAACCAGAAAGAACAAAAAACCTCTACTGCTGGAAAAAAAAAAAGTCCCCATCATATCTAAGCCAATAGCATTCAATTTTGGCCCCCATCTCAAGAATTTTTAAGGCTTGGAGTTGGCAGTACTGAAGATTCACTGATGCTTTGGCCAAGAACAAGGGCATTATTTCCTGTGTCCTGGCCAATGTCCCAAACTATATGATTCCCCTTCCATGTACTCAGAGTCCTCCCTGGAAATTGAGGTCTGCAGGGGGGAATCTTTATCACATTTTGTCCTCAGCTTCTCTAGGGCATCACGAAACATCAGCATCCTCCCACGCTAAGTCTCATCACACTGTGCAAGTTGATGGCAGTAGTTTATCAAGTCTGATGTATTCCTGAGGATATGAGCTGCTCAACTGTGGTGTAGGAATAATATAAGTCATCGTTGTTATTATTATTATTATTATTATCATGGTGAAGATTAGCATTGGGGATGTTGCTGGAGAATGTCAGAGTCTTTCCGTCTCTTGACAATTATTTTTCCTTTTGGTAGTGCAGTTAAGTTTGAAGCAGGACCAAAGAGTCCTTTTGTTTTTATTTTAGTTTTGTTTTAAAAAATCTCAGCCCTGGAGGGAGCTGTCATTTTGGGATGCTGATTACTTGTGCAAGTTGACAGAGAGCAAGGCGGCTCTGTCTGTAGTGATCCCAAGTCCTTTCTCCTAATCAAGCCAGCACTGCAGGCTCTGTGTGGAGGATGTGTAACCCTATCTCACTGCCTGACAACTCCTTCAGCTCCAGAATTTGTTTCCTCAGTCCCCACAAACTGCAACAAGCCATTAAGTTTGATTTGACTACTTTTTTCTTCCTCCTCCCACCACCCCCCCTTTCCTCCTCCTTCTTTGTTGTCTCAGCAACCATTTTGTCTCAGCCTTCCTTTCTGGTTCTTTTCCTTAGGGATACTAACTCTGAAGACTGTACTCACTTCCTATATATCCTGACCCTCAGAGCTTTTTGACTTCTATTTTATCAACTAGTCAAAGGAAATTCAGCATCAATTCAAAAATGCTCCTTTCTACAAAAAAAAAAAAAAAAAAAAAAAAAAAAAAAGGTATCTTATCTGGCCAGTTTTCTTTGAAATGTGATTCTGCCAGAAATGGATCGACAGACTTTGTAGAAAAGTTCAGCTCTTGCTGAAGCTTAAAAGGGGATCTTGCATCTATAGGGTTTGGCTCAAAGACATGGATTTCCTTTCCAGATCTAAGTCTGTAACACAGTGACTGCAGGGAAATGGCAGTGAAATATAGTTGTCTTTTGATGAGCCTGGATGTGAAATTAGATGTGCTGATGGACTCGTCACTGGAGCAAGAGGAGCTGCTGCCCCTGATGCTCAAGGCTGCCTCCCAGGGAGCATCAGCAGCTGGATGGTGCTAGCAGAGGGGCTCTCCCTGGGGCCCTGATGCTGACGTGGGGAACAGACTCTGAGTGAGGGAGCTCTGTATGAAGGAGAGAAAGGAGCACAGAACATCATGGAGGAAACCTTGTAACTTTAACAAAAACTCTTCAGAGCTCTGGGATGAAGCCCCAGCTATGAAGAAACCATTCCTTCTTCATTGCTTCTGTTGGACTTCAGTGTTTCTAGACAAGCAGGTTTGTGCCAGACTTCACCTCCCTGTGAGACCAACCACCAACCCCCCAAACACTGACTAACCTAAGGGAGAATGCCTTTATCCTGCCTCCTAACTTTAAAAAGAAGGATCTGATTCTACTTTGCCATTTTTCTCCTGACATGGAGGAGAAGGATTTTTTTAAATAGTCACCAAGCAGAGATGGATCAAGCTGCTGATACCTGTCTGAATTCACAGTTCAAAACAGATATTCACATCTGTGGTTTTGCCATGGGGCATTTTCTTTTGAAAGGAGCCACAAAGTGAAAATTTAAATGCCTCAGATTGCTTTTTAGTTGTGTTTAGGGAGTGCTTTTTGGGAGAACACAGATCAGAAATCATTCAGCAAGGACAGTTTTCTTCCCCACTGTGTGATCTGTAAAAGGATTGTGTGAGGTCATAGTGGGAAACAGAGAGAGACATCCTATTCCCTGCTCCACAGGAGCTTGCCAGGTGATCGTGCACCACCTCCAGTTCCACCGCTTGGTAAGTGGGAAAACTTGGACTAAGTTCCATGTGATTCTCAGACAATGGATTTCAGGAGAACATCAAAGGAATCTGCTTGTTCCTCTAGGCCCAGACATGCTCCTGCAGGAGCTGTGAAAGCATTACCTTGCCTGCTTTGCTGTGGAGCATTACTGTCCCAGCCACCATGAGCTGCTCCCTCATGGCTGCTCTCATCTTCAGAGGGATCCAAAGAGAATCAAATGAAGAGAAGAAGCTTTTACTGCAACTCCTCCATCTCTTCTGCCTGTTGATCCTTTATTACTCAGTCTGCATCTTGCTGGTGGTACCAATGGTCATAGTTCACACCACCTTCACCATGGAGCATCACCACGAACACGCTAATTCACCACTTGGATTGTAGGGCTGGTGTGACTTTTGGTGCTTCTCAGACCATCACTTCATTTGCACTCCAAACCTGAGAAATCTTTACAGGAAAGCAATACCTAGAGTCCTAACACAAACTACAAATACATCTCTTCATGTCTTAAATTTATTTTAAAATGCTCTCATAAAAAGATTTATTTCCAGGGTTTTTACCCAGACTTCTGCATGGAGTTGGCAAAGACATTATGTAACAGCTAAATCTTCATTAGTTATATCTGTTTGCTTTGTGCCTTCATGACAATGATGAAAGCTGTAAATAAGTATATTGTCCCATCTTAACAAGGATAGCGTATCCATCAATAAGGACACTTACTCTGCTGAGATCTTTGCAAGGCTGTAGAGGGGAGTAAATTAAAGGGAGAACAAAATCCTTCATCTAAAGTGTCCTTGTTCTGTCACTTAATGTTTTACCCTTGCTAATATTTTTCAAAGTCTGGCTGTTAGTCAAGAAAGTCACTCAGAAAATGTGACATATTTGTTCCAGCCTAAGTCTGCTTGGTCCTAGAATGATTCTTCTAGGCAGCTATGGCTGGAAGGGTGACCTGAAACTCCTTCTGTGTCTTCTCACCTTAATATCCCAGCAGTCACAGAAGTTTCCCAGTGGGATGTGTGGGGATGGAAGGGGCAATCAAAGGAGGTTGTTCAGCTGAGCAGGGAGGTACAAACCCTTGTTTGGGGCAGCAAATGAGCTGTCTGGATAAACACAGCCAGGATGAGACTCCACTCTTAATAGTCCACCTCATCCTGGACTGGCTGGTTGGTAACACCATGCTTAGCCCAAGGTGTCTCCTCTTACTAAATTCACTTAACTTAGGTGCAGCAAAAGCTGTGTGGTAACTTGAAACTGTGCTGTGTGTCAAATGAGGAGGGGGTAGGAGATGGTCAGTGCCACTAGCTGGGAGAGATCCATGCTCCCAGCTCCCTGCCAAGGGAGCCCAAACAGGGAGGCGCATCCCATGTGAGCCCACCTGCATTGCATGGCTGGAACTGAGTCCACGCAGCCTGCACAGGGAGCTCTGCCCATCCCCAGGAATGGAGAGGAGCAGTTTCCAGCACACAGAGCTGTGAGCTTCCCCCTGCTGTGGCAGGGCTCAGAGCAGCATGACAAGGTGCTGAGGTTCCCACTGAATCCAGCACCTTCCCTGGCTCCTCTGCATGGCATTTTATCCCTGGCTCCTCTGCATGGCATTTCATCCCTGCCTCAGCACAGGTGTCCCTGACTCACCCCGGTAAAACAAACAAACAGACAAAAGTAGTGCAAGGAGTCTTGAAGTGATGGACTGCCTCCAGGTTTATGGGACAGTCCAGGAGTGAAAATCAGAGTGTGGCCTGCAGAGGGAAGAAAAGAGCTGTGGTAGCACCACTGCGCTTCCCGGGGGTCTGCTCTGCTTCCCGCTGCTCCTCTGGAGCAGGCTCCGAGCTGAATAGCTGCCTTTAAACATTAAATACATTCAAAGCCCATTCATATCACACCAAAATTAAACTGCTGGATTTCATTCAAGAGTCGTTCCCCTGAGAAGGAGCTGAGAAGAAAATAATGGTTAGCTGAATGCCTCACCCATTCAGCACACAGGAAAATCCCCCAGGAGGAAAGGTAAGGAGTGAGGCTGGGCTGTCACCTCACCTCATTGCATCGGTATCTGTGTATAAACCCATTTCTCAGTCCATTTAGAAATTCACTAATTGTCATTGGAGCTGTTTGCTGATGACTGTGAAGTAGCTTGGTAATGAAGAGGAAGTCCATTTATCCGTTAACATTTGTGAAAATAATTGCCTGTCACTCCATGGAACATCCTTTGCCCCAGAAACACTTGCTCTTCAGCACCTTCTTATTTTTTTTCTGAGCTGCACTCTTTGAAACGCCACTTACAATTTCCAGTCCCTGAAGGGCTCCTTTTCAGCCCCTGTGACAGGAGTGAGGGTGAACACCCCACCAGGGGACTAAATGTCCTGTCAGTTCTGCTGCAAGGAGAGGAGAGTGTATGAACTGTGCTGCAGGCTGCAGCTCCCAGGTACTGCTGAGACTGCGGGTTTTACAGGGCTGCTGCAACTCTGCAGCCTGCCCCACACCTCAGCTGGGCACCCCAGCAGGGTTGAGAGAAGCCATGGATGCTGGGCTTGGTGGCAATGGGGCTGTCTCTGGCCAAGGAGACAAGGTGGCCCCATGTGAGCTTCAGGGGCTGTCTTCTGCCCCCTGTTTGATAGCCCTGCTCTCAGCCTTCACCAAGACAACAAAAAGACTGCATAAAGCCAGGCATGCATCAGGAGATGGGTCCTGGAGGGAGGAGGAATGGTTTTTGGAAGGTACAGGAGTGATGTCTCAGTGGGGGAGGAATGGGGAAAGGATGAAGAACTGTATTCTTCAGCTCTCTGTGCCAGTTGCCCTCATGAGTGCAGCCAACACCTCTGCCGGTGCCTGATCCTGCCGTGGGTGACACACTGTGGGGATGGCTTTGTCCCCTGTGCTCACTGGCTCACCCCTCTCCATCATGTTACCACTCCCACCAACACAGGTAACATAAACCAACTCCTTCCTTCACCTTGGGCAAGCAAAATTCAGCATTGCCTGCGTGGCCAAGAGGCTCTGAGCCCTCTGCCAGCTGGGGAGGGTGGGTTTGCTGCAGCAGGTGACCTGCACATTCGAGGGCCCTCACCAGGTCCCTGGAGAAAAGTAGGAGAGTTTGTCTCCCTCTGAATCAGCAGAGATCTGCCAAATTGCATGTGCTGGGCTTATGCTGCTGACACGTCTTTCACTCCAAGGCTGCTTGTTTGTTTGTCAGCACGATGAATTTTTATTGTCTCCTGAGCATGTGAGCTCCCACATCTGCACCCAGGGCAAGGAGCACTGCATCTCCTGGGCGTGCTTGGCCCCCAGGGCTGACCCAGCAGTGCATGGGGCGGGAGATAAGCACTGCCCTGTGCTGGGACCCTGCACTGTGCACCTGCCTCTTGCCCGGGGCTGCTGCAGCAGGCAAGGGAGCCACACAACAGCAGGATGTGTCATTCTCTTGGCTCGGGCAGGGACAGTGTTCACATCCCGGCAGCTTGTCCTGGGAGTGGGGAGCAGAGCAACTTCTGCCTGAACAGGATGGAACAGTGAGGAAAGGACTGCCACAAACGCAGTCAAGGTGTCATCCATGTTTGAGGTGCAGCTGCCACAATCCTGCTCAGCAACTGGGCTGGCCACTGCAGTTTGGGATGGTCCAGGCTGTGCAATAACACCTGACAACATCCTGTGTCATTCCAGTGTGTCCAATGGACTCGTGGTAGCTCATGGCTGTTGGGAATGGCTTATTGGATGTATTTGCTGGCCTGGGGTGAAACCTTTCAAGTGTTTGCAAGCGTTAGTTGCTGCAAATACAGCAGTGTGGGAAGGTGGGGTGAAGGGCTAGGTCAGGCAGGTACTTGGGGTGTGGGCTTCCCATATGGAGGAGCATTCCTGGTATGGGAAGACTGAAGACACTGTTTGCTTCTTGGGCAGGTATTTAATGCATGTTAGGATTAGGCAAGTGTCTTTTGCTTTCAGGTGCTGAGGTGTTAAGAGGGAGAAGTGTGTGGGTGAGTGTAAATCAGCTCTGTGCAGGGAGAGCTGCCTGTTTATACCAGGGGATTTAGGCTTCCAGATATTTAATTTCTGGTAACTGTACTTCAGCTTGTTGAAACATTTCAGTTTTGAAAAGCCTCTTGTGGATAATGAGCCAACAGGGAGGCATCGCTCCCAGGGAGCCTCAGACTGGGGAGGAGATGGGCCTCACGTTAGCAGTGCAATTAATGAGCAAGTAGGTAGCCAGTATTTGCAAGAAAAACCTGGGAGAGAGGGGAATAAAACAAAGTGAGAGAGGGAGGTTTTGTTGCCTCCCTTGAAACCAAGATCAAGCACGGCTCACCTAAGTTTAAAATGTCCCATGTGATGTGTCATAGGGTGAGGGACCACAGAGGGTGAGGTTGGAGGATGTAGGAGATGGTTCTGCTTTGAGGAGAATACTCTGGAAGGGCTCTGCTAGCCCCAGTAGGAACCTTTCATGATCCTCCCAAAGCTGTCCCAACAAAGGAGGAGAGGTTTGGTGTGACCCATTCCCTGTGCCCTGGTTCAGGGGGCTCATGCTGGAGGGTGCCCACCTTGTCTGCAAACCAGGATGAGAAATGTCCCTGCTGAGCACCTGGGTTCACAGTTTGATATGTCACGGGGTCCAGCCCTCTCCTCCTTCCTGCCCATGTCCTGGGACACAAGGGTCCCACCTGGGCTGGCAGAGCCATTCCACACCTGGCAGTGGGGCACAAGCCTTCTCCAGGCAGATCTCAAAGCAGAACCATGTCCTACATCCCAGTGGGTGTCACCAGAGGGTAAATGGGCAGGAGAAAGAAAGGACCACTGGTAAATGGACACGAGGGGGAATGGGAGGAACAGAGCTGTGTGGTGGCCCTCTCTGATGAGCCATGGAGACCAAGCTCCTGCTGAAAAATGTTAGTCACAGTCCTGCCTGGCCTCTGCTCCCCACTCAAACCTTCTTGACCCTGTTAATTATTACAAGGGAAACGATGAAGGCCAACGTGCATTTAAGTCCAGCGTGAGGGAGAAAATCTTCAGTTTGCTCAGAGCCATGAGCCAGCAGACCACAGCCACCACGGAGCTGCCTGGGCTGCCAGGGGACAAGGCAGCAGCCTTTGCAGTGGCAGATATCGTCGTGGTGGTTCTGTACTTCGTCTTTATCCTCGCTGTTGGGATATGGGTGAGTCCCTGAGGGGGCTGGGTTTGGGTCTGCCTGAGCCAGAGAGGCTTTGATGCTCCCTGGATTCCTCCTGGGGTTTGTCTGCAAATGGCATCCTCTGAACAACTTATCCCAGGGCCTATGGTGCAAATTTGGAGGAGACAGGAATCCTTCCACCCCACAAAGGGACAACTGTGGGATCGCTCCCTGGAGGTTGTTCTGGGAATGATGCTCGGCTCCTGTGCTGCAGAGCAGTCTCACATCTGGGTGTGGACAGGCAGGAGGCAAAAGAAAAGCCAAGGTTGTGCTGGAGAAGACTAAAATGGTACCTTCAAAACTTTGGAAAGAGCGCTGCTAATGATTTGTTCGTGTTGTTTGGCGAAGGCCTCTGTCACAGACACCTACTGCGTTCTGCTTGGCTGAGCTGTTTTTTCTTTCCCAGTTGGTACATTCAAGGAGAAGTCATTAAACAGGTACAAGCAGCTTCTTTCCAAAGCACGACTGTCAGAAGCCTGCACAAAAAGGGGCAGAAGCAGTGTGTGGAGCCTGGCATACCTAACAGATCCATAAAACTATTTTGGAGCTGCTGCTGAGGCCAGGCACTAAGGATTCTCCTGGCTTGGTCTGACTCAAGGAGGGTGAATGGAGGAAAACACTTTTTCCTGTTCTTTCTCCTGTGCTTCCAGTCGTCGGTACGAGCGAGCCGGGGGACTGTTGGAGGATATTTTCTGGCTGGACGATCCATGTCTTGGTGGCCTGTGAGTGAACTGCTTCCCTCTGTTTCTCATGGTTTGAAATCAATTCCAGGTGTTAGAGCAGGTCTGGTGAGGGGACCCAGCCTTTATATGTTCTGACTGTAGTCTTGAGATGAAGGGGACAGATGAAGGATCCATAAGGAATCATCCCACTCATGTTTGCCAGTGGGCTACAGCATGGAGCTGCCAGGCCAAAAGGGTAGCTCAGCACCTCCAGGGTTTTCCAACTCTCAGTTTCTCTGCTAAAGTCAGCAATAAAAATGTTCCCACTGATGAAAGTTGGGGAATGCTGGCTGCCTACCTAGGTTGGAAACTTTTTGGCTGGAACTCACCACTGATGTTCCCAAGTCAAGAGAGCATTAGGTAATCTAGGAATGTGTTATCCAGTAAAGAGCATTTAAGCACTGAATTAAAAATAATCCCTAATCCCAGGACTTTGAGCCCTTGCTATTTAGAGCAGAGTTGAGTTTATTGACTAACGATGTAAAGGATATAAACTTCAAACCACTCAAGTATAAATCTTCAGTATGAAGGAAAAAATAATCTATTGAAGGCGCCTTTTCTTGGGAGTGAAGGGTACATATAAAGATAATTTAGAGTTGGAAAGAAATAAAAACGTCATAGGAATAAAGATTCTTCTCAGCCAATGCCAGACTCTAGAACCATATATCTCTCCAGTGAGTCGTGGGTAACGGAATGCACTTCTCAACCAAAACAGTTTTTTTTCTTTTTTTTTCCTTTGGCTGTGCATTGCCCATAAATTCACTAGGCTAGATTTTCAGCCTCTTCCACCAGAGACACATACACCTCTCTAAAATCTGTCATTTCTTAAATGTTCCTTAAACTTCTGTCTCAGCCAAGTGACATTTAATGCAAAAGCTTAACTTGATGGTTTTCTCTAATTAGGAGGGGGACAATTAAAGGATACTAAAATTGAATATTTTTTTCCTTAATCTTGTTCTTTTAAACAAGATTTCTGTTTTTTTTTTTTCTTTCTATTAAAAATTCCCCCAAACAAATCCCAAAACATCATCACTGCTTTTGGCTCCAACCACAGGTGGCTGCAGAGGCTGTTTGAAACAGGTCAGCTCTTGCCTCTTCTGAACTCTTTCAGGTTCAGAGCAACCTCTAATGCTGTTCACTTCTCAGATTTGTTTGTCAGAGCTGATTCCACCTCTGCAGCTCTCCTGCAGGCTCAGCTCCTTGTGGCCTTCACCTTGAGTACATGACTGGCTTATCTGCATTTTATTATGGTTTTTATGAGAGTGACAGGTTTCAGCTGTGCATTACATAGCCTCAGCTAAAACCTGATATTGAATTGCAAGACATGGCGAGGCAGAGCAAGGGTCAGAGATGGCACCTTGCTGGCTGCCTAACAGGGAATGGAGAAATCTGCCACGTTTCATGGACGCTGAGGAATCTGTGGTGTCACCAGACTCCCCTCCCTCTGCTGTGCCCCTGTAACAGGTGTGCTTCTCAGAACCACTGGCAAATTGAGCCCTGATTCTGAGATTAAGCTTTGCACAGGAAGGGAGCAGGAATGTGCTTTATGATATAAAATGTAAGGTGTTTTGAGAGGTGAAGGAAAACCCAACTCTCTGTCAGCACCCAGCTGCCTAACCACAAGGAGATGAGATCCTGGGGAAAGAGACTTTCTGGGGGAAATGCCTGGGTTGATAGAGAAGTTCCTCAAAGCGAGTCTCTTTGTTTTATCCCTGTGCCCTGCGTTCCAGATTGGAGCCTCCCTGATGTCGACCGACGTGGGCAGCGGCTCCTTCATCGGCCTGGCGGGCACGGCAGCAGCTGGGGGCATTGCTGTTGGGGGCTTTGAGTGGAATGTAAGTGTCACTTCTGTTGCCAACTAAGATGTCACTGTTCGCAAAGGGATTGGGGTTTCCCTCCAAAATTAGGTGTTTAACAGTATCAGCAGCAACAAGTGCTCAACTCTCAGGAGAGAAGCCGGCAGACATTCCGACAGCCTTGGAAACATGAGATCTTTATTTTAGTTTAACTGGAATTCACTAGGATTATTAGCTCTTTGGCCTTCCCAGTGGTGCATAGCCTTATTTTCAAGCTTTAGTCTGCACTTCTGAAGATTAAAACATATAGATAATGAATGCTGGAAAGGTACTTGGATAATCACAGGATTATGAGTGCAGGGAGCTGAAAAAAAAAGCAAAAAGAAGCAGCATGTGCTCCCATATTCACTGTAAATCCATGAAAATCAGCAACACTCTCTTCACCTGGCAGCTGCTAAAAGGCGGCATCTCTGGGGTGAACATCTGGGTGTGAAGGCAGGTCTCATTCTGCCCTGTTGAAGTGGCCTGGAAAATTGCCACTGACACCACACAAGAGCATGGAAACCAGGCCCTTGGTGTGTCATGCTAATGAAATTTCTCAGCTGATGAGGAGTGAGATTAGTGCCAGCCTTGCAAGAAGCATCACTCACCTGACTCTGAATCTCTTGCCTACCTCAGCAGAGAGTGTTAGTACTGCCAAGCACAGGCAGGGCCCACCAAAAGCTCTCTCCTGGGGCAACACTGCAATGTTTTTTTTCTAGACCATTAAAGTCACCTTTAAATCCTTTGTGAAGAAAACAGAGACTGTGTTCACCCTGGTGCATGTAGGGCATAATATTGCTGTACTCAAAGGAAATCTATTCAAGTCACTTTAGAAGCTCATGAAGACAAGATTGTGTTTCAAGGCAAATCTAACTTCATGAGTTCAGTTTAATTTGTTTCAGATTGGAAAGAGAACTTGCATATGCCATTACTCTCTCCCTGTGCCATGGGACATCATTCAGCTGGAGGGATCTTATGAGCATCTTTCACCACAGCCAGTCTCTGCCACTGCAGGAGCCATGGCTGCTCTCAATCAGTCACAGTCTCTGCTCACAGGGATCAGGTTTTTTTCTGAAAACTTAAATGACTGATAAAATTAAATGTAAGGATGAAAGATAATGGCTGGAGACAACCAGGAGGTGAGGTTTGATGATCCAATGGCTTTCATTTACCTTTAAGTTCTCCTGTTTGGGCTTTTGCTGGGAATTGGAGAAGAAATATATAAGGAATGCCTTTACACTTTCCAAAAGACTCTTCACCTGTGGCAAAGCAACTAAAGTGCCTCTTTATCTACCAATGACAGAAGCACATCTGCACCAGCCTGCAAGGAGAACATCCCAGGAGAGTCTTGCTGTTGCTTATTTTTATGCTCCACAGGGACAGTCTGCTGCCTCAGCCTCATCACTTGCTAATCAAGCAACAAACAGATGCTCCCATCCTGCTCTGAATCACTTAACTCTTCACTGCCACAGCATCAGTGGTTTTAAAGGCCACCAAATACACCACCATCTTTCAGAGAACCAGAGCAACAGAATCCACTCTCTTGCTCAAAAGAGCAGGGGATGGAAGAGGAAGTGACACCCTTGACAGAGAGAAATACAGGCCTTAGGAGGAGATCTTCAAAAGCTTTTGGCTGAATTGTAATAATGCCTCCAGCTGCTGGCTCATCTTCTAAGCAGGGAGAAAAAGTCAGTCTGCTTCTCAACTACATCACATGGCACTGTACCTTTCTGCTTTTTTAGGATGGTTACTGACAGAAAAGGGGGAAGAGCTGTTCCCATGTGTTGAGTCCTGTGCCTTTACTCTCTGTCTCTTTAACAGGCCATCTGGCCACTGCTGGCTCTCGGCTGGATCTTTGTGCCAGTTTACATCACAGCAGGAGTTGTCACCCTGCCTGAGTACCTGAAGAAGAGGTTTGGAGGGCAGAGGCTGCAAATCTACACGTCCGTGCTGTCCCTGATTCTCTACATATTCACCAGGATATCCGTATGTATCCAGCTGAACACCACCCTCGTGCCTAGGGCAGGGAGAGGACATCGTGGTACAAGGCAGGGCTGCTCAGAGAGAGCTCCTTGAAAGAACCAGCCCCGCTCCCAGGAGCAGCTGCAGTGTGTTAGTGTGCTGCTCTTGCCTCTGTATTGATCATGGAGACCTTTCCTAAGAGAGAGACAGAGCCCTCATTAAACAGCAATGCACAGTGAGAACTTTACAGAGATGTGCAACTAATTACTAAACAGTGTAAGTACTCTGGGCTGTCTGCCTGCTTTTCCTCTTCTATCACATCAAACCTTAGGAATCAGAGATAGAGGAAGGGCTGCATTATCCCATGTGAAAATCTGGCTGGCTGCATCTTGTAGAGATGAAATTCTCTTAAATTATCATAAACCTGCTGTTGTTCTTGTAGTGGAGTTTTCAGCATTAGGTATTTTATGGTTGTTCCTCTCTCTTTCTCACTCGTGTTGCACAAAAAGGATACAGTGAAAGGGAGGTGGGCTCTGTCTTAAGACAAAATGCAGCATCTTTTCTGAATTGCTTGTAGCATTGTGCCCTGCTGGTAACCAAAACCCAGTGTACTGGGTATTCCCCCCTTTTAAATGCCATTCACAAATGAAAAGAAGTTATGCTCAGATATTTACTAAGAACTACCTGTGCCCTTGGAGGGAGAGGAGTGTATTTGAGAGTCCACTACAGGGACTAAAGATGTCAGTCCTTTGTCTGCAGCTGATTATTCCAAGGTCAGTACGAGTCAGTTTTCACTAGACCCTTCTGAAATATTCAGATGTCAAATTGCCTTGGGAGACACTGACTGGAGATAAAACACTCATGTGGCTTCAAGGTCCTTCTCCTAGGCTTATTATGTCTCAGCTCCTGGGAGGTGCATTGAGAGGAGTTCCAGGCTGGGAGTGTGGGATAGATTTCCTCCTCTAATGGGCAGCTCTTGGTCATGTCACCCACTGCTGCCACCACTGCCTCCAGCTTTGCTCTGTGGGACTGGAGCACAGCCCTGGGTGACAGAGTGAGTGAGGTCTTGCAAAAAGGCACTTAAAGCCTCTTTACCTGTGAGGGATAAATGGCAACTCTCTCCTGCAGCAGCCCACAGTGAGCACAGCCACACAGACAAGGTATGAAACAGAGCTGTCTTTCAGAGTGACCTTCAGCAGAGCAGCATTTGCCAGTGCTTTTCAGAGCAGGACCCTGGCCCCCATCACTGCTGTTTCATCTCAGTGGTTTCTCCTCTGCGCAGCCAATTCACGCGTGGCTGACGGATGTGGCTGGGGGAGTTTATGGCCATGACAGGTGCTTTCTATTAAGCAGAGCTATTGTTTGTGGAGAGCTCATTTAGCGGCTGGCTGGACAGCAGGCACTTGGTTACAAGAAGGATTTTTCTCCCTGTGCTTTCTGCCCAAGCATAGGTCAACAACCAGGGCACTGCAGAGTCTTCTTGACTTGCAAAGAAAACAGAGATCTCAATAAACAGTGTTGTCAGAGGACTGATCCTGCATGGCTACAGAGGTGGTTGTGTTTCCTGCTGGAAGCCAAACCCCAGAAGGGGCAGGGATTCCTGTGGAGTGCTGGCTGTGCCTGTTGTGTCTCAGGCCTCAGAGGTCAGGGGTTGCACTCACTCCTTACTTTTTAGGTGCTCATTTCAGACACAGCACATGGAATTCTTGCCCCATCCCTTCTGTCTCCCTTGGCAAAGGTCTTCACCTGTATCTCACCCCATACCAAACTCACAGGCATCCTTCTACCTTGCTTTCCCAACACAAACATCTCCCACATCACCTTCTGCAATTTTGAATGATGTTATCTGGGTAATTCCAGGTTTCATCCGGTTTCTGGTGTCACTCTGCCAGAAGATCCAAACAAAACACAGCTGATGGGACTTTCTGTATTTCCAGTGAGGTCCTCAGCAGGTATAACCTGTTTTTCTGGAGTCACTCTAATATGCTGAACTGCATGAACAGAAAAACCACCTGTTGACCTTCTCAGATAAACCAATCATGGTACAAGACATCAGTGACTCTGTAGGAGTCATTCAAGAGGGAGTGTCTCTGGACCGTGAGGCCACCCAGAGGCAGCCCTGGGAAGAATAAGGTCTCTGCTTTCTCCCCCTCTTCCCCTCCTGTGTCTGCCTGTGGATACATGGGCTCTGCTATCCAGGGATGTGTTCCCAGTCACCAAAAGAAGTGACAGTTTATGCCAGTCCTTCTCTGTGCCAGCCAGGATTCTATGCCTCAAGATGGTCTTTATTTTGATGACTTTTTAGTCCCTTGCTGTAGCACCTCCATTTTCACCCTGCTGCTCTCCCAGATCCTGAAAGCTCTGACCTGGAGGAAAGTTTTTCCTTACAGCAAAACAAGGTTCAGAGCCAAGAGTCCCAACAGCTCTTCTCCTCCCCTTCCAGTTCACCTTGCTGGTGTCCTCCCCTGTCAATGCTTTCAGCCGCAGAGGGCTGCAGGCTGCTTTATTAGGTTTCACTTGCACGAAGCACTGCTAAAGCCAGACTGCCCTTGGTTTTTCATTCCAGACAGACATTTTTGCTGGAGCACTGTTCATCCAAACTGCTTTGGGCTGGAACCTCTACTTGTCCACTGTGGTCCTGCTAGCAGTGACTGCTGTCTACACCATAGCTGGTAAATAGCTGGTTTTAAAGGGCACATTATAAACTGGAGCCAAAGATATAAGTTTCCCATTTCCCACAGAGGGGAAAGAGTATTCAGGTCCTGGTCTGACAGAGAGATTGCCCCAGTTGCTGGTAGCACCTGCCTTGCCACTCCCAGCAGTTGGAGACCTTTGACTCTTCCCCTCTCCCCTCTTGGCCCATGGGAAAGTGGTACAGGGGGAGCATCACTGTTTTTAGAGGATTTTCTAACACTGAACAAGGCTCTGGGCTCCCTCTGTGCAGGAAGTTACCAATGCCCATATTTGCTATTTTGTTCTCTTTCTGCAAAATTACCAGCTTTAGCAGTTAAGATGCTGAGCTGCCTCCAAGTTCTCCCATGAACATGGAAAACCTTCCACACTGTTCTTCATGGGAGAGCTTGTGACAGCTGTGGGCTCCAGAGGATCAGCTCAGTGCCAGCTTCTCTCAGTGGGTCTGTCCTGAAATCCCAGGGCTGGGGCTAAAGAGAGCTTTTTTCCAGGTGAGGTACCTGTTTCCCTGTGCATGGTGGCACACTGACTGCTGTCTCTGGTTCTCCTGGCAGGGGGTTTGACTGCTGTGATTTACACAGACGTGCTGCAGACCGTGATCATGGTGCTGGGAGCTTTGGTCCTCATGTTCATAGGTAAGGGAAACCTGCAGTGGCACCACACAGCGCTTTAGTGGTCCCAAGGCCACAAGACCTTAGCAGGTGCCTCGCCCTTTCATGTGTGGTGCAGAAATGAGTTTGAACCACTCACAGAAGTGGTGCCAGCACAAGTCTCGCTCTCCAAGCCATCATACTTTCTTCATCCTTTGCACTAACTGTATGGAGGTGAGGCTCTGGATATCTGCACGTCACTGGAGTTGCCAAAGAACTTGGGAACATCACATTCTCAGAGCCAAATTCAGCTCTCATTGAGCCCATGTCAATTCAGAGTAACCCTGCTGATTTCCACTGTTGACTTTTGGAGTTCATGTGGGTGCAACTGAGAGTTATAAAAAACCAAAGAGCAACAAGGAATTACCCTCATCAGTCTTTGTTTTAAGCCTTCTTGGCAAACAGAAATATCTAAAATACGTATGTATTTTTTAATGTTATACTTTCCTGCTCTAGCTTTTGGAGGGTGTATAAGCAAAAACTAGATGCTGATGACCTTGCAGGGATTAGGATCATGTAGGTTTTCCTGCACTGATCCTCTTTCAGAATGTATTGTTTAAGCCACAAGGACTCTGGGCAAAATCCAGCTGACTTCTGTAGAAACTTTGACTGCAAAAAGCAAGGGTGGAATGAAAAGTAAAGGAGATAAGAGGAAGATAAAAGAAAAGTAATCACGAGACTCAGATTAGATAATAACTTTGCATGATGCAACAGTCCTTAAATCACTGGCCTTTTCTTTACAGGATTTGAAAAAGTTGGCTGGTATGAAGGACTTAAGGAGAAATACAGCACAGCAATACCAAAGATCACGGTCCCAAACACAGACTGCCACCTCCCACGTGAAGATGCCTTTCATTTGTTCAGGGATCCCATCACAGGAGACCTTCCCTGGCCTGGCCTTATATTTGGTCTCACTGTGGTGGCTCTTTGGTGCTGGTGCACTGACCAGGTAAATAAAACCTTTCCCTCAGCAGACAAACCACCACAGTGTTATTTGCAGTCCACTCCTCGGTCTGTGGATCTGTAAGCTGAAAAATCACTGTGCCTCAGTGTGCAGGAGTTGCTACTTTTTTTTACTGGTCTAGACCAGAATGTCTCACTCCTTCCACTTTCTCAGCAAGCTGCTAATTTTATGCACTTCTCAGTGCAATGAGAACAGGTTGTTTTCATCCATCTTTATCCCACTGTGGGCTGGCGAGTACTGGGAGTCTTCATGCAGTTATCATGACAAGGATATAAAAATGTGAATCTGGAGCTGGCTGTGCTGTGACCTTGAGTAGACCTCCAGACAATATTCCTTCATTCATATTCCCAGACGTCTCATGTCCCTTACTCCTTTCCAAGCTACAAACAAGGAAAGCTGTTTGTAGAGAAGAAGCATGAGACGCGTGCTTCTGTACTTTCAGATGGGATAATTATGAAACCCTACCACTGAGCTTTTACTAAAACACCCACAGTCTGCTTCATTCTATGTCTCTTGCTGCCATACAGCTGCTGTCTCCAGTCTCAAGGTGGCTTCATTTCAGTCAAGGGTGAAATTATTCCTGTAAAGGAAATTTCCACGCTGCCCTCTCCTGTAGCCTGTGGACTGAGCTCTGAGTGGTGGCAGCAGGCTGCAGTCAGTGAGGTGGGAAAGTTGTCCTTGGCATGCAAAACACCCTGGGATCCTGCGGGATGAAAGTCATCCCTGAGAAGGAGAGACGGAGAGAATGGATCCTGCTCTCTCTGCTGTGCTCCTCTTTCATTCTCTGCTCCCTTTCTGCACTGGTTGCAGGTGATGGTCCAGAGGTCTCTCTCTGCCAAGAACCTCTCCCATGCCAAAGGTGGATCAGTGCTGGCAGGATATCTGAAACTCTTCCCTGTGTTTTTCCTTGTCATGCCAGGAATGATCAGCAGAGCTCTTTTCCCAGGTAAGCCTTCCCATCTTCCTTGACAGGGGCTCCATACCTGCTGTGACCACGAATCCCACACAGGTCTGCCAGCACTTTTACATCCTAGAAACTGCTGTCCTGCAGGCATGTTCATAGAGATTCCTGTTGCACCATGGTGTTCCCAAGCCCTCCTCTACCTCCAGTTCTCCCACAGTGGCAGAAATCCCCGGGAGTAGCCATAAGGGGCATACTTTGCCATTGGGGGCACAAAGCTCCATGCTGTGGACATTGCATTCATCTGTCTGTCTGGAGGGAGTCAGTGAAATTAAATTCATGGAGCACTGAGGTTGTCCTTCAGATCCTATGGATCCATTAGGTGTTTTGGAACATTTTAGCAATCTCCCACACAGATGCATTTAGGTCCTGGTGGATTAGGATAAATGAGCCTCCCTTAAGTCCCAAGGAGCTCTCATTGCTGGTTTCTCCAGAGCCTTCCCCTTTCCAGGAAGAATAACTTGATTAGAAGGACCACTCCCAGAGGAAAGAGCCTATTTCCGAGATTTCCTAAACAGGAGTAAGTGAGCCTCCAGCATCCCTGGGAACCAGCTGACAGGTTCATGGAAACAGTCCAGTTCCCACAAGTGACAAATCATCAAGGATTACAGTTATGCAACACCCAGGAGAGTTTTAGCTGTATCCTGAACAGAATTTCAAAATGTCATCTAAAAGTTTCACCTCTATTATATGATATAAAGCATTTTCCAGCTCCACTCATTGTAGCTGTATTCCACCACTGAATTTATATGAAACTGCACAAGGCATCAGGGTTTGTTCCCTTGATCTGAACAATCTATGGCTCAGTGGGGTTTGCACTGACTCCTTGCTGCTTCCCTGTGTTCCCCAGATGAAGTGGCCTGCGTGGACCCAGATGTGTGCAAAAGGATCTGTGGAGCTGCTGTGGGTTGTTCCAACATTGCCTACCCCAAACTGGTCATTGAACTCATGCCTGATGGTGAGGAACACCCTTGTGGGGCTGGGCTTGAGCCAGGCCCTGCATGGGGGGATCAGACTGCCCTTACCCATCCTAAGGATGTGGAAATCTCACTGCAGATACCAGACAGCAGGATGGAAAAAACAATGCTTGGAGGCCCAAGGACGAGCCCTAATTCCCCTTCTGTGCTTTGCTCCTGCAGGGCTCCGGGGTTTGATGATTGCAGTGATGATGGCAGCCCTGATGAGTTCCCTCACCTCCGTTTTCAACAGCAGCAGCACCCTCTTTGTGGTGGACATCTGGCAGCGGGTCCGCAGGCAGGCCTCCGAGCAGGAGCTGATGATTGTGGGCAGGTCCTTGCATTTATTTATGTCTCGTTCCTCTCATCGTCTGTTCTGGGAGCAGCTTTTACATCTTCCAGGCTGGACTCACTGAGAAAAATCTGGTGCCTGCAATATAGAGCAGGAGGACAGCTTGGGAAAGAGAGTTGTGTTTTCCAGCTTCATCTTGGATGGGCCTGGTCAAGGAGAAACTCTGAGTGTTCCACTGAGCTAAGCAGATAATTGCCTCTCTTCTCTCTAAACTTACTATAAAACTGCTTTAAATGTAACTTTTAGAAAAGCCAAAAGTGCTCTTGAGTCATTGTCACCAGAGGTCTATAAAAATGTTATTTTTGCATCAGACAGGAGTGATGTGTTGCAATTACTTTTTTTTTTTTTTTTTCTTTTTTCTTCAGGGAAAGTGCAGAGCTGAGCCTCCCAGCTTTCTGTCTCTGTGATAAGTTGTAGTGTCCTTTGCAGATGGGATTTGGTGCTGCGTTCTGGCAGGGGCATATAAAGTTCTCCTCCAGACAGGGGAGTTTAAGGCTGCATTCAGTGCGGAGGTTTTGCTCTCCAGTCATGAGCATTAAGGTCTAAACTCTGCTGAGGCATGGCTGAAGGCTGCAGGCATACTCACACTTCACCATGGCAGAGTGGGTAGAGGATGAGTACCTCTTGCCCAGCGATATGGACAGACCTCTGTGGCACACAGTGCAAAGGCAGAGGAAGGTTTCAATATTCACCTGAGACCCCAACACAATTTTAATAAGTAGCAAACGAGTTGGAATTTGGCATAGGCAAGAGACTGAGCATGTTACCTGCTTGGAAAGGCGGCAGAAAGATTGCTTCCACAAGCTACCAGCTCCCTCTTTCTGTCATATCCAAGAGCAAGGTCATTGAAGACCATGTCACACTTCAGGACACACCAGGCTCACTTTGGGAAAACAATTTTCTCTTTTCCTGTGTACACAAGGAAAGGTTCTTGAGAGTGATCTGTGGATTTCTTCTTAGAAAATTCCAAGAACAACTGGGAGTGTGTTTTGCTGCAAATCCACCTACAGAGTTAATACAATTTTATCCTTCTCTTTCAGAGTCTTCACCCTCATCCTTGTGGTCATCAGCATTCTCTGGATCCCAATGGTTCAGACAGCCAACAGCGGGAAGCTCTTTGACTACATTCAGTCCATAGGCAGCTATCTGAGCCCACCAATTGCAGCCCTTTTCATCTTGGCAATCTTCTGCAAGAGGGTTAATGAGCCTGTAAGTGAAGTGTCAACAACCAACTGATACATGTATTTAATTTGATAAAATAAATAGATATCTCTTCCCTCAGTACTTAGCCTCTGAGACTGTTTAAACTCAGAGCCAGTCCAGCTTAAGGGTGACAATCAGACAGCCTTTCCTGGCACCCATCAGTGGATCTTAGCCCAGTCTCTTGTGGGTGTGGGTTTGCTTCTAAGAAGTCACTGCAAGTGGTACTTTTTGGCAGTCCCCTTTGAAAGCATGAAAGGGAAGTTGTTTTGTCATTTAGGGATGATGTGTCAAAGGCTCATTGGAGGAGTGTTGTTGGGAGGAGATTCCTGCATTGTTTGTGCTCTGTGTGCTCCATGTTCAAGGGCAATGAGAGAAAATGAGGATTTTACCTGAAAAAATTCTCCTTTGTTGCACCTCAGTGTGGATTTCCATCAGGCATAAAAAGTCTTGGGAAAGAGGGAGAGGAGAGGGAAAACTACAGCCAGAGGTAATTTGCAGTGACCTTTTCTCTGTGCTTGCCTTTTCTCAGGGTGCTTTCTGGGGCCTCATGGCTGGCTTTGTTGTTGGTGTGGTTCGGATGATCCTGGAGTTTAGTTATAGTGCCCCGTCCTGTGGGGAGGAGGACAGGAGACCAGCTGTGCTAAAGAATGTGCACTACCTCTATTTTGCCCTCATCCTCTTTGTCCTCACTGCCATTGCCATCGTCCTCGTCAGCCTTTGCACCCCACCGATCCCCGAGGAAAAGGTAAGCGACTTGCAGCCACACTCTTCTCCCAGAGCCCCTGTCTGGATACCAAAATTCCCTGGGATCTGCCCTTTCCTGCTCCTGCAGTGGCTAGAAAAGGGTGTGTAATGCATGTGCTGCCAAGAAGCCCTTGCTCCTCAGCTCGCCCTGCTCCCCAGATCACAGAGTGTTAATGCTGCTGAGCGCTGAGTGCTTCAAATTGAGTGTGAGTTCCCATGCTGTGCCCAGAGCTGGGCAGACACCACAGCCCATCATAACTGCTATGGAAAGAAAAGGAGAAGGGGAAGGAGATGAAATCACATTACAGAGCACTGCTGAGGAGGAATTAAATATATCTAATTGTAGCATCTAGCCTGCTTCAGCAGAGCCAGCATCAATCTTGCAGGCAAACAAGATTAATATCTTTTGCAACATGGGCATTTAGGAAAATAACATTTTGTCCCAATGTGATCTCAATTAAATTTAATAACTTTGAGGGAAGCGCAACTTTCTTTTACTTAGCACATTAAAATGGTGCAGAGTTGGGAGGTTTTATATTATAAAACCTTAAAGCAACTCTTCCCAGTCCCAAGTTTTAAAGCAGCTGCCAATATAACAAAACTACCACCTACTTCTCAGCAAAGGTTACTGGATAGATTAAAAAGACCTATTTTTTCCTGCCTAACTGCTTGAGAGAGAAAATGCTGTGATGGCATCAATCTGTTGCTTCCTCATAACTTGTAAAGCATTAACCAGCTCCACGGATGTTTGATGGAATGTTATAGGTGTCAAAGAGACCCCGCTCCTGAAGATTACATGAAAGCAGGTGCTCAGATAGGGGAGAGGAATGGGGAGAGAGGCTGGCTTTGTGTCTGCTTGGAGATAAACTCTCAGCTTTTATTAGCTATCAGAGGATCCACATGGGAGAGAGAAATACTGGCAAGGAGGCACCATTAGTTCTGCTGCTTACGTTGTTCATGACTGCTCAGGGGTGGCCAGATGGTTGCCAGCAATTAATTACTGTGGTTTAATGAGTTCCCACTTATCATCTGACCTGTGATAGCTAAACATGTGCAGTGCTCCCTGCCCACAGCAACAGCAAGATAAGATGCATTAACACAGCACTGGTGAACAGTGAGCATCAAACCAGCAGTTCAGGAGAGGGAGAAACTGGCCCCAGCACCTTCAGGCTTTTTAGTCTGACCTCAGAGGTATGAAAACATTTCAAGCATCTTCCAGGAGGGGCATTTCAGCATGGACCCCACTATAAAAGAATTAGAGAAGGAGAGGTTACGGCCTTAGATTCCCCAGGGGAGATTTTCAGTGGTATTTCTACTGAAATGTGTGAGTTTATAGGTGCTAGATGTAAGTGACCTTATTTAACACATCCTTCAAAGAGCCAGGGGTATGGTCAGGGAGGGCAGGATTCTGTCTGAAGCAGCTGTGTGCAGTTATCCCAGAGGAACAAAGGATGAGAGGTGGTGGCTGCCCCACCTCAGGTACCTCTGGAGAGCCAGGGAGGAAGGAGAGCTTGCTGAAGGGCAGCACTGGCCAGGAACTAACATCAGCTGGGCTTTTTGGGGTAAATGTTCTCAATAGAGATGCTCAGGACAGCCTTTTGGTATGCCATGGACTCCGCATAGTGCTGAGCTCAGTGCTTGATCCCTGTGTAAGAGATTCAGTTGTAGAAAATGAATGAGAATTAATGATACTGCCTGAGGCAGAGAAAGGCTGGACACAGAGACCCATATGAATCATCTGATATTTATAATGACCATCCCATGTGCCTCCTGCCCCTCAGTATCTTCCCACCACAAGGAAAATGGGATGGACTACCAGGAAATTTGTGCCACTGAGCAGGAGCTCATTCCCTCTTTCCATAGCTCAGTAGGAATGGGAGAGTCTGTCCCCATTTCTTTTTGTCTGATTCCATTCAGTTTCCACTGTTTACCCCCAGTTTCAACAGGAGAGGTCTGCCCTTGTTTCTCAGAGAACAGCCAAAGGAAGGTGTGGGGTTTAACTGAAGTAGGAGACAACACTGCTGGGTTTCTGCCTGTCTGGCAGGAATCTGCGTAGGCAGCACTGAGACCAAAATTTTTCATTTTCCTGGGTCAGATTCACCCCAGGTTTTGCCCTAGACATGAGCAGAGGTGTGGGTTTGGACCATCACTTCTGCTGACATGGTTTCTCATGGTTTGCCCCCTCATCTCCAGTGAGTCTGTGGCTGTGCTGTGCTGGTTCAGGCACAGAAGTGTTTGGGGAAGGAAGGGCAGGAGGTGGAGATCAGGGTGGATGTGCCAGGCTCTGACTGTCTGGGTAGAAAGTGACACGTGGCCTTTGTGTTTGGCCAATATTGACTTGGCATGCACGTGGGCAAGCCTGTGGTGAGGAGCCTGAGTGTCCCTATGACCGCGGCTGGGAGGGGGACGCTGTGCTGGGTGTCCTGCACAAGGACCTCTGGTGCTTCCTGGTCAATCAATTCCATTCCTGAGCCTCAGGTGTTTCTCCCCTAAGTCTCACATGGGGCTGGTTCTGCTCATCCTTAACTGCAGTGCTTGGGGATGGAATGATGAAAGACACAGTACAAGAGCTAGGAATTGTGTCATTTGTTTTGTCAAGCAAAAAGAGTAGAAAAACAAGCCAGCAAAGACAAAGCCGAGGAAATACAGTGATAGATCATACCTCAGCAGATGTAAATCACCACAGCTCCATTGCCTTCAAAGACCAGGAACAGCTGTTGAGCACAGTTATGTCACTTTGCACCAGCTGAGGATCTACACTGGACAACTTTAAATATTGAATCTCAATGCTTTTGAGATAGTAAATGGGCAAAAGGAGAAAAGAGATTTGTATCTGATGTTAGAGTGATGCAGCTAATGTTCCTGGCTTTAAATGAATTACAATCTGAGAACTGCAAGCTGTAGCATTTTCTCCTGCTGTTTTGGACACTCTCCCATCCCTGTGGTGATTGATGCTGTGCTGGAAAACAAGTATGCAAGGAATTTGTTTGGTATGCTCCAGAGTTCATATGTCTTCATTGTAGGTAGTCCATATTGTGTCACGCCGTCCTTGAAAACCCTGCAAAAGAGCTTACAATTAAATTTGAGACTGTGAAGCTGAAACACAACTGTCAGGTGCCAGATGGCATTTTGGAACAGAAGGATTTATTCTAGTTTACAAACAACAAAAGGAAAACTTTGCTGAGTTCTTGCAAACTCCCTTGTCCAAGGAGACTGTGAGGGAGAAAAGGGAGGGGAGCAGCCCACAAAGCACTGAGTGCTGCACCAGCAGGCCAGTTCCCCAGGGGTCAGGGCTCACCCAGACAGGCTGATGGATTGGCAATTCCACCCACTGTACTCTGGGCTTGGGATGCTCTCCCTGTGGCTTGAGGCAGGGCTTCAGTGGCTCCTCTTGGTGCACAGCTTAGGAGGAGCCCCAAGCCCACCTGGGCTGGTCTGAGCCCACCCTGAGGGCTCTGAGGTGCTGCAGCTGGAGCTCCCACAGCATCACTTGGTGGCACTGAGAGCCAGACACGCTCAGCTCTGTGGGTGCTGACAGGAGCAAACTAAGGGGGGACACAGGGCTCCTCCAGCAGCGCCCAGGGTGACTCTGGAGATGGGGGCAGAGCCACAGGGCTCCCCAGGATGCAGCACAAGGCTCCCTCCTGCTCCCCTGCCCTTGGACAGGGTGGCCTCAGGCAGCACCTCCAAAGTCCCACCTGCCTCCCCTCCCCATCCCTTTGGGAGGCTGTGCCAGGCAAGCCCAGCCAGCCCCGTGGAGGCCTCCATGGCCCCTCAGAGCTGCTGCTCTGCCCCACACCAGTGGCAAAGAGCAGAAAGGGGGATCTCAAGGAATGCAGGCAGCCCAAACCCACCCGAGCTCAAAGCTGGAGGGCTGGCGTGGTGCTTCAGTAGGAACTCTCCAGGGTGGTGTTTGCTTTCTTGGCCATGGCAGAGGCACCAGCTCCTGGGTGGGTCAGTGGGGTGATGCCATGAGGTTCCCTGTGTCTATGCTGCTTTCCATTGGGAATTGCATCCCTCTGATGGAGTCCAAGCCCCAGGTACACCCCAGCCCTTGAAGATTTTGCTGCAATGTGCAGAGACAGTGGTTCAGTGACACATGAGAAGAGGAGAGAAAAGGAAAAAAGTTTTGGAAATCCTTTAGAACCCTAAAACTTTACTATGTTCCAGTGACATTTCCTAAGTGATTAAAAAAAAAAAAAAAAAGCATCCCTGAGAAAGATGAGGATCATCAAATCAAAGCAATTTAGCACTTCATGACAAGAAAGATTAGCCCTGCCCAATGCTCATCTTGGTTGAAAATGATTTAAATAAAGCTATAAATCTTCTGGAAATTATGCAACATTCTGTGTCAGCTGAAAGCTTCTGCCTGGAATTTTGTGTGTGCAAAATTCAGAAATTAAACTCACGTTACTTTGTGAGCGACCCGTTGGGGAAGTTCATTTCCATACAGGCAGAGCAGGGAGGCAGCTGCTCCTGGGGCACGTGTGTGACTTTGCCTGCCCTGCTGTCACCACTGCAGCCCTGCACTGTCCCCCCCGTGCCCCTCTGCCAGGCGGTGTGGGCTGCAGGGGGAGGGCAGCTGCTGGAGCTGGCAGCTGCCTTGGGGAGGGATGGATGAGCCTGTCCCTGCTGCCTGGCCTGGCCAGGGCAGGGGTCAGGAAGAGCCACCGAGATCCTGGGTATGCCAAGGTCAGCCCCAGCAGCAGCAGGCATGGCTTAACCCCAAATCTCGGAGTCCTGGGGTGTGTCACCCGCCCCCCAGCTGCCAAAGGGCCTCTGAGGTTTGCAAGATTGATGTCTCCTGTGCACTCCCTGTGTTCCAGGGAGGCTTCCAGGCTTGCTCTGGGATAAGAGTTTCAGAACGTGGGCATTTGTATAGCAGACTGATATCCTTTGTGCTTTCTGCAGAGACAGGCAATGTCTTGTATTGGCCCATCAGAGAAATATGGAATTTAAAAAAAAATCTTCTGAGGGCACAACATTTGCCTGTGACTGACTGAGGGGGTGTCTTGGCTTCTTTTTCATTTGTTTTTATTTATTTGACTGCATCACCCTTCCCTGTTGGAGGGCTGCCATTCTGGATGCAGACCATCACTGTTTCAGATCAACCACATGAGCCTTGCAAATAGGAAGCTGCTTCTCCAAAGTCTGCTAAAGGGTTACTCCTCAGAGACAGGGACAGAACAAGCTCTTTTGAAAAATGGAAGCCGAAAAACCAGATTATTTCACATTTTTTCTCAGCTTTTCAACTCCAGCTGGATGGTACCAACCTTCTTACCCAAGGTATGGGTAGGAAGGAAGGGAGGGAAAGTGGGAGATCACCCCAAACAAGCCTCAGCATCACCTTGCACCCGTGCCTCCCAAGGAGGGAGATGTCTGGGTGGCCACACGGGGACAGACAGGCAGTGACCACTTTCTCTCTGTTCCACTTTGCAGCTGGATGGCCTCATGTGGTGGACCAGGCACAAAAAAGCACCTGCCATGAACCTGGAAAACACTGAAGCAGCACAGACCGACCCAGAACAGAGTGAGAAGGACCTGGTGGAAACTGCAGCTTCAGAGGATAAGGAGGAGGCAGGTAGGGCTCTGTGTGTGCACAAACACACTCACGTGCCTGGGATCTGCCAGGATCCCATAAAAATCCCCAAAGCTCATGAGGGGCCACTTGGTCCGTTCACTGGAGCTGGGGTTTGCATTTACAGTTTTAAGGAGGTGACAAATGAAAGTGTTGTGGTTCTTGTCCTCCCAACACCCCTCGATGTGCATCCCTCTGAATGGTGCAGAAGAGCTCCATCCCTGTAAAAAAAGAGCACCAAAATAGCAGCACGGTCTGAGGGGACCAAGAGACCCTGGGAGCAGACAGGTGCACTTTGTGGGTGCCCTAGAATGAACCCACAGGCCTCACTTTTCTCATTTCCCTGATGCCAACAGGATCTTTTCATCTTCCCTTAGGATGCAAGCCATGGTTAAAGCTCAGACCTTAAATAGCTCTGTGTCCTACCAGAGGTATTTAATAGGAAGGAAAGCAGAGCAAAGGGAACTGAAGGAGTTGTCAGGAGACAGAACAGCAGCAGGACATGCTGCATAGGCTAGTTCTTTTCAGAGTGGACAGAACTTTATTCTGCAAATCTATTAAAAACGCAGCTTTCTGGTTTTGAGCTTAACTTTCCAAGGTTACAGAGCAGGGACCTCAGAATAAAGACACACACAAGATTTCTTCACTTCTTCCATTTGCTGGTCAGTCCAAAGGACACTGGAACCAATCACAGCCAAGCTAAACAGAAGTGAACATCTAAACAAATCCCCTTTTTTTTTCTTCCCCAATAGAGGAAATTTGGGTTTAATTTGAATGCATTACTTCTTATTTCTTGTCAATTCCTAGTTCACTTTACTAGCTCAGATTTTTATAAACAAATATCTTGGTATTTTGGTAATTAGCAGAGATGAGGAAGGAAATGTGAAACACAGCAGTTGACAGTTTAATGAGGGTTTTTTGGGGGGGGTAACACCTTTTTTCAAGGCCCTATAACATCCTGTATTTCAAAAAAAGGTTATATTTGGAAAGAACAGCGAGTGAAATACACACAGCACAGGACTGACAATTAAAACACACACTTCACCTGGCATGCCATGTGTAATAAACAAGCTGGGATAGCTCTAAATGGACCATCATGCTGTCAGGAATTTTTAAAAGCGGATGGAATCCGGGCTGGGGAGGAGGGGGAAAAGGTTTGTTAATTAACTAATGAGTGAGTACTGCAATCAACCCACTGCAATCAGGCTGTGCTGTACATGGTCTAGGGAGAAGTTTTTTCCTTTCCTTTTCCTTTTCCTTTTCCTTTTCCTTTTCCTTTTCCTTTTCCTTTTCCTTTTCCTTTTCCTTTTCCTTTTCCTTTTCCTTTTCCTTTTCCTTCTTCTCCTTCTCCTTCTCCTTCTCCTCCTCTTTTTCTTTTCCCCTTTCCCTTTTCTTTCTTTTCCCTCTCCTCCTCCTTTTCCCCTTTTTCCTTTTTCCTTTGCCCCTTTTCCTTTTCCTTTTCCTTTTCCTTTTCCTTTTCCTTTTCCTTTTCCTTTTCCCTTTTTTCCACCATCTTGAATCTCCCACACAAGGTGCCTCTCAAGCCCCACTCCAGACTGGCCAATGCACCTCCAAACAACTGGGAGAGGGGAGGCAAGAGTCCCAGTAGATTCCAACAGCCATGTTTTGGTCTCTTTCTTGCAGCAGCCAAAAATCCCTGGTGGAAAATGATGTACATGTGGTTCTGTGGTCTGCCCACCAGCCCCACGCCCAGCCTGTCCCAGGAGGAGAGAGCTGCCCTGGAGCACAGGCTCACCAGCATCGAGGAGAAGCCCAAGTGGAAGATCGTGTGTGATATTAGTGCCATTCTCCTGATGGCCACCAACATCTTCCTGTGGGCATATTTTGGCTAAGCTGGGACAGGACTGGCATGGCTTTGGTTGCTCTCACCTTTCTCTCTAAGCTGGGAGCATCAGGTGACAGAGCAGCACAGCCCTCCCCTGGAGGCACCACTTGCTGGGAATGACTGTGGGGCTCAGTTTCGCCATGAGGGGTGACCAAAACTCAGCACTGGTGACATCTGGGACACAGTGGATGTGTGGGATAGCACGTGGGACAAGTCAGGAGGTTTGGGGTCAAGTTTAAGGGCACAGAGCTGAGCCCAGCAAGGAGCAAAGGCTTTGGAAAGCCCAGCTGTGGCATGGTTGGGGCCTCTCTCAGGGCTGACTTTGCACTGCTGCGCTTAAGGGAAGGAGACTTAAACACTAGCTGTGTTTTTTTATATGGCCAAAATTCAGATGGGATCAGTTGGGGACCACTGGATTAACTCAGCAGTGCCAGCCCTGATTCCCACAGCCTCCCCACAACCTGTGTGAGACCCCTGTGACCCCACCCCGCCCCTCGTTGGCATCAGCAGTTTGTACTGGGGCTTCTTCCTGCTCCCTGAGCCCCCTGTTCTGCCTGAGGGCCCCCCTGCCTGAGGGCTGGGCTTACCCCAGCCTGCCTGAGCCTGTTTGCTCGCAGGGCTGATGCTGCCCCTCAACAGCATTTCCAGCAATAAAGGTGCCTGGGTAACCAAGCCAGTCCTGACTCTGGGTTTTTGCGGTGATCTGTCCTGCTTTGACACACAAAGGGCTCCCTGGGACCACAGCGACCTGGCTGTGGCAGGGAAAGGAAATATCCTTCCTTGGGGCCTGGGTCAGGATCTCACTTGAGCAATTTTGGGCTTTTCTGACCCATCTTGGTGCCACCACGCAACGTGGCACAGCCAAAATCTGTGAAACCATGAAGAGACAGCAGCACCCACTGTCAAGATCTGTGCCTGGAGAAGGCTGACAATGCCCACAGGGATGTGCCCCTGCATGCAAAGGGCAGGTCCAAGTCACCATGGGTGTGGGGAGGTGAGGGCACACAGAGAACACAGAACCATAAAGATGAAGAAAATGAGTCATGGGCCAGCAAGCAGGGAAGAAACAAGGCTCTGTTTCCACCGGGCACAGGGAAGTTGAGCCATGATTTCCCTCAGTTTGGATGGAGCTGGAAGGGGTCTGTGCTGGCCTCATGCAGGTCAGTACAAGCATTTGCTCATTCTAAGAGGAAAATGTAGATTTCTTTGAACAAGGGAGCTCTCAGCACCATGAGATGCCCATCCATCCTCACGGGAAGAGGGCATAACCCAGAGCTGGTCTTGCCTTTCCAATGCTCAGTTTCAAGCAGGCAGTGCCCAGATTAGAGGGTGGCCTCAAAACATCTACAGAAAATCAAGTGACCAGCAGTGATTAATAGCTGTCAAATGTCTAATAATAACAGGTACATTTTTAGTGCATTTAAAAATACCAGGGCTCTCACCTCCTCACCCTGGGCCACAGAGATCCTCAGCAGCTCTCAGCTCAATGGCTTTATTGGCTTTTTTGGACCACACATCCTCTTAAAGCATGGGAAAGAAACACCAAGCAGGACGAGGAAAACTGGGGCAGCTTTTAAAACATTTGAGATTTTTTTTTTCCTATGAAACATTCAGTTTTGCAGAGAGCAGAACTGAATTTTACTAAGCCTTTTTTTTTTTTAATGACAAAATATTTTTGATCTTTGGTTATGTGACGAGTTCCTCCCATCTCACCCCATGGATCCTTGAAGGTAACTTTTCATTTAAAATAATGCTGATGTTGGTTAAACAAAATAATGCACTTGGAGAGCTGTGACTGCATCTGTGAGCTTGGCCCTGAGGAGGAGTGGAGACACCCACACTGCCAGATGCAGCCAGCTGTGCACCCCCAGGAGGAACACACTTCATGGGTAAGCTTATGTGACTTCACTACTCTGCTTTGAAGCTCTGAAGTGAAACAGAAGAGAAGAGAATGACTGGGGAGGGGAAGTCTGAGAGGTTTGATAGAATTAAAGCAAAGTTGTCTCAAAACATCTTGACCTTTGCTTGTGTTTTCCAGGAAAACAATGTAATTAGCTAAAAAAAAAAATTAAAACCAAATCAATCAAAAAATGGAACTCCAGCTGAACAGGAGCACTGTGCAGGCTGGTTGTGGCAGCAGGGGATGAGTTGTGGTGTCCTAACAAGAACACAGTGCTCTCAGGCTGTAACCAATATCCAAGTGCATTGGCAGCAGATGTTATTAATGATGCCAATACATATTTTGTTATTAATCTTCCATACTAGGCTTGTGTCTGTCTGCAAATGATTATAATTCATTTTCCTGACAAATCTATCAAGATCATTTATTACTGTTCGGCAAAGGATCTTCTTTTAAACAAAGATTAATAACATTGCATTTTATCTGGCTGGCTGAGCCAAAGGAAATGAAATTAACAATGAGCCCTACAAACATGTCATCACTTTAATTTACCAGAAAATATTTTAAAATGTTATTTAAAAGAATATACGCTGTGGTGGGCACAGTTTATTACAAAGGAAAGGAATCAAACCACAGGCATTTCAGCAGGGTGGAGAGTAAGCAAACAGGGCACTGTGAATTCTCTGGTTCCTTGCACTGGAGCTCTGGCACAAGGAGGGAGAGGCACCCACAGCATCTTTGGCATGCACAGACAGGCACCTGCCCAGGGGAATTGCAGCTGGAGGTCCCTGTTCCTCAGTTAAAGTGGGTCCTAACCAGGATCCCAGCTCTCATTCCTGCAGGGAGCACTGCCCTCCCTGTGTTCCTACAGAAGGGAACTCCACCAGGATACAGGTGGTGGGGCTCTCAGGGAGAGCACAGGGGGCTGAGTGCCAGTACCCTTCTGTACTTTTGCTCACCAGGAGGAAAAGAAACAAACTCACTCAATTTACATGGTTTAGTTTCCTTTCTTCTGCACTCCCTTCTAACTTTCCCTTCCACTCTTTTGAGTAAAATAACAAAATAAAAATGATAACAGCAACAATAACAATAATGAATATGCACCAAAGAACTTATTGGAATTCCCTTCCTACTTTCACTGGTACAAGTCTAAAATCCTTCCAGGGGAGCAGGGAGCCCTATACACATCCAGTGACTCTGTAATTCCTGCCTTGGGATCCTGTATCACACCTGAAGCCACCTCCATGCCTTCCCTCCCTTTGTCTCACAGCAATCCCAACACCTCTGCGTGTCCACCTCCAGCACAGCTCATGGGGCGACTGAAGCTGTTCCATCTGCCGCAGGCTGGCACCCAGCTGCCAGCGCTGCCATTCCAGCACAGCCCAAGATCTCATCAGCAGGAGCTGGAATTCCAGGCAGTGCAGGATCCCAGCCCTGCTGTCCAAGCGTGGCCAGATGGCACCACCATGCCGAGGACAACAAACAGTCACTATGTCCTCAGAGCCCAAAGTCAGCCTCAGCTGCTGAGTTGGTGCCATTTCTGATTCCCAGGAACAAGCTGTCCCCAAAAAAACTGCAGAGGGCACTTGATCAACTGTGAGCCACAGGGTGTCCCCCCAGGGAGTCCCTGTGCCACGGGAGCAGGGTGGAACAGTGCAAAACAGGAGCATCTGCACACACAGCACCCAGCTCCTGCTCTGGGCTTTCTCTGCTGGACTGTGGTGGGGCTGCTTGACAGCACTGGGAACCAGCCACTGGAATGGAGATGATTTGGAACGGCTCCTCTGCCACTCTCTGGCTCACACTACCCCAGCAACTTTTAATTCTTCATTTCTTTAATTGTTTCTTTCTTTATTTCTATGGGAAGGACCAGGGCAACCATTTTAAGAACCCGATAATTACTGCAGCATGTGTTCCAACCAGAAATGCTGTTCTGTGACTCGCTCCTGTGGCTTCCACAAAAGCAGCATCCAGTTTAATATGTGAGACTCATAACCAGCTCACACAGTGCAATAGTTCACTTCAGTTTGAAGAAAAAAATATTCTGCTGGAAGCACAGCAAGTAGCAGTGTCAATTTTTCATTAACCTACGGCCACTGTCTCTGTAGACTTACAGCTATGAGTAAGATTACTGTTATAATTTTTTCTGGTCCCTAAGGGAAGAGGAAAAAAAAAAACTTCTCAAAACTTTTAAGGTCATTAAAAATCCACCTTTAAATTGGAGGTGGTTTCAGTTTACTCTCATATTTCAAAATCAAATCTTAGCTGCAGCCTCACATCAAAGCACAAATGTCAGTCGCTTTGTTTCTACTTCTGTGAAAGAACTTCCAGCTGATACACGAGTTGAATGCCAAGTAAATAGATTTTCCTGGGGAACAAAGGCAGCTTTCTTTTGTTTGTTTTAAACATATGTAAATAGAGTCCCAGGGGCTGAGCTGCCTGTCACTTCAACCAGGTTCACACTCATGTCACTCCAGCTGGTGATTTCTGACTGACCTCAGGTCAGCACTGCAGAAGTTTCCCTCCCCACTTCTCCACAGCCACATCAAGCAGCTGCTCGTGCCCTTCCCCTCCAGCCTCACACCTCAGCAAAGGGGAGGCAGAGAAATATGGATTCCTTTTTTGCCAGTTTCTTATTCTTTTGGGGGTGGTTTTGTTTTTAAGCTGTAGTTACAGAATCACAGAAATACTCTGTCCTCTGTCAAAGCCAGAGCGATGGTCCTGAAACCTCTGGGCAGGGCAGAGCAGAGCCTGGAACCCCTGGATATGGCCAGTGACCAGCTGGGCTGTGCCTTCACACCAGCCATGGATCAAAGGCTGATGGCACCCACTGGTTCATGGTCAGATGACGGGGGCAGGGAAGAAATAGGAATGGATTGGCAAGAAAAATGACCTTTATTGTGTGAGTGTTTGTTTTAGCCAGAGAGCACCATCACTCTTGAGCTTCCCCTTTTCAGTACCATGCACTTTAAGAGTGGAGTGTGATCCTCACAGAGCCAGAAGACACCAAAGAGGAGCAGGACCCCTCCACCTGCTCCTGCTCCAGGGGTTAGAGCTTGGTGCAAACAACACTGAGGGCAGGCTTTGATCCTTGTATGAGCCACACGCTTCAGAGCTGGCCTCAGTGGTTCTCTGGGTCCCTTCCAGCTCAGAATATTCTGTGAAATCTACTCTTTTTTTTTTTTAATTTTTTTTAAATTTAAACCAGCAGATCAATGCAGAATCGAGCACTTCATGCTTGTCATTTCCAAATGACTCGGGTTATATCTCAATCTTCAGCGAGGTTTTGGGTGTTAGACAGGGTAGCACTGAGGGATGCATCAATTTATAGGCTCTGCAAAAGCCGCAATTAAGTGAAGTCCTCAAATACATGAGAAACCTCAATTTTGATTGGCCACATTCCCATAACTTCTTGATAATTCAACTCACTGGAGTATTACTCAGTGTTTTCCTTCTCCCTGCTTTTTTTATCTCTTGACAAGTTTACAAAGAGAAGAATGGAGCCGAGCTGAGCTGCATTCCATCCAATCTGCTGCCTCCACAAACGGCAGAGAAGCTAAATGAAGCCCAGAACATATGGCACTGTGCTGACAGAGCTCCCAAACTGGTTCTGCATGAGCAACAAGGAACATCTTGAAACGCACAAGACATATGTGTTTTAGGAAGAAGATTGAAGTGTTTCATAATAAAACAGGACAAAGTGAAATACAAGTGCTGTATAAAATTTTAATTAAAAACTGGTTTTACCCCTCGACGTGAATATACAATATGTTTCCCAGATGGATTTCATATTTAAGTATTATCCAAACCAGAAACATAAATGAGACAAATAAAGCCTTCAAAAATGGCACAGAGGCTAAAATGTATGTAAACACTAGATGACTGTGGTGAAAACAAGGCAGGCAGGGAAAGCAACCTCTTAGCAAGTGTTTACTACTGGAATCCTGAATGAAACAGTTCCTACAGCTACAGTCAGGGTAACAATACAAATACAAGCATTAGAATTCACCACCACTCAGCGATGCAAATGGTGCTTTTGTTACTCAGGAGCTGTCCAGGCTGTTTCCTACACTGATAACTCATGGTACAGAAGTCCATAATTCATGGCATGCCACTCTCCTTGTCTGCCCTGCTCCCAGGCTCCCACCCTGCTCTGTGTGAAGCTCTCTTCATTCCATGCCATCAGCTCCACAGGGGTATGCAAAGGCCTGGCCACACAACAGAATTTTTGTGCTGTCTCCTCAGGATCAGTAAATCCTTATGAACCAGGAGGGATGTTGTTTTGCAGCAGCAAACTCCTTTCCCCGAGGAGGTGAGAAGGTGGCTCAGATCCCACTGCTCAGGCTGCAGGAGTTCTCTGCTGGGCTGGAGGCAATCACCCAGAATTGAAGGGAAATGCACACCAAGAAAAAGCACAATCTCCACATAGATCAAGCAAAGAGAAAGATTGCAGCTCCTTTATGCTGCCAAACAGACAAATTATCACCACACTTCAGAGAATTTCTCACAAAGATAAAACGGGAACAAACCCCATGCCTTTGGCAAGCCAACACTGATAAAAGGAGCCACAGCCACATCTTTGAAGGGCTTTGGTTGATGATGTTTTGAATTCCATGGGGAAAGCAGCAGAAGCCAACAGTAATCAAGGGGGCTTGTGCTTAATAGATCCTGTGCAATGGAAACAGGAATATTGGGGGTTTCAATCACTTCCCACAAGGCTGCTGCATTTGTTGGGACTGAAAGGACCTGGGTGAAGACCAGTTCTCTGCTGCTCCCAGAGACATCACCTAAGGCAGACACCCCTTCTGTCAGGCAGGCAGCTCGTCAAGATCAGCCCTAGAAGGGCTGCCCTCTCTCAGCTGCAAGCATTCTCACTGGAACCAAGAGGCTCCATTTCATTGATTCAAGTTTCCTCAAATTCCTTGATTACCAAACAAATCTCATGAGACATTCTCAGCATCCTGATAATGATCACCCCATGACGACTGAAGTAATTAACACCATGGCCTTTGCTATGACCCAGAGATTCCACATCACCAGACTGATACAGCAAGAGACCACAGCCAAAAGGCTGAGAATTCTGTTGCGCAGTTCAGTGTTTCAGAAAACATTTCAAGCTTAAAAATCGAGAAGAGCAGAATTATGTACCAAATTATTCCTCATACATGGAGTGGGAAGGCAGAGATTCCTTCCAGCTTTCTCTGACAAACCCATGGCACACTACACAAAATTTTCCACTGTCACATTGCACCCTTTGTTCCTGGGGAGAGGATGAGGAAAAATGATGCAAGAGATGTTAACAGTGCTGGTTAGTACACAGAGCAAACAACACTAAGGCATCAGGATGAAAAACATAATTTATATTTTAAAAAAAGATAAAAAATGTATCGTAAGAGCAATCAGTGTGAGGATATGAACCTGGATCATGCAGGAGACAGAAGCTGAGCAAGATACCAACTGCAAAGATTAGCTCCTATGAGCACATGTAGTAAAGCAGCTCATTATCTTTTCTAGCCCTCTCTGATCAAGATAGAAATCTATTAAATCTGATTAAGATTTGTTTAATAATTGTCTGATTAAAACATAATAAACCTGGGAAAATTAAAATAAACCTGGGAAAATTAAAATAAAGCCTTTTTAGTAACATGGAGATGAGATGGGACTTTTCAGCCAGGCTTCCATAAAATAGTTTCTTTAACATTCACCTCAGGATCCCAAAGCACTTCACAGTCATTTAATTAAGCTTCAACAGAGCACAAACTCCCCATTTTACAGCTGAGGTAACAATGAGAAGGAGTTTGGAAAAGACTATTTAATACTGAACGGAGCTACATGTTCTGTTATTTTACCCCAAAAATAGATTCTGAACATCTCCAGGTAGATATTTTTCCTCCCCTGATAATTTTGGCAGCCTCTGAAGTAATAGTAAAATTCAAACATGTGATGCACAATCCAAAGAACAGCCCTCATCACTTCCCAAGCTGTTCAGCTTTGGAGCACAAAAACTTTCCCATCTATCTTACAAAGCTGCTCCTACCTGTTCCCATTACTTCAGCCATCCCTATGCTTCTTATCCTCAGTGGAGCAATTTAAGCTTTTCTTCCTCTAAGTCAAAAACTTAGAGAAGGCAAATCATTAAAGAGTTTGACATTTTTGCCTTTAATTCACATCAGGTCAATGACTTAGTGATTTCCAAAGCAGCTACTGTCAGCCAAGGATTTGCATTTCTTCTGAACACAGGCAGGCAGTTTGTCTAAAGCCAGCCCAAGATCCTAAACTGTACCAAGTTATTCATAGGAGAGAGGGAAGGGAGCAAGTAGGAAGCAGAGTCTGACTCACTAAAATGAGTGATTTAAATATTGCACTGATTGCAATCCTGCAAGCATCACTGGATGCTGAACAGCTGAACAGCTTTTGGTGAGAACACCCGTGGGTTATAATAACTTGGGGAGAGCAAGAGAGAGACACAGACCTCACAGAAATGCACCAATGCACTCCTCATCTGGCCCATTATTGCCAGATTTGAGTAGGCAGCTTTCCTTTAGGAGCTCAAACAACAGGGGTGGAATTATGCCATCGCACTGCCACTGGAACTTTGTGGATGGCAAGAGATAAAGAAGGAGCTCAGAAAATGCTATTTAAAGCTCCACTCAGGCACCTAGAAATTTGCATTCGATAGAAGGGATTTAAATTGTATTAGAAGGCAAGGTGCACTAAACAATTAGAGTTTATTGCTGTGTTGGTTCAGTGCCTGAGCCTCCACTTCCCCCAGGCTGCAGGGGCAGAGCAGCAGCCGTGCTCAGAGCTCTGTGCGCTGGCAGGGCCACCCGAGCTAACAGGGAAAAGGAAAACGCTTCTGAAAACAAAGTGCCTTGAAGATGCTGGGGACAGATCAGAGTAACTTGGGTCTGAAGTCACATTCCAGAGGAAAGTTTTCCATTCACCAAACTGGATGTCCAGCACAGTGCCTGGAAGAGAGCACTCTTTGCTGTATCCCAGTGTGAGCTGTGGAACGACTCTGACCCAGGAGAGGAACATCTCCTGCAGCAGCTGATTCAGACAGACACTGAACACACATCTCCCTCCCAGCTGGAGCAGGGCCAAAGATACTCAGAGTCTGTCCGCTCCATTTGATGTTATGTTGCAGGAGAAGGCTGCACTGAGAATATTTATACTGGTCAAAATTCAATAATGACATTTTTTTCTCCCATCCAGTTTTCACCTTTGGTGAAAAATTTTTAATCTTTGATGAGAACTAAAGGTTGTCATATTACCATATGCTTCATTTTTTAGCTAGGGGAATCAAACAGATATCTTCCAGCCATTCTTTGGACCTTTTGAAAGCACCACCTTGCTTTTTTATAGTGGCCCCCAACCCTTCTCATCCCCTTGTGTATTCAGTTCATGGCAACTCGTGTCCTTCATCAAACATACAGAAAAACCCCACAACAATTCCTCAGCATTCAGGCCTTCTCACACAGTGAACAAACAGGGACTGAAATCTGCTGGATTGCTGGGGAGGGTAAAATCAAAGAGGTTTTCTGTGTCAGGGAGCCAGATCAGGCCAAAGGGGAGCAGCCAATCTTCAGAAGACTAACTTTTACTCAGCTGTGACACTGGGGAGGGAATGCACAGAGAATACTGAATGAAAACGGCAGGATGCCAGGAGAACACTGAATCTCACGGCTCAAACACATACAGGAAACTGCAAAAACCTTCAGGATTCAACAGATTAATTTTACACCAACAGCTTGGAAAGTATTTCTCAGAATCTGCCCCGCTTACTCAGGATCTACTTCAGTACAGCTACTCTTCTGAGCAGGAAGAAAACTATTCCTCTGTGGACTAACATGGGGCCACTGGAGAGGGCAGTGAACGCCAGGTCCTGGTAGCACAGCCCTCCATGGCCTCCATGCCTTCAGGGACACAGCTTGGGCAAGTTCTGCTTTTCCCTTCTGCAATAAAAAGTGTCCTGGTACCTCACAGGGTGACTCAGCACTTCTCCATAGCGTGAGAGGGTGCCACTAATGCCCTCTGAAAGCACTAATGTGCTAAATGGCATCAGGGACAGGAAGTTATCAGTGTTAATCCACTTCAACTTGTCCAACAGTTACAAGAAATAGAAATGTCTGTATGTGAGACACCTCCTGTGAGCGTGCCCTTGCCTGAAACAGCAGCACACAGCCCCTCCACATGCTCTCCCACCAGCGGAATTGCTCACCAACTGCTTTCTCAAATCAATTATGTTGTCTCAGCATTAAAGGAGGGAAGGCAGAATAGACTGACTTTTTGTTTATGTAGGCATGCTGGCAGGTTCCAGTCATATGTTCTGCCATCTGTACTGCTAGCTTTATCCTCTATCTAATCACAACAGGTAAAATGGCATCGGTGGAGCTGCCTCTGTTTGCTCAGAGAGGGAGGCAGCCAGAACAGGCATTTGTTTTTTCCACATTCTGGAGGGAAGCAGGAGATGGACACTCTTGCCCTTTTAAAACATTCAGCTTTTCAATGGATGGGCAATTTGCCCTGGTCTGCTAATGTGGGATCTGCTCAGTGCAAGGCTGAAAAGGTTCCATCCCTGGGGAAAGCATCGAACTGCTGATGAACATTTGGTGGCCTTTAGCAAAAACGAAGTGATTGCTGCCAACAGGATCCCAGCAGACCCGGAAGGACAGGCTCCAAATTAGGTGGGATTGTGATGCAGGAATTTCAGAAGGCCTGTACAGAACACAAGGAGGTTGCTGACTAGCTCTGGTCTTTCCTCCTGCACAGTCCTTTCTTATTCATATTTTTAAAATGACAAGTGTATTGGCAAATGCCATGGCTGCATTTAGGAGACCGTGGGAGCTTTCAAATGCAAAGGCTGTGTGAAGATGACCTTTCATCTCACACAAAAGCTGCTGGGATGCTTGGTTTTCTTTTAAACTCTCCCAGTATTGGAACACTTGTGACAAAAGGTGCTCAAAACCACTTCAAATATATGCCTATGGGTCCTACAGTACCAAAGTTTGTGCCATTCTCCAAAATACACAATTCAAAGGCAATTGTCTAGAAAACAATTCTCTTTGTCCTAGGTGGGTCACTTTTAAACCAACACTCACATTCACATTCCCCTTTGGGTCCCCCCTCTGCCCACCAGGACATAATGCTTCTTCAACCAATTCTGTTAAAGTTGCTAAATACATTTAGATATTTAATGAGAACTGGCTGCAGCTGAAACCTGAGTTGATGTCACACAGGAATGTCCAGCAGACCTGTAAGTCTTCCAATGACTCTGTGTTCAGAGTCTCAAAGGAGCAACACCATCTTGCTTAATTGTGGAGGAGATTTTTTTGTTAGGGATTATTGTTTCTTTTTTCTTTGGGATGAAATGTTAATTATTTCATTTTTTTCAGCCCAGACCAAATCCCCATTTCTCCAAAACCCTGCTTAACCATAAGACACCTTAAAAATAGAGTACAAATATTGTTGTATAAAAATAGGTTTAGTTGCAAATACTGTACACTGTGCATTTTCAGGTGAGTCGCTTTCAGGAATGTGTTTTGTGCTCTGAAACAGCACCAGCAGTTTTTTCATACATCTCTCTATATATTTTTGCGAGACTCTCCTCCAAGATTGCTCTGTGAGGCTTCTCTTTGTACACAGCTGCAGGACCAGGCCAACGTTCACCACTGTCCAAGGGAACAGGAGTGTTCTGCTGCACTGGAGAACTGCCAGAGGAAAGAAGATAAGAAATAAAGATCAAACCAAGATATGGAAGAGGAATCAGTGGCACAAAACCAGCAGAAATACCAATGTAGAGCTGCTTAGCACGGATTGCCTTCCACAAACCAAAATAAAAACTGCACTGCAGCTACTTTTAAGAAATGGGAACCACCCCCTCCATGTTATTCATTCACACAAATCCTCCCCCACTTATCTGAGTACACTTTGTAATGCCCCCAAATAGAATTAATTTTCAGAGACCCCGCAGTAATTTTGCTGTATTTTTGCAGGCTGTGTGATCAGGCACGAGCAACAGGATAGGATTTCTGTGTCCTTTGAAGGTGAAATTGTAACCACAAGCAGCCGTTTCAATATGAAGACAATCTATCAGGGGGATATTAAATTACTGTGGTTGCAGCTGTAAAGTGCTCTACTGGAAGCATCATGGATTAAGTTTTCTACCAACTACATTTTGATATAGTGGCAATCCAGGATTCCTTCCCCACCCCATCTTCTGTGCCACTGTTTTAATATTAAACACAAATTCAGGCTCATCTTTCAGTTGCTTTGAGAAATTATTCCTGAGATCTATGAAGTGAAATTTATATTCTGCAAATCATTACAAAACACTGACAAGTCTGAGTAGTTTATATCTCAACATCATGACTATCTGCTTCCTCTTGATACTTTCAAAACAAAGGTTTGTGTCATATAATTAAATGAGTAATTTCCCCGTAATAAACCATGAAACAAGAAGCTCAAAAATCATCAGAAAAAAATTACAACTGAGATGACATTTTTCACATCTGCTCAGAGATTTAGGCACTTAAGACACTTAAAAATTAGGACTGAGTTATCTTCAGCTTTTGCAAATGTTCTCTGGGAAATGAAACTGGAAATGTGAAGTTTAAGGTGACCATCTTCACTTAGGAAATGGATTACAATTCACAGGGAAGCTTTACAGCTTCTTACATACATGTCATTCATTATTGATAGTGTCTTCTGCAATCAAATCAGCACTTAAAACTTCATCCTCAAGTTAGTATCTGCCAACATGTGACAAAATTGAAAGAAACCTTAGGCCACATCCATGAATACATGTATTCAGCTGCATCAAAATACAAGGTTTTCATCTGAAGAACAGAAAAGGGAAAGAAGAGGAAGATGTAGGATCAGTTTTCTAAATTTACATCTCTAAGCTTCTACTGTCCCATGGGGAAAAAAACCAGAAGTAACACTTTTTGCTTTTAAACTTCTTACATTCAAATATTAGGGTGATGCCAACCTACACCAAATAAAACAAGACCTCTTGTATGGCTCCAGCACTAAAAAGAGAGGAAGGCTACGTTCACACTTACTCAAAAAGGCTCCATCATTTAAAGCCACTCAATGGCATGGAGCAAATTTAAACCTGTTTATCATCCTGAGATAATTGCGCCTCACAGTTTGGACACAAAGAAACCAACCTACCAACCAAAATCAAGAGAGCAGTTACACAGGCCTGTGTCAAATGCAGACAAGTCAACATGCTGGGGGACTCAACAACAACTGCAGTTTCACCTTCTCTTTCCTGCAGTTTGTGGCACCTCCCTTCTGATGGAGAATTCTCAGGCCAACAAGCAGGCACAGCACTTGTAACTATACAACAAACAGCTCTGACACTCTTTTCCTTGGAATTCATTTCCAGCAGCAGCTTTGTGCTTGCCTTCTCCTAAATGCTGAATTTACCTGGAGACACTCAAAACTCAACACTTTAATTGCAGTAAAGACTCAAAAACCAACGGTAACTTCTACAAGTTTTTTATTCTGGTACTGAAAAAGACTTGAAAAAAGGCTTAATTTTCCCTTCTCTTTTTGGAGGGGTGTGTGTGTTTTCATGCATTTCCATTAGCCAGCCCCTTGTGCATGAAATACTTGGACAAAACTACAGCCAAGGTAGGTAAGATTCCCCCTCCTGTCTCAACTGGAAACCAGCTGACAACCTGAACTAAGCAATCTGGGAATTACACTCACAAATCATATTAACAGCAGGATTTCTGCACGCAACTCCCTGCTCTGAAATACCTGTCATATGCTTTTGTTCCCTCATACATCTCCTTTAAGAGTCCCAGAAGTTCTTTTCTGAGTGAATCATATACTAAATATTTCACAAAACACAGACCTTTTCCTTACTCCCAGCGGTTTTCAATCATCCATCTACTTTACTGCCAGCATTTGGTCGACAGCACCCTGTCCTTCCATGAACTCTGTCTCTGTCCTTGTATCCTGTTTATGAGCACTGTGGCAAACACTCAGCAATGTGACTGTCCTCAAGGCCTTTTTGTCTCACCCCCAGTGCTGCTGGCCTCTAGACCCAAGGAGCAGTCCTTTCCCAACCCGAGTGCCACATTTCATATCCCATCACTTCAGGATTCTGGAGCATTAAGGTTTATTTTCCATTTTTTTTTTCCTGGTCTGCAGTTTCAGCGTAAATCTCCAAGTCCCAAAGCTGCCTCGAAACAAAAACTTGCACTTTCTCTCTCACAAACACATCCTAAACAATGTAATTGCCCCAGCTGTCAGGACAAAGGATAAGGGAGCAGAAAGGATACACAGAATACAGGAGTGAGCACAGGTACAGGAGACACAACTGCAGCAGCAACTTCACAACCACATGGAAGTTGGAGTAATCCCTTGCACAGAGGGGACTACAAATCACAGGGATTTCTAAAGAAGCCAGCAAATCAGAAAATGAACTTTTTGGAGCTGATAAATTTCAAGTAGAAGTTTGTTATGGTACCCACACTGAAATACCCTCCTTTCAGGAGTTTACAGTGGTGATTTGGGGTGCCATTGTTAGAAAACAGTGTGTGATATTTACCTATCAAAATAAAGCCTTTTCTAATGGCAACACCTCTCAAATATAGCACCACAGTTCTAGGACTTCTCCCTTAATATAAAGTAATCCAGAAAAACCATAGGAGCCCAAAGGAGACTTCCAGTACTTAGTATCTTTCCTCCAACAGGTACCCAAAACATTGTACAAAATACTGCGTGCGTACACACAGAACATCAGTATTGGTAACTTCTGCTACAGAAGTGATCAAAATCAATTTAATTGGTATCTTATCAGTAAATTATCAAATTAAACCCTGGTCATGTATGTGAGGAGTACACAGAGTAATTAATGTACATAAATCAGGTTTTTAAGATCTCAGGTTTCCAAGAAAGCTTCTGAAACGCAGCATGCTGAATCACTAAACTATATAAATTTGCTGTATTTTTTGGAAAATGTTTTTCTTTTCCAAATATCTGTTTTGCAAAAAAACCCCTAAAAACAACCCAGAAAACCCCCAAAAAGGACAATCCAAAAACTCAGCCTCAAACCATATTACTAAATAGACTTAAATTTATTTTTGCACTCCCATAGTTTTAAGGAAAAAAACCCAAAAACCAAGTGATTATTTTAAAAGTGACATTTGCCCTCTGATTGACAAATTCCAAAAACATATGCCCAAGAATCATTTTTATAGCTAAGTCCAGCTTCAAACCCAGTGTTTTATGAAGACTATACTGACACAGTGCCAAACAACATCAAAGGCACAATTATATTTAACTGTATTTTGCTTTTAGGTGAGAAAGCTTAGTATGAGTAACGCCTACTGAAACCTTTTCCCTGTGCAATACAGGACAAAGCTCAAAATGGGAAGAGAAATTTGCAGGTAAATGTAAAGGGCAATATTGAGCCTGTTTTGTCTTAGTCAGAGAAAAACTCCATACCTGCTCCGTAGGTCACTCACAGTTAAGGGCATATTATCTGAAGGTTCTCTTGTCTGAGGCAAATCATCCTAAAAAAACCCAGAAATCAAATTCTCATTACCTTGGTTTCTGATTACAATGATCTAATTTCAAAAATACTTTCTTTCCATTTAGAGGACTATTAAAGTGCTTACATTTCTTGGGGGAGAAAGGGACAAAGTGTAATGAGCCAAATGCCATTTATGAACACTTTTAATTAAGTTCAGTACAATTCAGCTAATAATTTTCAAGTAATAAACTGGAAAGAATTTCTAGACATTGTGGTTCTAGAGAACTATGCAGACAGCAGAAGCTTCAATAAACCCCAATAAACACATTGGCAAAATGCTATGAAACCTACTACTTACTGCTTTTGTGTTCCTTGCAAAAAAGGAAAGGGAAAAAACCCCTAAAACTTATTTTGTTATCCATTTCATGGGTTTTACCAGGCAGAAGCATTCCACACATCTCAATTCTTCAGTTTCATATCCAAGGTTGAGTACATGCTTACTGAACTTTAAAAAAAATCTGATACACCTAATGATTCTTCAGTCAGGTATTCGCAGTTGCTAGAATGCAGTTTTACCTTCCAAAGGCTATCTGGACATAAATTAACCCAAATTTGCCCTCTTAAGTAAGAAAGAAACAAAACACCCATGTGGAGGGAGCCAGCTGCTCACCTGAGATGGGATGGTAGAAATTCCAGCACACACAGTCATGCTCACTCTACTCTGAAGAGCAAAGACCCTACTTAAGGGGTGATATTAAGTGATGCTTTCAGCACAAGTCAATTGCTGTAAGGATTACTAAACAAAGTCATCTTTCATGCTATAGGAGAAATAATTGGAAAAAAGACTGCAGTAAAAATAATCACACTTGCTGGTAACACAGAACTGGGAGAAAAGACAATAAATATAGTGGTAGATGGCAATAAGATGCAGAACAAGCTGAACAGCAGCATATGGATGAGGAAAAACCTGAGAGAATTTATTGTGGTGAAATACAAGGTAATAAGTGTGTTTGTAAACAGGAGAGCTCTCTTCCTTCAGCAGTCACAGACTACAAAGCACCAAAGAGGAAATGGGGTACAGTGGTAAATAAAATTCTGCAGCATTTGCCAGAGGCAAATTATGTTCTGGAAAGCAAAAAAAGATGGAAACATTATGATACTGTCACAATGTCACAGCAGAAGGGTACAGTGGACACCCCAAGGAATCTGCAGCAGAGCTCCAGTCACATTATTTTGCAGAGCACTATGAAAATGAAATTTTGGAAGACACAGCTGTATGCTTCTGGGAATGGTTATTTAGTATTAGGCTCTTTGGAGTGAAACAGAGTAAGAGGTACTTCTTAACCTTTCAAAGTTTGAAGAGGATCTAGATTGGAGCCAGAATCTGCTCACCACATTACCAATACACTTGCTTTACTACTCCCTCACTTTCAAGATGACCAATTTACCTCAGCCATCTGCTGAGCAACACCACAGCCTCGATTCTGGGCCATGTGAGGAAGCACAGCCTATCTTGGTGTATTGTAAAGCACTCACTGCAAGGGTATTTTTTTTCTTTTTTTCATTAGGTCAGCTGCTGTTAGCACAGCTTTCATGAGCCAGCTCTAGACAACTATCTTTCACCACAAGACTTCTCTGTAGCATCCTTCCCTTCCTTTTGCTCAGTGGAAGAAAACAGAGTGAGAAAAATGGTCCTTTGCGAGCACTGGTTTGATCAGGTTGGTAATTAAACACCCTAATAGCTGGATTTTTTTAGGGCAGAAACACAAGATTTTGCAACAGAAGAGGACACAGAATCATGTCTGCTTATTAATCCCTGTGAGGATTCAGCAAGTGTTTGATTCTGGAAGTGACAGGGTGAACCAAGAGAAAGCCAACAGAAAATATCACAATTCAAGAATTCCACCACAATGTTTGCAGAGTCTTTTTGACTGTATGGAGAGACCATGTAACCAATCATTCAACTGTCCTTGCCATAAAGTCATGGTCTACTGTTTGAGGAAAGCAGTCAAGAACCACTGGAGATGATTCAGGCCGTGCAAGTGTTCATTACATGAAGGTGTTGGGCTATCAGGAAATCCAGTTTGTTATCTTAAGTTCATTGAAACATCAGGGGAGCATTTGACATGATTTGTACTTATTCTGAGTGGCTGAAACACAGAAAAATGTCATGAGAATCTTCTATTTGAGAGGCAGCAGCTCAAAAAATCATAGCATTAATATAATAATTCAGGGAGGTACAGCATGAGCTAGATCAAACAGTCTTAGTATGGATGAGACAAGGTTTTTCTGAGTTAAAACGCACAACAACTAAGGTAAACATGAACATTGAACAAAAATGAGAAAATAATCAGATTAAGTGAGAATGAGGTGAGACAATAAGCTGCCCAACATGACTAAATCTGGGGACGTGAATAAACAAACAAACAAATAAACAACTAAATAAATAAATAAGGACTTCAGAGTGAAGACAGATGTTCTTCAACCCCTCTTGCAAGACTGGATCAAGACAACAAAGATCACTTCTGCCATGGGTTTCCTGTAGCCAGTGGTGTCCCCCCATTCCAGCCAGTTGCACCTGTCCTTGCAGTGGGGAATGTGAGGGGGACATCAGGGCTCCCACACTTTTTATGCCACTTCCCACTGGCACAAGGAACTGCAGCCGAGGGGAAAGGTGGACAACAGGGGACAGTAGCAACTTAAAATTGCACCAACATTCAAAAGCAGATTTCTGTCAACATTCTATTTTCTGAGAGAGAAACTGAAGCAAAAAAAGATGCCTTTCTCCACTTTGGGAGACTTATGTCTCTTCTACCCCATCAATAACATTTCTGCGTTAGAATGCCAGAGCTCCTCATCATCTTATATCATAATCATCATTATGATCATTGTATCATAATCATCTCTCATCCTTACAACCTTTTTATCCTACCTTTCTTTTGCCTCACCTCACACTCAAGATTCTAAATTCTCGGCAGATGAACAATCTTCTTATTCAGCTGGTACAATGCTCCAGCATTTTTCTGAGAAACTGTGTTTCCCAAAATCACAATAGGAAAAAATTGTCTGTCTAAAACCACACCTCAAAATTTCATCAAAGGTAAAATACTATGTTCCCAGGTGTAATCTCATTAGACAAAGAGCTCTGTTCATTGAAAGCCAGGTAATTAAGGGAAAAAAAATCACACATCTGAAGAATAATATTAGCTCTAGAAACAGCTGGATACATGCAGCTGCTGATGTGCAGCTGCACAACATGTTAAGCCTTGATGTTCTACACATCTGTAACATTTTTGCTTAAATTGGGAGTGGAGAATCAGAATATAAAAAAACCACACCCCAATATAATTGTTCTCAGTAAGCCATGTGAGGCTGCCTGTACTACTTCATAAAGGTGGAAGACAAGGAGGCTTCTGAAATCAGCGTGAAACAGTTGAGTTCACACACCAAACCCATATTTCTACAATCAAGGCTGTCCCAAAGGCCAACATTATAATAAATCCAAGACTGTAGGCACAGTTATCTTTTTCAGCCATTTTGGAGAAGAGAAAGGATTGAGTTTGCAGTCAAACTTACAAATATGAGGCGCTGTCTAGCACTGTGTGTCCTTAAAATATTTTTCACTCTTTTATGGATCTCATCTACATTTGCTGGTGAAGGCCAACCAGTGCTAAATCTGCAAGAGGAAGAGGAAAAACAGAGTGAAGAAATATTTTCTTGTTGAAAAACTCTGTGAATTCAGATTTCTTTTTCCTTTTAATTATGAAGAATGCTTTACCTCCTTTGATTTGGAACACACACAATGTTTCGATTTGATTCTTCTTCTCCTCTGGGGTACAAGTAAAGAAAAGCAGTGCATAAACAGTGCATAAACATAAACAACCACAACACCAACAGAAGATGAAAAACATGAAAATGTTGATGATTTTATAACTTGAGAAATATTTCTGTAATGTTTGTGGGGTCCCTACAGAATAAAAAAGCTATACTATTCCCAGTGATCAGGTTTCATTTGCCTCTCTTTAAAGGAAATATTGCACACATGAAGTTATTTTCAGTGGAACAAATCAAAAGGAAGGTAACCCCAATGCATGCAAATTGGAAAACACAGGGAGTCAAAAACTTGCAACTGCACTCTTTATTTCTTTATTTCACGAGAGGAAATGCTTTTTAAGTCTGGGTGGTTTTTTGGTTGTTTTTTGTTTGTTTGTTTGTTTGTTTTTTAATATTAAAACCTAGGTAGCTTGCTTGGTATGAGTAATTTAAACCAAACAGCTACTTTTGGATTTTTGCTCGTTATGTTTTGGATTATTTTTTTTCCACTTCACTAAAAAAAGCCCTTCTCATCCTTCTCAGAAGCTCATCCTTCTGAGCAAGTTCAGAAGCTGACAGAAATTTCGTATTAATAATTATTCTCAGTCTCTTAAGGGAGGCAACAAAGATTTTAAGAATATGATCATTTGCATGCCAACCATGTTATTACATTAAAAAATGTATTTTTTTTTAAAAAGAGGCATCAACAGAAGGAAAGGATAATTGGAGGGAAGCAATGAAATGCTTACTTACACAAGCTCATCACACTGGAAAGAGACAGAGCACCAAATGAAGATTGTGCATCTTCATTTCAATGTTGCCTAATCTCTGAGAGCTTGACTTGGCACCCAGAAAACCCCAGCTCCTGATGTGGAATCATGCTAATGTGAGCACGGGTCACTGGGAGAGCTGTGAGCTGGCAGAGCAAGCACTGCAATCGGAGCTGCTGAACAGCAGCCAGCGGCAGCACGGAGCTGCCATTCCCTGCCTGCATCAGGAGCACCAGGAACACTGATGTGCTTTGGTGGCTTCCCAAATTTGATGCAGTGCAGAAACAGCATGACTCTGAAGCCTGAGATTCCACAGTTTGCTCTGTACAGGGACTGGCAGTGCCAGCTCCCCTGCCCTCCTCTCTCCCAGTTATCACATTCCCTTCATTATCCAGTCTATCACTCTCAAATCCCCAGTCTGATCGTGCCTGGCTCAGTTCACCTTCACCAAACATCCAGAAATTTCAATACAGCTAAAGAACTGCCCAGCTCCTTTCAAAAAGAACAAACCCAGTAGACAGAGAAAGCTTCAGTACAAAACAAGCAGCCTGGCAATGCAAAAATTAATGGAAGCAGGATCCCAGAAGTGAGAAGTGCCAGATTATCTTGAAGGTTGCAGGCAGGAAACCTGCACAGAATTCTTTGCAATCTTTTGGATCATTCCTTTTATTACCAGAGACAGAGACTGAAATATAACTAGACAGTGACCAGTTTTCTGCTTTTGGGAAATCTTCTATTTTCTTTTATCTAAGCAACTTATTTGGATTCACTTATTGTTGTTTGTATGTCCAAAATATCTGTCTCTTGGTTCTAAACAGCACCAGTATCTTCAGCTTGTTTATGAGTTTCTTTAAATCAATTCATCTACTTGAAAATGCTTCTATTTTTCTTCAGGAAATGGTGCCAAGAAATGACACAATATTGGAAGTATATAACATATAATCTATATGGGGATGCATTTCCACATTTCTAATGATTTTATCATTGTTTATCCTTGGATCACTACAAGCAGGAATTGTCACCAAGTTGAGTACAACATTCATATTACTATCCTGAGAATTTTACAAATAATTCCAAACCCAAGAGCATGTATGGCAAATTCATGCTGTGCAGTTCTTCTGCATACTAGAATCCAGCAATCTGTTGCACTAAAAGATTTCGCATAACTTCTTCTAAAAGAAAGTAAAATGGCTTGAGAATTTTGTTAGGGGAGAAAAGCGTTGCCTTTAAAGAAACAGAAGTGTGAGTCCCTTAAGCAGAAAGGAATGTTCATTTCCCCAGTGCAGTCAAACCCCATTTGATGTACTGCATTACAATGCATGTGCTCTACCACCTGTGTTTTGAGAAAAAAAACACTTTCTTTTTTTAAAAGAAGAGAGGTAAGGGGAAGGGTCTGCAGTGATACCATCATTTTATGGCTTCCCATTAGAATTTACAACATTTACTGATATTAAAGGACCTCTGAAATGCGCATTTAAAAATCTGCATCCTAGATGCAGTAAGAGTGAGTCATTTCCCACTTGACAAATAAAAGATAGAGCCATGAAGTCATGGCATTTTCCCTTATTTATACAGCAGCTGCTGTTCTTCCAACACTCAGGTTGCTTGCTCTGGGAAATTGGAATAGATTGCCTTTGGGAAATAAATTTTATGAAATTCGTATGTAAGATTTCAGGTCATTGTTATTAATCATAAATTTACAAATATCCTTGGAGATAAATGTATTTACTTTTGGGGAAAAAAAGAGAAAACCCAGCTTGCTATTGTATTCAGTTAGAAAATACATGGCCATATCTGCAAGAAGAAGATTTAAGTACTTAATTCGAGAACTATTAAATTCTCTCTCCAGGAGATTTTATGGATCAGTCCACTAGTGTGCGCTGTGGTATAACAAATGCTGGCCCCTCACACAGACCCGCCCCCCCCAAACTTCATTTACCAAAAAAAAAGAAAAAAAAAAAAAGGAAAAAAAATCAAAACCTTAAGTGTGATTAAAAATGGTATCAGCTTCTTTTTAATTAGGTTTTCTAGTATTTTTATTGTCTAATTTTAGCAACAGCTATCGGGCCTAATCCACATTTAAAGAATAATGTTAATATTGCCAACTGAAATGCAACTAAAATAAAATCATGCCTGAAATGCAAACTAAAAGTAGAATCATGCCTGAAACACAACAACTATAATCTGAAGTGAAACATTTTTCTGATATTCTAGTTCTCCTATTGGAAATACTTTATAAACAGGCTTTATTCCACAGCTTCTTGGACTATAAATAAAGGGATTCCATTTGCCCAAAATCGACAATAACAACTCTTTAAAATGACCAGCTACTTATTTATGTGATTAAGGTGTCACTATCATATTGCAATGTTCAAAGGAAAGTCATTTCATTTCAATGACTGTTTGTCCTGATAAACGAAATAAACTCCTACAGCTGTATTCTTTGTCATACTTTCAATTTTCCCTGGGACTTGCAAACATTCTGCAGTTACATCAGTTTAAATTGTTTATTGATTCCAATAGATTGTATAAACACTTTGGAAATATAGCTCAGTGACCTAGAAAAAGCCAGATCAATCAGAGAACTTTTCAAGATTAATTTCAAAGATGTTGTGTTGAGTCCGATCAAGGAAACAGAACCATTTTCCCTTGTAATGTGACTAAAAGGCATTTATTTTCTTTTATGAGATAAGGATTTTTTAAGGTCATACAGACAACATCTACCTTGATGGAAAAAAAATAAGCAGCCAAACAGACAGTGTAGATTTTGTGCTAAAGATTATTTTCATGTATAATTTTATCCGTTAGGATGAAATACTCCATTAGAAATGCAAACAGGATACATCCACCCATGTACTCTACTCAAACAGCAGCTTGCAAACTTGAGAGCTGTAATAAATAGGAATTTTTAAATGTCAGACAATCTAATCATCCACTTGCACACAGCAAAAACATTAATATCACATTTCAGCAGGAGATATTAATACATTTCACATCAGCAGAATTAATGCCAGAACCTTGTGCAGAGTATTTGCAGTGGCTCTCGTGACCTCTTCCCCCAGCACAGCACTCCCCTGCCTTGGGAACAATTCTGTGCATGTGGCCTCCACGAGAATTCATCAGCTTCAAAGACACAGTCCTCGTGCTGAGCAAAGCCACATACAAGGACAAACCATCAGGGCACAGAAATCAATGAAGTCCTGTAGTACCAGATTCACAACTGCAGAGAACGCTACTGTAACTGGGGGGAAGAGGGAGTAAGAACACTCAAAGCTGGGTATAACCTGAAAAAACCCACAATCTGCAAGAACTTACACATGGAACAGGAGAGAGCCTCAACAAAACCAAAACCACTTAACTCTGAAAGAAATAACCCACCTCACGTATTTTATATCTATGCAGGTATTTACTCAGCATTCATAGTAGGGAAGGACATTGCTTTACTCTCATTTTAGAGACATGAAGTGGTAATTCAGGAGGCTGGACCTGGTCTGCAGTGCATACTGTTCTACAAGGAGGCACAATAGGAAAGCTGGACTACACTTCAGGGTTTTCCTGGTCTATTTAGTCAAGGACACAATTTTGGTTTGCTTTTTTAGAAGTGAACCATGGCTATGATGCAGCTCTGAAGTGTTTCAGAGGCTTTGTTTGTACATAGAAGCCTGAATTGTAATGAAGTTACACCAACACAAACTCCCTCCATTCTCGCAATGTTGAAGTGGAGGAGGGTGGCTGCTTTCACAGTGGCAGGATATTACTACAAAGCAAGAACAACCACACATAGGCAGGGCCTTAAATCAAGAGCACAGATGCCTAAATATTTGGAAGCAGAAGATGACAGCTTAGCTGTGTACCAATTTGCTCTCTCTCTTCAACAGGACATGAAAAAAAAGGTAAAATTTCTCATGCTTTCTATGTAGCTCCTCTTACTTTCAAAAGCCCTGTTTATAGATGGACCTTGAAGCATTTGAGACACATTCAGTGTTGAGTTCTTAAATTAGCAAATGCTTTTTTCCCCCCTCCTTTTCATAACCAGCCCTTAAAACTGTGGCAATATACATCATGTAAAAAGTGAAACTTAATGGCAGACAGCTTCCGAAATTTCAATGAAAGTCAATACTCCAGCTGAGCAGTTGCTCCCAAAAGGTTGAAGTCATTGTGGTACTAAATCATTAGTTTGTCACAAATTGGCTGCACCTCCTTATGCTCTTTGCAAGATTTTCCATTAACTTCTATCTTCTCTGAATTTATTAATTTATAAACAAAATGGCTCTGACAGCAATCAATTTCAGATTTACTTACTGCTGCAGCAAAATCAACCAATGAAGATGAAAAATAGTACAGATGTTGGTCAAAAATATGAAACAAGGCTGAGGTATTGCTCACTTTCATAGAATGTAGTATGAAATAACTGATTTTCAAGTGCTGATTCCAGAAGTTAATATTTAAAGGATGCAAAAGAAATAAACTTTCCCAAGAGGTGAGACTGGTAAACCCAAAACCTTCCTACCAAAGAAAATTCCAAAAATCAGAAATAATGACTTTTAAATGGCTAGAAACAGACAGGAAACCAAGGTGCAGCCTCTCCTGAGAGCTAGCTTTTTCCTAAGAAGTCTGCAATATTTTTCCGTGTTCTTTTTAGCAGGAGTTCTCAAAACTTAAAACATACCCTCTCACAGAAACAAAGCCTGTCTCAAGATGCAGGCCAGTCTCTAAAATACCAGGTGAACCACCTGTTTCTGGTTTTTGCTGTGCAATAAAATAACCCTCAAGAACCTGGGACGATTGTTTTCAAGATCACTGAAGCCAAAAATTCTGGTAACTGGTGTTTTCAAGGACTTCACATAGGATCTAGTATTTCATTAATATCTATTAGTATCTGTCATTATATCTATCATTACCAGTTTCTAACTTCATGCTGTTATTTCCCTAGTACTAGAAAAATGAGAATATAAAAAGATGGTAGTAAAACAATACAGGAATATTACAGAAGGGCATCTTATCCAGACACTTAACCTCTGTCTCACTTCAAAGAGAACTTAGGTTTTTGTTAAATTTTATAGCAGGTAAGATCACATTTCAGCAGCATAACCAGGAGAACATGAAAAAGCTATCGAACTGCACTTCAATCTGGAAACAAAAGTAGAAGCATGCTATTTCCAGAGCAGGAAAAAGACTCCTTTGATCCCAAATGCACGAGAAGTAGCTATGCCTCTCACATAACAGAAATAGTCAAATACTCCCATGATTGTTGTAGTCTCTTGAGGAAAGGATTTTTCTTGTGCCAGCACACAGCTCTGTTCAAAGGACTTTTTGACCTTATGGAATCCATCTCACTATTTCTCCTTTTCTCTCTGACAGGTACTTTGCTGCAGGTTTCAGTGCTGCAAGGAAGGCTTAGCTTGTAAGTCCCCAGGAAAAACCCCATCTTCTAGGAGTGTGTGAGGATGTCTGTGCACCATGAAAGCAAGGACTGGACTCCAATTCTGCTTTCCTGAAGCAGCACTGAAAGGACAGAGTGTGAATGCTCTTTCCCAAAGTACCCACGATGCCCAGGATGCTCCTCTCTGCACAACCAACCAAACAACTGCCTTGGCACACTGTGGGGCACACACTGTGGGCAGGAACGCGAGGGTCTGTGAGTGCCACTGGTCTGCACAGGGGCTGCAATCAAACCCCACAGAATCAGGGAATAGTGAGGGCTGGAAGGGACCTCTGGAGGGTTGTACGGCCACATCACTGCTGAGTGCCAGCTTCCAACGTCAGCAAATGCTTTCCTTAGATGTACATAATGAAAAATGTAAAAAAGAAAGTATGAAAAATCAATATTCAAAACTTGGCTGTCTTGTTCAATAGTAAATCTATTTACAGTTCTGCTTCTGACTGAAATCTCAGAGGAAAGGGGAAGAGGATTGATTTGTGGTGTCTCTAGCAGGCTCAAAGAAAAGGACTGGAAACTGCTAGGGAGGATACAAAAGGGCTCAGAGGACCTTGCACAAGACCCCAATTTCTGTCTCACTGAAAAGCATTGCAGTGGTTTGACAACCACACAGCAGGGCTCTGGGACAGACTCCCAAGAAGGCAGCCAGCCACTTCACACTACTCTTTAAAAAAGAAGGGAAAAAGAGGGAACTAAAGGTCGAGGTGGGGAGTCAAGTTTCATATTGACTGTGGATTGACTAGCATTAAAAACAGTAGCCTGGATATGCTAAGCAATTTGTCTTTGTAATTCAAAATAAAATTGAGGAAATAAACACCAAATACCGTGAGATAAGACTCCATAGTCTTGCAATTACACTAACACTGCTTTACTTTCAGTGCACTGATTTCCTCTGTATTTCTGTGATCTGAACAGCAGCATTTGCATGCATTTCCAAACACTGACCTCTAAACCATGTTTGTCATTCCAAGTATAACTCTCAGTACACAATCAGCTAAAACCATTGTTATCTCAGAAGCATGAAACAGAGATCAATTTTTTTTTAGACTATGCCCTTTATTTCTCATTTTGAATTTTTTTTTCTGATGACAGAAGTAAATGGTTACATATTTTACATAAAGAGATGTTACAGCTCTGAAGAGCTGAGAACATTTCCTTTAATAAGAAGAAAAAACATAATTTCACAAGATCAGAAATCTCTTCTGGAGAAAGGCTCATAAAGAAAAAAAGCAAGAACATTCAGACAAGTTCAAGATTAAATGGCAGATGACTAAATTACTATGCATGTAACAGCAGCTCACAACATACAAGACTTTCCTGCTATCAATAGAAGGCACCCCATCAGCTCTAAATAAAATGTGTATCTAATTTAGCCCCAACCCCCCAGAAAGAGTCCAGCTGAAGAAAGGATAAAAAAGTTACCATGACAATATCTCTTCCCCAGACATGGGTAAAACTAATGCACAAACACTGTCAGAGAAGAGCGGGGAGGCAGACAAGATGACAAAGAAACCTCCTTCAGACCCCAGATACATCCTAATCTCTGTGTAACACTTTCCAAGATGCACTATTACACAGGACAACTAACAAACAAGTTTTCAAGCAGAGGAAGATGTTAAAACACCAACTTGATCTTTGTGAGTATTAAAAATTCAGTCCCCACCTGCCATCTGTCATTTTTCTTTTTAAAGAAAAAAACTGAGACAGTTTTTCTATTTTGGAAACAAGCATTAGGCTGCGTGTAGGCTGTAAAATGCAACCTGCAAGCATTGACTAAGTTGGTACCAATGGTAACAGAGTGTGAACTGGTCACCAAAGCACATTTTCAACATTTAGGATGGGTCATCAGTTTGATCCTTAGTTTCTCCTAATTATTTTATCTATTATCCTACTCAGGCCTAGCTTTGCATACAGTTTTTCTGTTCCAGAAAGCCAACCAGTAACTTGCTACTTGAATGTACAAGAGGAGCACCAAGAACACGTTCTACTCAGGAAGCAGGGAATCCTCTCCTTGACGGACTGGAGGGCTTAAGCATGAAATCATCTGTTGTATTCTTGACATTTCTTCTATCCCACCCTCATAAGACACTGAAGCTGGGAAGTTGGCCCAAAATATTAACCCAGGGACTGAAATCCACCAAATTAAAGGGTATTTGAAACTGACCCCAACCCATTCCCACTGGGGTCAGAGGAGATAGCTAAGAAAAAGAATTGAAATATAGCAATTAATATACACACAATAGCTGCAGAGGTCCACACTTCCACTCAAAAAATAAAAACCAGAATCTTAGGATATCAACAAAGTGAAAAGATCAGAAAATAACACACTGAGTAGATTAAAGCTAGCACAAGCATGTTATGCACACCAGTCACACATCTGAGTAGAGCACAGCCACAAGTACGTGCTCAAAAACATCTGTGAAAAGTCAGATGGAAAAAAGGTTTCCAAGTACCTACTGTAAAGTTTAGTCGCCATTTTGACATATCTGTATTTACATTCCTGAGATTCCAACCACCTCTGAAACAGTGATGATTCATTTAAGTGATTATTTATTAATTCTCTGTTCCAGATGGACATTGGCAGCCTAAAACCCAGGGTGTCACTGTTTCAGACATTTTCACTGCCATGTTACTAGGATTGTAATCATCAAGCAGAGGTGATGGCAAACACAGCAAAAGGAAAAGTCAAACAACAACACAGCTGTTACAGGAAGATTTTTCAGTCTCTTCAGCCCTCACACCTCCAAACATGCAAACCACAGTCATGCAGACATTGCTCTCATCAGCTCATGTTCCTAATTCCAGAATGTCATGAACAAAACCAGGGCATTACCTTTCCTTCAGAGAAGATCGACTCAGCACACAACTCGGAGACTCCTGAACTGCTGGAGTTGCTGAATGCTCCAAAGAAGCTGCAGAATGGGACTCTCTGTGGATCTGGGGTGGATCTGGGCTTACATCCTCCTTGCAAACAGCAAAACTATCCAAGCCTTTTCCACTGGTAGATTTTGCCTGAAAAATACCCCACCAAACTAAAATTTATTACAAATATCAAGATGTACAATTTTCATGTTTTTACTTCTCAACCCGAAAGGTTAAAGATTGTATATTCATTCAGATTGTATATTCTTACAAAAATCCATGGTCTAAAGTAAACCAACAAGTCTCAGAGGAATCAGTTGATAACTAACACACCATCTTATGTGAAACTCTACTGCAACAGCCCTTTTATCAACTTTTCTGAGTGCACAACTTGAAGGCTTCCCAGGAACCTCACAGATTCAGAATAATGCCTGAGAGCCTAAACAATCCATGGAACAATCCAGAGGCAGCACAATATATTAGACTCACACAGTACACAGAATGACAGTCCTTGGTAATAGAAGTTTAGAGTCTGACCAAAGTGTGCTTAACATATATATCAAGGTTTATCCTCATAATTCCCTTTCTTTCCTCCTCCCTATCATCATCAGTTTTCCCAGCCACTAGGAAATCTAGGAGGGCACGCATAACTGCTTAAATTCACAATTTTTACAGTACTCAGGAACACAGGCAAAAAAACAACTAAATGAGAATGTACAGAATAAAACCACCCAAACCCAAAACAACCCTGACATTAATCATTAGATTCTTTTAATACAGAAAGAAGCCAAAATCTGAAAAAGAAAGGATGTGAAATAACACAACAGTGGCTTCCCAGTTGTCTCAGTGCCACCTTCACGCACATTTCCAGAATGAACAATGCTCTCAGAATAACTGGTAAGGCAAATGCAAATGGCCTTTAAAGGCTCCTCTATGGCCTTGCTGCAAGCCTTAATGCCAAGGAAAAGCAAATTCTGTCTGTGAAGGCATCTTTATCTTTAAAGAGTGCTAAGTTTCCTTCTAATGTTTATAAATAATCTGTCAGCAGGCCTTAACTGGGCTAGATCAGATTTAAAATGTCCTTTTTCTTGCTTCTGATACGACAGTAGATAGCATTTCAAAAATACCTATGCAAGACAATCCATGAAGGACTGGGAAGCTCAGAGCTTCCCAAAGAACAGTGTGTAAACAAAGCCACTTGCAAGTACTCACTTCAGTTTTCTTGGGCCTGTAGCTGTTGTGAGGAGAATGATCTGGAAAAGGAAAAAATGTCCATGACAGAAGAAATCAAAAATACATTTGCATTTCCTAAATTCTATGAAATCTTTTACAAAGCATCCCATCTGTCCTCACAAACAAAACTAAAGCAATTTTTTTTTTGTTTCCTTATTATATTTCAGGAAATCACTTTCTTTAGCTGAAAACCATGACTTCCCATGAAATGGAATACAATGTTTGCAGTAATGAATCAGGGTAGGCACCATCTTCTGCACAGACAGAAGTGGTACATTTTGTTACAGTATTTGTTGCTTAAATCTGTATCAAAACAAGCTCTACCATTCCCAAAAATTCCCATGTACGTTGCTCTGCCTTACTAACCATCTCTGAACAAATTTCCCTGTGAGCATCTCTCCCTTCTCCCATCACCTCTGCATTCTCTCCTTCACCACTGACCCACAGACACAAATACAAAGCCCAGGGAAACACATGCAGAAACTCTCAGGCCCATCGTGGGTCACGATTTTTCACCAGTGTCAGTATGTACCTCATCCCTGAGGGACTGACACCAAATCTACTTTCTTGGTCTGTTCCACCAGTTTGTACTGAACAACCCTCACACTGTGACCCAGGAAAAGCAAAAAGGGACTAAACTGTACTGTCTGCATTAAGATTTCTAATCCTAAGGATCTGTTCTTTTCAGAAGTCACAGTAAAGCCTCAAGACACAGACAGGTGACCAAAGAATCCTCTGGATATTAACAGAGGAAGATTTTGGTCTTCTAAATACGGGCCAGAAACCACCAGCTCATTTTGTAAGTGTGCAGTGGTATCAGATGATCTGGTCTGTTCCATTATCCAGCCATCACAGACTGGCAAATCTGCTCCCAAAGGGGATGAGAAACCTTTAAAATCCAGCACCCAGTGCAATGACAAAGAACAAATGTAAAATAACACGTTCATAATGATTTGCTGTATAACAAATTATAATTAGTGAGGAAATGAAATAAAAATGAGGCAGAGCACACATAAACAAATACTGATGAGACTCATTAAAATCCTCATATTGTAAGATATGTGCAATAAAATCAAATTTTAGGGCGCTTTGTTAAATTTCTGGTCCCACACTTTTTATTAAACTCTCACTTACTGATACCAAAGGATGCTGAAGCAGATACTGGAGCACATCCTGGATGCTCATTAATAGTGGTAAGTCACTGATCCACTACTCACAAATACTGCTGAAATAAACATTACTCATTTTTGAAGGAACAGAGCCCCTGAACTTCAAAATAATCAATACCCCAAGCCTGATCAGCACACCCACAAACCATGGCGCAAATTTTCTCCACCATGCAACTTAACAAAAAAGGGAGTGAAACAGAGCACTTGTCTGAGCTTTGTAATTCTCTCCTGTTTTCATACAATGTAGAACTATGTTACAAACTTCATAAGGCAAAGAACTATTCAAGGGCACCCTTTGAAGCAGTAATGTATTCAGCATTCCTCCTTTTCCTAGGAAGAGCAAACAGCTTTTTCTCCATCACAGACAGACATTTTCATAATAAATAAAAAACCCCAAAATAATAATAAAAAAAGCCCCAAATAAAACTGCTTCCTGCAGAAATCAAAAGCAGTTATGAAATATATAGTAGAAAATACTGACCATGGGGTGCCTTGGGCCAGGCTTCTGCTGTGCTTTCTCGCAGGGAACACCAAGAATGAAGTTTAGCACCAGGACTTTGCTGTCCAACCTGAAGCAAAAATACTGTTAAAATACTCAGCATCAGATGCATCAATTCCTGGTTTTTCTGGTTTTGCTTGTAAGACCGCTACTGGTATTTTCTGCAATATTTTACCTTATTTAAATACTATTTTAGACTATTTTCATAGCACTTGGCTCATGCGCATTATTAGCATTACTGTGCATAAACAGAAATGGTGTTTAGAAAGGTCAAGAAAACTCTGAATATCCTATTGTTCAAAGAAAGGGAAAATACAAATAGTTTCTCCTTCATCTGTAATGACTGCAGTATTTTTAAACAATTCCTGATATCTCATAATTATTCTAAACAACTCAGATCTCACCAAGAGAGCTCTGAATCTCTTCCTAATTAAAAAAGTTACATTTCATATAATCCAGTTTTGATCTTCATAACAAAAAATCTCCAGGCCAAAAGAGTTCTAGCAGTAAAGATGCCGTAAAAGGAGAATTCTCAATCTAGAAAGGCCATGACAGTGAGGACATGCTGAATTAAGAGACAAACTTTCTCCTTTTTTTGAACAAACATAACCAAGCATTGAAAATCAATAATCAGTGTTAATGATACTATAATTATACTGTGAACTTCACCTATAGATCCAAAACCAGATGAATTAAATAAAAGGAGTTAAAAGAAAAATATTTGAGACAAGCAGTAGATTGATGAAGGATTAATACTTCTTTTCAGGCCATTTTGAATTTCTAAAAGGTAGCCATATGCAAAATACAACCTGGGAAAAAATTCTAAATTTTGACAATATATTATTAATTAATTAGCACTGATACTAGGTAAAAAGATAAGGTAGAAGCAAACTATTTAACCACTTGGTTATCTAACTGGTTGTGATAAGTGCCCAGAACTGTAGAGAAATCATAATGCCACAGCACAGAATATGAACAATCCCATTTCTGCCCCAACAAATTCAAAGTGATTTTCTAAAAACACAGAACTGTTGCAATAAGAAGAAGAATTAAGAAGGGGAAAAAAAAAAGAGTATATGATCCTCCAGGTGGCTGGGAAATGTAGTCCCTTCATTTTAAAAGCTACACACAATTTCTTTAAGTAAGTACCTAATTTCAGGACAATTTTTCATGTATGGCAAAATGTCCTTATGTTATGAACTCTAAGTCAAAGCATTTGAGATGTAGCTCTGAGCAAAGGAAGTGTTCCAAATATCACAGGATGACAACATAAAAAAAAGTTGAAAGAGAGGAAGTGTAAGTGTTCATAATGTGACTAGACACTCTTTCTTTAAAGTCTTATTCAGGAATTTTTAATACTAATATCAATTACTTCCAAGCTGAATTTATACACCTATTATCCTGTCTAGTGTGCTGGAAGAAAAGAAATGGGGCCTCAGAGAACTTAACCAAGATATTCATGAAAGAATTTGATCTTTGTCTGTTACCAAAGCGGATAAAAGAAATTTTAGTTTCGTTAATTTTACATTTAAATCACTCTGTGACAGACTGCTAAGGAGAGGAAAAAATTATTAATCTAAACTAAGAGCTGAATGAATTTTTGGAGCGCTATTTAGTGAAAGAACAACATTTGAACTGAGCTCAAGCTGGAAGCACTTGGGAGCGAACACAAACCCGTCTGATGACAAAGGGAGGTTTGTCAGTGTCTCTCCTGAACTCGTGAGGGCCCAGGTTCAGGTGGGCCAGCCTCTGCCTGGACTCCTCCGATAGCTCGCACATGCGGCGCTTGGTGTACGGGGACGGCGAGCGCGACTTGGAGGCGATGGTGGGCTGCTCGTAGCTCCTCACTGCCGAGCTCTGCCCGCCCTTCTCAGCTGAAGCAGGGCTTTTCTTTGCTAGCTTTGAGGGCATTTTTCCATTTAGGGTCGAATGATGCATCCAGTTTCTATCAGTCTGAAGTGAAGAAGAGAAATGATCTGATTTGATGGCGTGTAGGATAAAGATCGCTGAACATAATGCAAACAAGGAACCAATAATTTTACCAGAAAGAGATGCCATGGCAGCTGAAGTTCTCCTCACAAAACTATAATCAAACAGCAATTTAAAAGCAATGTGTTTACCATTTTCTCTGAAACCAAAAGAAGGTTAAACACCTAGTAGTGCATGTTAGATGTTAAGTGTCTGATACTTACTCAATCACCTTTCTCACACAGTTAGTGGAGATTCTAAAAATTAAATTGAATTTTGTCACAAGTTCCTTTAATATAAAGTTTACCTGAATTAGCCATACACAGATTTGAAGCATGTTTTCATCTGTTTAAGATTTTATTTTAAAATTCTTACCCTTTAAAGTACAAGACATAAATAAAAAGAGGAGCCTTTTTTAATAGTTTAAATTCTATGAATTTAGAGTTGCCTAAAGCTCCAGAAGAAGTGCAACTACATTCTCTAAAATTAATATTTTCTTGGATTATGGTGAATTTATTAGTTTTTTAAAGTATAAAGTTTAGTGGAGAAAAATAGTACTCTTTCTGTTAGAAATTCTTTTTCAAGCTGGAGCTAGTTGACATTAGCCCTAAATCTGAATGCTACATGGACTGGTTTGGTTCAGAGGAACCCAGAAATAAAATGTCCAGCTTGCCTTCAAGCCTTTCCCTCTACAGCCAGCCAGTGAGGCTGAGGCTGTGTGCTTGTTTTGTATTGACAGAATCTGAACTCACTGGTGCAGCTGATTGTGAGACACAGCACAGACCTGGCCACATAAAGCCAGACCTAATTCTCTAAGACTAGTCTCAGCTTCACCAGAAGCAGGTGGTGCTGCTCCTGGCATACACTAGTTGTGAAACTAGACCTTCACTGCAACACAAGCAAATCTGAGCTGCCATTCATAGGTACTTTTAGGAACAGTTTAAATTTTTGATCAAATTGCCCTTATTCAAGTCACCTTCACTGAAGCAAATTTTCTGACAATGACAATTTTCACTGATCTTTAATTTTTTTTCTGTCTCGATACATTTCATTTGCTAAATTTGGAAGAAACTTCTCACTGAAGTCATTAGCAATGGCACCAACAGGTCAAAGTCACCTAAGTGTCTTTGCACACAAGCCTTCCTGACAACCATTCCCTTTCAACGATGCTCCACCATTTTGCAATATTACAGGAAAAAAAGGAGGACCTAAGAGTAACTTTACATGACAGCTTGTGCCAGAAATCCAAACCAAAATTCCAGTCTGTGAGACCAGAAAAGAGTGCTACTTCACCTTTAACTTTACATGCTGCAAAAGCAGCATTTCCAGATTAATATAGGTGATAGCCTTTTCAACAAAAATCTGCATTTCCATTACTGTCAATGATACAGTTATGGAAAACAATTAAATTAATTGGTTTGGTTTAATAATGTACCTTCTCTAACTCCACCTAGTTTTTAGTGTCCCTAATTTTAAGTGTCAGTAACAAATGGTGAGAAGGCATCTTCCCATGTACAAATGCACCAGGGACTGACACTTCAGCTGATCACAGAACACAGCAGCTGATAATTGTTTCAAAGTCAAGGAACTCTCAGCATCTACTGTCATGCACCAAACCCACTCTTTACTCATACTTGATTAAAAATTTAATCAAGTTGTCAAGCACCCGTGATACCTGCTTTAACCACAACAAAAGAATGAGGAAAGTTTGAAGTGAGCAGCACATGCAAAAATTGGAAGCGAGGCTATCAATATTAAATCTAGAAATTGCAAACAATTAAATTGTGCTAACCTGTATGTGACTCCTTCCTAGGATTAACAGACTGTCTGAAATAAGGGAGGTTGTAGAAAATCTCAATTTTGGTGCAATTCCCTAGAAGAGAGACAATAATTGCACATCAAGCTTCAACTCAAGATAAAGGGTATCAAAGAGGTAAATGTCACCTAATGTAACAAACCATTCCTAATTTTCAGCCATTTCCTTTGTTAATTTCAGCCTTTAATAAAGATAATTAGAAAAGACAGAACAGCAATGGTAAATGTCAAGATGCTAACATTTGCATTTCTGACAATTCAATTACAGATGATTACACTGTTTTTGTACAACAATTAAGGTCTGACTTTTATTTTAATACATTTTTTTTGTCAAAAGCACTTTTAAAGATTTTTCATGCCATGCTAGATGGCATCAATAAAAATTTCAGTCATGCTCTAGAAGTTTCATTAATACTAACTTTGTAAACTTGTTTGAAAACAGTCTCAGTTGTGCATCTCATTTGTAAAAACATTTTGTTTAATCAGTCAATCACACTGAAAATAACTATTCTTTTTTAATAGTATGACTAACAATACCCTTCATTCTGTAATGTTTGGAGTAGTCTGATTTCTGTGGATGCCTCCCTTGCTCCATAACCATGTTCCACGCCCTCACAATCCCCTCCTGCCTATGGGGCAGCCCTAGTTTGTCCCACTTGCAATCAGTGGGGTCCCACTGGGCCTCCTGGTGTAGCACAGCACACACACAGTAATGGCCAGCAGGTCCCTCCATTTTCACATGATTAGCAGCTTCTGTTCCGCTCACCTTTTACTGCAGCCATGGCTAGGAACACAACGCCTCAGAAAACTATTGCCTTTCTATTCACTGAGCATTGGCCAATGCATTCAGAATTTACTGAGCATTGGCCAATGCATTCAGAATCAGGGGCAGGGATTACAACACACAAGCATTATTTCCCAAACAGAAGCATTAAAAAAGGCATAGAAGAACTAAATGCCACATATGCTATAAACAAGTGGCAGTCATCTAGGTGCATCCTATACAGCTCTGCAGAATTCAAGAGAGAATCAAGTGCCCCCAGAAATTTCTACCCTCTCTTCTTTCAACATGGACAGAATTTGCTGCCTGAGGCATCTCAGTGCACAGGCATTTGTGCACATGAACACACAAAGTCACTGAGACATGAAAAGGAGCTGGGTCTCTTTGTGACTCTGTCCCCCATGCATAAGAATTAGCAGGAACTTCATGAGTGAAGTCTATTGATTAACCAAACTATTCTCTACCACCTGCCTAAACACTGATTTCCCATTAGGGAACATGATCTGGCCCCAGGATAGATTATGGAAATCAAATGACAAAAATGCCAAGAAAGCTCAGTTGCAGCAATTAACAGAGTCCAGGATTCAATCAAGTCAAGTTATGGCACATAAAAGAGGTTTTAAGCCTGATCATCTTTAATCAACTCATTTTTATTACTAATGAATTGTCAAGTGCTATCAACAATTTAAAAAAGGACACATCAGAATTAGTAAGTCTACTACAAAATGCAACAATAGAGCACCTACTGCTCTTACAGAGACTGGAAATGATTACAAAATTGTTAAGTGTTCATCCCTAAAAAATGACACAAACTATGGTTTCTTCAGAGAAATAGTCTGTGGAGAGGGAACATGGGATGGCATTTGAATGCACAGGATGGGTATGTCAAAAGCAACTCACACGCCAAAGCCATCAGACAATTTGCTCTATTTTCTGCAGTTCCCAAATCAGGCATTGCTGTAGGATACTCAACACACAATTATGTAAATACCATCATATAGCCTCAAACACATCTGTAAATGAAAATCCAGCTGTAAAGTTTTTGGGATGCCTTCTTCTGCTTCTCGCTTAGTGGTGTTTGCAGCCCTGAGCATTTCTGCACCAGTCATTAAACAGAAGGGACATAATACCAGTTTAATCACAGAAAAATTATAAAGCTGGTTCACATTTAGAAAAATACAAGTCTAATATGTGCTTTTGACTGTAAGGAACACAAGTACAACTCTAGCTTAAAAAAAAAATAGGAATATAACAGAAGGCCTTACACTGGCGTGTTAATGGCAGATAGCATAGCTAAAAAAGAAACTGTTTTAAGTAATGTGGCAAATATTGCATGAAGGTGGGGAATGGAGATAAGAACATCTGTAAGAAATCACTACCACAGTCCAGGCATAAACATATTCTACAAGGTAAAGGTTGCAGAGAAATACACAAGAGCCAGCAAGAGCCTCAGCTGGGCAAGACTGGACCAGGAGAGATAACTCGAGGCATGTCTTGTATGCACACTGAGTTTGTAAACCTCGTAAGACATTTAGCCAGGGACATTATCAGCCAAGTGCCAGATTTCTGGAGGAGTTTTGATCCTCTCAACTTGGCATTCCTTCCAACTGGCAGATTAGCAGTGTTAATCAGACACTGCTTGTCACTGCCTATCTGAACTCCACAACCGTAACCTTACTGTTGCTACCTTTATTTTTTTAATAAAAGACAAATTTATTGGGAATCAAACTGTCACTGAAGCACAGCTGCCATTCAAAAATATTCAACATCTCAGCTGGCTATAAATAACTTTTCATGTGGGAAGAACATGGCTTCAAGTAGCACAGGAATAATGTGAGGGTTCTCATGACCTTGTTTAACACTTCCTTTTGCTTAGCATTCACATCCAGCACTTCGTGCTGACAGACTTAGCAAGAGACACTTGCCAGGAAAGCTCAGGAGACATTGGGAGAGGGAGGCACTTGAGACTGCATTTCGACTGGAGGCAAAAATCTTTTACAGTTATTCCATTTGGCAAGCAAGGAGAAGAACAAGAAGTTCCTTTTGGGAGCCTCCCTCCAACGCCATCAAACCCAGCTTCTGCATTATTCCTGAAAAGGGGGTCACTATGCCAAAATCTTCTCTTATACTGTATTTTCAAGCTATGGAGATGGAATGGAGCAACAAAGGCTTCTGCAGTCCCTGTTCCAGGGCAGAGATGGATTTTGTTATGCTGCTCCCAAGGACATGAAGTACGTCTGTGTCTTACCACAGCCAACTTTTTAAAGCTACTATAGCGTTATCATTCATCACCTACACATCCAAATTACTCTGACATCTTCTCACAGCTCACAAATTATGGCACCTTCTCTTTATTAGAAAATACATAATTTTTGTTTCAAATAAGTCAGCTTGACAAAACCCATCAAAATCGTCTAGCAGCTCTGCTTCTATGAAGACTCACTATATTCTGTTCACAAAAAAATCTAAAAACATTTAGCTAATACCACCTCGTGTGTTCCTACCTCCCTATTCTTTCTCAACACCAGGAAGGCACCTATTCTATGAGCAGCATGAAAGCAAAACAGTGCCACCCCATCTCTCGAGCCATACCACCATGCATGGGATGAGCCATATCAAAGAGATACTACAGCCAAAAAATAATGGTTGTTTTTGCAGGGACAGTTTAAGCTACTGCAGAATCAGATATTTTGTAGCACAAAATCACAACCTTAATTCATTCAAATGTAACACAGCATTAGACACCAAATTAGCACTTCTAATTGCAAGTGTCTGGGCAGTTTCCAGGTTGCCCTTTCTGGGGAAAGGCTACACCAGCTAAAAGATAACGATGAACTTTAATCAGCATTTCCCTCCTCCCATGTGCTTTTAGTCCAACCATAACGGACAGCGTAATTGAGCTCTTGTCCAAATGTCCTGCCAATCCACCACTAAAACTCCACAAAAACCTCAAAACACATCATCAGCATCCTCCTTAAGGTGCCTTCCTGGGTTATTCTGCTGACAATTAAGATTCAATAGTCAAACTTCATGAAAGGGCAATGTGAAATTAATTCATCTTCATTTAACATGTACTTGAGCCCTTATCTCTCGAAAATTAGCATTAATTCATTGCACTCATTCTGCCAATTAGCTGCTGTTCCAAAATGCTATGGAGAGGGACCAAGGAGGAGGGTTACATGGCTTCTGTTGAGAACCATGAAGTCAGTATCTCCTGCATCCCTTCAGCCACCAGCTGCATCACAGATTAAACTGAATGGAGACATGTCCTGGTGCCACACTGCAAACCAAGTGGAAACTAACTTTTCCACATTAAATAATTTCTTGAAGCATTTTGGAAAAAAGATTATACTTTCCCCGAAGTTCAACTGTGGATTTGTACATTCAACACCTTAAAATGGCAAAAATCTGTCAGAAGTAATCGCTTTTCATTTGAAGCAGTTCAAGGGGTTTCTTCAGTGAAGCAGACTGTGTCATAAATACAATCCACAGACATTCACTCACTGTGAAAGACGGGGACCTCTTCATTAAAACCTCACGCTGCAAACCACGGTGCCCATGGGTAAGCTTAGGGTCAGGGAACAGGAAATCTCTTGTATTTTCTTCATATGTAGCTAGAACTTTTCCCACTAAAAAGAAAATACATACTTTAATTGGAAAATAGACAAAGCCACACAGCACAGACACCACACACAGAGCCATGTTGAAACCAGGATAAATTTTGCTCTTTACAAATTAACAGCATGGCTCTAAAACTCCTATAGCACTAGGAAATAACCTCATCAAGTTAAATCAGCAGCAAAAATGTGCAGAATCTACTATGAAACTATGTTTCAATGTTACTGTAAAAAAATTAAAGAAGATTGTGTTAACTCTTCTATAACAGGCACATGAAAGGTTTTCTTCAGGAAACTTTTCAGTACTTTTCTTCGTTCTTTCCCTTCCATGCCACAGAAAAAAAACAGTATTTTTTAATGGCACCCAATTCCTTATGAAAAACTACCATTCCATAATACAGAACAGTAGCAGTAGAAGTAAAAAGAAACACAAGCAACAGCAAAATAATTATTTTAAGATTTTCTCAATGCCCTGTCTTGCTACTTCTAAAAAATTTTTTTTTTTTCTTTAGAGGTAAACCCTTGAATGTATATTGTGAAAAAACATAACTTGTGCTATTGCAGCCATCTTGCTAGCTCTTGTTGGGCTGTATCACACATGTCTGAGCCCTGAAAATAAATTCTTATGCAAGATCCTTTACTTCCCACAAAAAAAAAAAAATCCTCATTCACTACATTTCTTCAAGTAAACAGTCTGGTAAGTCACCTGAGAGAAGCAGTAGTTTCCTTGAAAGTACTAAGGACAAGTGACAGAGAGTGCTTTTAATACCACAGTTTCCAAATGAGTCCTCTTTAAAACTTGACTTTATTTCCAATAAAATGCAGATTTACATTATTCATGGGAACACTTGAATTTCATTAAAATAGATTTTTATAATCACACAAACCAATAACAGAAGTATGACAAATCGCTATTTATTATCTTCACACATCCCAAGAGACCTGTAATACTTATAGTGAGGATAAGAGTTTTCCCAGTGGTCACCATTAAAATGGAAGGAAAAAAAGTGTCACTCTGAGAACAAGATTATGCACTCTGAAATTTCACAGACAGCCTCTCTAGGAGTGAATTGTGATGCAGTCAATAATTATGCACCGGATGATTTCAGTTTATTTTCCATTTTGAAAATATTATCACTTTCCTAAGCCTGAGTATGATACATTTAAATATTCAGTTATTATTCTCTTTCAAGAATGAGATCCTCTTGATCTATTAACATTTTCTATTCAGAGGACTATTTGTTGAAGGGCTTTCTATGTTGTTTGTGTGTTTAAAAAAGTGATTGTGCTGTAATGGGCAATGTCCTCCTGGAAATTCACCTATTAAACTGCATAATTTATGAAAAGACTGATACAATACCTGGAGGAACAAGCTGTATTAGTTCAAGTACTGCTGTGTCAACTAGAAGGGAAAAAAGTTTTTTCGTGAGTTAAAAAAAAACTAAAATGAAAATTCCCATCGTCAAAACCCAAGAAAAACGAATCACTGATTTAAACTTCACAGCACTGTACATCGCTGCACTATTTTCACCACACCAATAATAAGATAAAATTAAGTATAGCTTGCATAAATATCATAGATGAACACAATGGCATTAGTAGGGTACAAATGACAACACTGAATCTGACTTAGAACTTGTAAGTTCTATCTGCAGCCAAGTTTTTCTTCCTTTAAAGAAGATTATGCAAGCTTTGCCCCCTTTACGGATAGCTCCCATGTGAGGGTGCATATTCCTGCAGTTTGAGTTCAGGTCACTGTTTTCTCACTACAATTCATTATACAAATGTAGCAAGACGTAATCTTCTTAAAAATGAAAAGAATAACTTTACAAAAATTGGAGGTTTATCCTTCTGTAATTTGAAAATTAATCAAATAAATGACCATATAAAGGAACTCACTACCAGATAACCAGCTGGACTTTCAAACACTTATGACTTTTTGCCCTTTTCCTGTTCTGAAGCATGTAACATATACATTTCTAGAGGCATTTTGTTAGATAATAGTGGTTACCCACTAGTTGTTCAGAGAACAGGCTGCTGATAGAAAAACTATCACATACTTTAAACCTCCAAAACATCGTTAGAGCCCACATATATATGGCATTAATGGTTATACCTAGTACACAAAAACCCAGAACTTACACTCCAGTAACTTCACAAGGTCTCCAGGATCAACTATATTAGCAAATTCCTGAAAAAGAAATAATAATAATAGTAGTAGCAGTAATAATAATGATGACACAATCAAAGTAATCAGATGGATCTCTTGGGAAAGTGAAGGGAAAAAACCCCAAAAACCAATGCTCTTCCTTGTCAAGAGTCCTATTCCCCACTGGAAAAAGCATGGATACTAAAATTATCATTTGGAACATGATTAAATTCATTGAGAGACAACAGTTCTTGTTATATATTTTCTATCCCTACAGAGTTCCTTCTCTGTATGTAAATAACAAAAATTTTATTGTGAAGTGCTGAAGACGTAAAGGTAAGCAGTGTCTAAGAAAATTTCAAAAGAGAAACATAATTTGTTGCATCTACTACAATTCTGATAGGTCAATGTTCTCTAATTTATTAGTAATGCTTTAAGCTTCATTTTCACAGAGGTGACTTTTCAGTCTCCTGTTCAGGTTTTTTTAACCCGAATCCCATGTGAATAGATAGCAAGGAATAGGGTAGGATGTTGCACTGGACGGACGTCCCCTACATTACACTGAAAATAGCATTCAGTACAGTCCTCTTAAGAAGTTTGTGTTATGTTTGCCTTTAAAGAATGATGGTCTTTCCTACTCTTCATAGGTAGTGAAATTATCACTGTTGTTTCTCATCCCCTTCACCAGAGCATCACTCTGAGCAAGTTTACTCAGCCTGGTTTTCAAAGTGTTGGAGAATGCTTAAAGGAAAAGAACTAGAAAGGGCAAAGTATTATTATTCATGGGTAGTGAAGAAGCCAGATCATATCTGTAAGATACTGTGTTTCATTATCCCTGTGGTACTAATAATGAAGGTAGTAGGGACTCAGAATATGTGATAAACAACTATAAATTACAGGGCCAGAGTACCAATCTGGGAATTCTGGGAACAAACCATGAAAGAAGTATCTCAAAGGGAGTAAGATGTCACCAAAAAGGCTTGAGCTGCTATTTTATCTTTCTACTAAATTAAGTTGCCTCTCCTATGTTGCACACTCTCTGTTCTTCACCTTGCCATAATTTTTAGAACAAAAACATTCAGTCCCTTTAAAGCCAGGAAAACAGACACTGAGGAAGGACAGTTCACAAAAGAATCAACAAACCCCTACAAACTCTCATCATGCATTAGAATCTTCAGTACACACAATTCTTGAGTCCCCATGTGGATAATACAGGCACACCCCTCCTCTGTGCTAAAGAGAAGCAGGAGATAAAATACTGCTCCATTCTCAGTGTGATTATTTGTGCTCATGGGTTCTGCAGACAATTTTTGTGGAATTTGTGATGGGGTTTATTTGGGTTGTATCAGCACTTGACATATCTTACCTTTTCAAATAGTAGTCTTTCTTGAAAGAAGAGTGGGAACGCTGCAGGGACACATTCAGTTTTGTGGTACTGCCCAAATACAAAGACACTGAGATAAAGTTCCTGTTTGTCTTTCAGCTGCACTCCAGGACAAGTTATCTGTAGGAGTAACACACTCATTAAACAAACTGAGCTTTAGCTAGACAAGCAATGGCTGTTTTCAAGATAAAAATGAAACAGTCAGAACTGAAATGGTTGATTTGTGAAAGTCAGGATGTAACAGACTAGAGCAAAAAAGATTCTTCCCTAAAGCAATTCCATTTGTACAGACTGGTCAGGGAAAAAAAGTCACCATTTTAAGACAATCAGGACCAAATTCTTCTTGCATAAGTAAACACACTCCATTGTCTTCAACCAAAACTGAAACCCAAGGCCAGGTTAATACAGTCAAAGGTATGCTCTGACTGTGTAAAGTATAACCATCTTCTATATGAAGACTCATGTAGAATGAAGTCTACATGAGGCCAAAATACAAAACCCGACCCAAACCTCAGCCTAACTACAGAATGATGCTGTAAATTTATAGGCTTACATATCCATACTCTGTCCATCCACCAGAAAGGACGAGTTTATTTGCAAATTTTCTGTAAATGAGAAAAAGCAACTGTTGCTCCATTACTACCAGACACATTTCTTCTTTCTCTGGGAAGTTTGGCCATCTTTAAACTCAAAGCAGGGAAGGCTTTTTGCTAGGCTGCCACATACTGCCACAAATCTCTCAACTTGCTCTGCACAATTCTGAAATTCTTTAACTAAGAAGTCAGTCTGTTTTTAAAGCTCTGACTGCAAGAATGTACACAACTCATTCCAAACCTATTCGCTATTTTCTCCAAGGCACGTGGATTTATTTCATTTCTCTGATAGAGAATTGACACCTTTCACTTAAGGTCTCATGCTCATTTTTTATGTCAGTATTAGAAATACGAGGTTGTCTCTTCCAGCATAAAGGTTCTGGAAAAAGTGTTCAGACTTTCAATTGCCAGGAAGAAAGACAAAGTTATGGAGAGTTATGGAAATTGAAATAAGTGGTTTGGTTACAGTCTTTTACTCCCAAGTGAACATTTTACTTAAGAAATCCTAACTGGATTTAAAATAAAACTATATAAACAGCAGGAAAACAGGTGGGAGAACTAAAAGAAAACAATGTGTGATACATCATTACATCACTACAGCTAAAGTAAAAGGTAAAAAAAGGGTTTCCTCTCCATATAAATGAGGGTTTCAAATCTGCAAGAAAAGTGCCAGAATAATGGATAACCCAATTGAAACAGTCTGTCAAGCATTAAACAGCTTGTATGACACTCATGTAGTTTCAAGTGTGAACAGGAGTGAGAGAGACAGATTTCATTCATACAAGGAAAGATCCCCAAACTACATACTACATGTCGTGTCAGCTTTACTTCTCACTTTTGTCTTCGATATTTTTGTAGAATTTACAACCATTTTAAGCTGGAGTTTTGTGCCTTTCACCTTAGAGAAGGGGACCAATGTTTGCTTATTTATTAAGAGATCTGAAGATGCTGGAATGGGCAAACCTGCCAACAACAGGTGCCATTTTTTCTGGTTATCCTGTAAAAAGAAAACAAATTCTTACAAATGAGCACGTGGGCCAAGGTAGCACATGTGGAAACCTGTGATTATACTACCCCGGAGATAAACTGCACAATTCATTACCTGGGCTGGAACACCAAATCTATGGGGCCATGTAACTTTAAAGCAGTTCCAAAAATGAATGACACATGCACATCTGCAGCTCATGACACCCACTCTGTAACATGCAGAGCTCCATAACACCTGGGAGACAAACTGAAGCTCTTATCTGACTGCAGACTGCTCCAGCAGGATGAGGGACTATTTTAAAGATGGTAAGAGTGTTATCTATGGATCAGCTAAGGAAGAGGGAGATCAGTGCTGCAATTAACTGACCTCACAAGCAACCCCAAGGACCATGAGAAATTTCTAGGATAGGGTTATGCTGGACATCTCTGCTGGAAGTTCCCAGGAGGATGGAAAATGTGTACCAGCCCCCAGTCCCTCCACTGCTGGGACATCACATATAGCCATAAAGAATTCACTGAATTAAGCTCACAGAAAAGGACAGAATTCTACTGATCTTAACCCTCTAGAGCACTTATTACACACAGTCCATGGTAAGATAAACCAAAAAACTACTTCATCTTTAAGTAAGGCCTTCCATTTGAGAAGAAAAATGAAGGAAACTGCCAGCAAGACAACCCAAAGAGCTGGTGGACTCAGATCGGAGAAGATCTTGCAATTTCATTAAGTCAAAAGAAGAAAAACCTATCTGTATTCTAAAGCAAGGGTAAAACAGAGAGCAGAACTTCTGACACAACTGGACAGACTTCAAAGAGGGTGGAGAAATATGCAGAGCATTGTAAAAAGGGCAGGAAAAATAGATCGGAAATTTACACAAGACTTTGGTCACAAATAAAGCAAACAAAGAGCGAATTAATGGACCTAGCATAAATCAGCCAAGATGTGAAAGCTAACAAATCTATGCCCCAAACACAACTGAATATTTTGCCTTGGTTTTAATAAAATTTAACACAGGAGAAAAAAATAAAATGAAGAATTATATGATGGAAAAAAAAAGTCATTCAATATGCACTAGGCCTAGACCAGGGAGCCACAGGGAGGCTGAATCATCTTCAGCACATGTTGTGAAAGAATGAAATTTTTCTTAAATGAAATGTAATGAAAACAGGGAAGGTAGAATCTGCTCAAAAATAACAAACACAAGGACCATGTGAGACAAAAAGAGAGATCTGAAAACTGACAACCCCATTGATCAAAATATTTAAATATTCAAAAATAAAGACATGGATGAAAAGATCACTAGAAAAAAACCCAGTAGGACACATTCCATAAAACAGATCAACCAAACATAATTCTATATTTTCTTGAAAATCCATTTTCTGGATAAAGGATATCATGCAGTATCGTGAGGAATTATTATTTATGATTAAAAAGTTAAGAATAGTTAGTAGAGGAGTTAGTATCAAAGATGGTACAGAAGTGGCCAAAGGACAGCATCAACAATGTGCACAAACAAGGATGTATCAAGCTGAGGTTACCACTAAAAACATTCCTCTCTGTATACTGAGATTCATGTCTTTTAACATTTTTAATGACTCTGACTCATATTAAGATACATTGGATGAAAGTTGGACTTTTTTTCCGCTACATCACCTAAGACAAAGCAAGACCCCATTTGGAATGTGGGGTCCAATTCTGACTCTGACCAATGCAAATTCAAAGTGGAAGAGTAGCTCCCATCCCTAAGATGGTTAGAAGGCTGGTGAGTCCATCACACAAAATACTACCAAAAATACCAGCTTGCTCTAGCTGATAAAGATCAACTGGGAAATGAAAGAACTGCTGCCCCCAGAACATATCAAGTGAGCAAACGCCAAGGAAAGAAAAAATTCCTGAAATGAAAAGCCAGTGTTGACATTTGTGTAAGAGTAGTCTCCACTCTTACTTGTAGCCTTGAGAGCAGGGTAAATAACAAATACCCCTGAAAACAAATACATCTGAAAACCTGACCCTGGGGAAATGTGTTCCCTGTACTCACTCCTGGCACAGGAATAGCTCACAGCCAGCGGGAACAGAAAAGGAAAGCACATTGCTCTGCTCCAGGAACCGAGCAGGCCTTGGCATTGTGGAGACAAACACCAGCTGTTGAGACAGCACAGCAACACCGCCAGGGTGACACCCTGGCCATCCATGTGTGCAAATCCACACCCTGGCCATCCATGTGTGCAAATCCGCAGCTCTGCCTCGGAGCAGCCACTCAAGTTTGGGAACAAGGGTAGCTAAGCAACCAGGAATACCTGGGCAACTTCCCAACACAGACTTCCTGGATCTGCACTCGAGTTTTGTGTATAGCATCTCGTGTTTTCCTCTCAGCAGCAAGTATTCTTTTATAAATGGCAGTGCTCGTTCTGGATTACAGGACCGGGGCATATGAAGCCCCACCAAGTCCAGGGTAACAGGGCACTGCCTAACACAGCTACTTCTGCAAAGCTTTCAGGAGAATGATACAGCTCCTAGCTGTGTTTCCAGCTTGGATAGAAGCAGAAAACTTTGCAAAGTGCAAAGAGCACAATCCTAACGTAATTAGCGTTAAAACTTTCCACTTTCACACTTTCTGACCTCACCCCCCGCCATGTATACCCAGGTATTCAGAACTGCCCAGAGCCACGAACAAGCCGCTCTTTCCGCGGACTTGTTTTGGTTTTAGCTTTTTTTTTCTTTTTTCCCCTCTGAGAGCGCTTTTCCTTGCACCCTACAGCTTCCAAAGAATCAGCGTGTTTCAAAAAACACCTTTTCCGCAAGAAAATGAGAACTCTAAAGCGGCACGGCTGCTGCCAACAGCACCGCGGGGGCTGCCGGACGATGCCCGCACACACGGGCTGGATGCCAGACGGAGCGCGGCCCCCGCTCGGCAGCAGGGCCCGGAGCAGCCCCCAGAAGCTCCGCCGGGCCGGGAGCGCGGGCGGCGTCCGGCCGAGGGAAGCGGGGCGGGAAGCGATGCCGGAAGAGCCGAGGGCGGCTTCTCCCGCCGGCCGCGGCCCGGCTGAGGCGGGCGGGGAGCGCGGCCCGGGCACTCACCGAGCGGAGCTCCAGCTGCAGGACGCAGCGCAGCGCTTTCCGCGGCATGGGCGGCCGGGCAGCGGGGCCTGCCGGGTCCGGGCCGCTTCGGCTCGGCCGACGCCGTTGTCACGGTAACCGGGGCGCGTCCGGACCGCGGCGGCCGCTCCGCCCTCCTCGGCGGCGGCTTCCCCTCCCTGTCTCTCTCCCCTCCCTGTCTCCCTCCCCTCCCTGTCTCCGGGCCCGCCCCGCCCTGCGCCCGCCGCCATCGCGCTGCAAGCATGAGGGGCCGTGCTGGCCCTGCCCACACGCGTTCCCAGAGCGCCCGTGTCCCCTTCCCCTCAGGCCCTCGCTGCTCTCCAGGGCCTCCTGCCCTCACAGAATCGGGTTAGATTGGAAAAGATCTCTGAGATCGCCGTGTCCAACATGTGGCCGAGCACCACTGTCTCAGCTAGACCATGGCACGTCCCGTCTTTCCTCAAACGCCTCTTCCAGGGACTGTGGCTCCACTATCGCTGTGGGCTGCCCGTCCCAATGTTTAATGATCCTTTCCCAGAAGAAATTATTCCCAATTTCCAATCTAAATGTCCCCTGGTGCGCTTTAAGAGTACGCCCTGTTGTCCTGTTGCTAATCCTGTCCCTCATCCCAGCTCATCCCACAATATTCTGTGGTTATCCCACCTTCCCACTTGTGACCTCAGGCTGGCTTGTCCTGGCACTCCCCACAGGGATTTGTGGAACTGCCGGGTGGCTGCTGGAGTATACCAAAAGTACCACACAGAGTAGATAAAATAATACCATAAATAGTAAATGAAGTACCATAAATAGTAGATAAAATACAATTTCCAGCCTCTGCCTCCTGAAGGGCGGACAGTGCCAGTGATGGGTGGTGGAGCGCTGGTGTGAAAGCGCAAGTGTCCAGTGTGGGGCAGGGAACCAGACAGGTCACAGGCAGAACAGGGCTGCTTTGGGGAATCCAGGAGGAATGTGAAGCTCAGGATGTGTCAGATTCCTCCAGCTTCTTTGTCCTCCTGCAGAAAGGTGCAGAGAGAGCCTTCTCTGCAGCAGAGGGGTCTCTCAACCAAGTTTTCTACATCTCCAGGCTTAAGTAGCTAAAAAGCACTGGCTTTCCATTCCTCTTTTTTTTTTCTTTTCTTTTTTTCTTTTACTCTTTTGATGCAATTCGCCTGCATCGTACTGTAAGCATCTGGGCCCTTTTGACTCCAGTATCCCACTTTAATGTCCTCTGTGGGTGAGACACAGTGCACAGGGTATATTCCATCTTTGAAGACTTGTCTGCACGCTCATATCCGACACTGTCTGTTCATTCCTATCCTCCAGCAAACTCAGATTTATGTCCTTGATCTTCGCCATTTTGGTCATATCAAGGATATTCCCCAATGTCTCTGCTGCTAAGTTGTTTTCAGAGCATTTGCAGTCCCATACAACACCAAAATAGTTTGATTTCTGTCTTAGCAAGTGCAAGTTATTTCAGCCTCAGACCTTGAGGGGATTTTGGGCTTTAAATATTCTTTCCAAGTTCCCAAGTACAGCTGTAGAGAGGACAGAAAATTTTAATTGCTTCCAAAAGAGAGCAGTGGCTCAAATGTATCCCTTGGCTTTTTTTATTTTAATTTTACAATTTCAAAGAAAAATCATGTTGAGTGATCTGGAAAGAAACAGTATTCTAAAAATGCTTTGATTTCTGTCTTTGTTTTTTGGTTTTGTTTTTTTTTTTTTTAAAGGAAACAACAAATAACATGATAAGCCAGTGCTGACAAAAGTGAAATCTATTGGTGGATTAAATATTGCTACTAATATGTGATACCAATCTTTTAAAACAAATAAAGGATTGGAAAGACAGGCCTTGTTTTAATAATGTAACTTTTGGAACAGCTCTGTTTGTTTCTGTTTAGGTGGTTTTGGGTCTTTTTTAGGGTGTGGTTTGTGTGGTTTTGGTTTAGTGGGTTTTTTTTGTTTTGTTTTATTTTAGCAAAGGATTCTGTGTTTAGGGGCTGGAAAGTTCTTTGCAGACTTCTAGTACATATATTAAAGAGGGGCTTACTCTTGGATAAAATAATTTTCTAAGCGTTATCAGTCTCAAGGTTATGAATAGCATTCCAGAGTTAATGAGAAGAAAATTCTCACAGACCCATAGCTTCAGATGGTAACAGTATTGAAATGGTTTATTTCTTATTTTCAGCTACCTTTCATATATATGCTTTTTAGAGGGCTAAATAATGTGTTAAAGATTGTGAAGTATGAGATATTATGGTAAGTGTGGCCATATAAGAACAGACGATAGATAAATGATAAAATCAAGAATGGTATCATGTTTGTGATGAGAATTTAATATCCCTGTGCAGTGCCCTGGAACAGAAGTACTTTATAGCCCTTGAAAAAGGAGCACAAGGCAGGACAGAAAGCTTCTCCAAAGTGATAAGGCAGTGATGAATTTCAGTGCTTTTCCCTGGCAAACCTTCTGGTCTGCAGAGTTTCTGCCCCTTCTCCCTGCTGGGCCTTGGGAAGGAAGGCTGCTGCTGCTGCAGTGCTTTCCTCTCCAGCCCTTTCTGCAGCAGTGGGACCCAGCTGGACCTTCTCATTTTTGTTAAATGCATGATTTACACTTGCATTTGCACTGCAGGAACAGTAGAGCAGGAATCTGGGTGACAATGAGGGAAAACCCGGACTTTTACTAAATATCCATTTCTAATAAGAAAAAACTGTTAATCACAACGACAAAAAAAGTGCTTGCTCATGTAATAGATGTGAGATTTTAACTGCTTTAAAATTTCCCTCCTGTGAAAGCACATGAATTCCTTTGCTTTTACAGCAGTAAATCTTCTTGTAATACTACTTATACTTAGTTCCATGTATTAAAAGACTCTAAATGATTTCTCTGCATTGTGTTATTTTTCCTTTTACAGTCTACTCTAGTTATGGGCTTCAGCTTTTCCTGTCATCTGGGCCCTCTAACATGGCTGCTACAGAGGAGCTGTGATGTCATCAAAATACTCAATTTTGCTCTTATTTGTACCACTGCAAACTAGAAGTAACTGTCAAAAGATTGAAGTCACACTGGTTTAAGATAATTACCACAAGATTTATATCATATTGCTGCAGTTCTTGTGATGGTCAGGCATCAGGAGATTCATATAATTGAAACTGCATTGAAATACACTACAAAATAGGTAAAGTGGGAAAAAGAGGAAGAGTCAGGTTTGCAAACAGTGGGTATTGTACAGTTCAGTATCTAAAAAATACTAGGGATTAGACAGAATTAGATCAGATCAGGCTGGAGATCAGAGAGCAAGCCTAACATCCCTGAGTTTGTCAGAGGCTTACTTTCAGCTAAGAAGCCAGGAATGGTTTTCTCCATTTCTTAGGAAGCAGAATGTCGGGTGCAAAGTGATATTTCACAGTCATCCTGGCAATCGGAGTGAAGGGAATAAAGGAGCTTTCCACATTTTTCCACCCTCCGCTACAGTTCTTAGGAATATTGTCAGAGGCCCATTTCCGCCTGCTTTGAGCCCCTGATGTTGGCCAGGCAGCCAGGGGAGACATCTTTGTTCCTGCACGTCGAGCCTGTTATTTAGATATCATCACCGAGCACGACTGACTTACCATTAATAACTGAGGAGAATTCCAGGAAGACATCTGCTCAAATAACAGAAATAAATTACAGGATATGTTAAGATTTCCACATTAGAAAGGCAAACAAACAAAACATTAAGACTGTATTACTTTAGAGAGGAGAAAAATAAGATGTAATACAAAGGAGGTACGTAAGGGATTGAATAATATGTAGAAATAAGTTCTTCTGTTTGCCCATGCCTATTTATCCTTTCAAAAGACACGTGTAGTGAAATTAAAAGACAACAAAATCAAAACTGATAGAAGAAAGTACTTTAGATAGCGGAACTTGTGGAACAAGATATACTCAACAGTGTTCCAAACAGAATTAGGGTGCTCTGGAGACCCCACTGGACAATACTCCCTTGCATTAATTTTGATCTTCTGACTCACTGTGAGGTTAAATGTGCAATCCACAAAAGTCAGTCCCTGTGCAAAGAATTGTAGTCGAGGAAAACAGGCAGCAGAAGTTAAGACTAAATAATCCCAGAACACTATAGAGCAGAGCTGGAAGAATTTTGTGAGAGATTCTAATAGGATCTAAGGGGACCAAAGTGAATTGGATTACTGCAGACAGTAATGTAACAGGGAAGGGTAGAGTGCTAGATTATTGATGAGGACAGAGGATGGAGATTACCTGAGGGTGTCAGCACACTCCTCACAAAATACATTTTCATCTAATCTTTCTACTTTAAAGCAGGAAAAAAAGTTGCCCAGAACTTCCCATTCATTAATATCTATTGCTTTTGAAAAAGGCCACAATGATTTTGTTGATCCTGTCTTATTGAGCGTCTTGCTCTTTCCTGACGTGTAAACACACGACTGGGCAGAGCTCTTGGCTTTCTTGATGAATCTACGAGTTGCTACAGGCTAAAGGCCACCTGCTCATGTTTTTATGTAGGTGAAGCAGTGACCTTTCTTCGCCATGCCCTCCCAGTCTCATCAGTGTCTTTTGCAGGGCATTTTTACTGCCCATCTGGAGAAGCTCAGCGCCTCTTTAACATTTCACCGTGGCTCAGCCATGACAGACCAATTCCTCCATTTTGCTGCTAAGTCAGTACTCACTTTGGTGCATGTGAGCTTCACTCATTCTTGATGTGTATCCTGCCTGCAACAAAAAAAAAAAAAAAAAAAAAAAAAAAAAAAAAAAAAAAAAAAAAAAAAAAATTAGCCAAGCTGTCTAAACACACTGAAGTTTTCTTAACATGTAAGCTGTTTTCCAGGTCTCCTAAATTCTTTTTCGACTGGCTACAGCTAAAGAAATCAAACCTGATTTGATTACAGCCACTAGAGGAATATTCCAGATCTTGAATTCAGTTGTAGTAATTGGAAACTTGTGTTGTAAAGGAATCATCTAAATTCATCTAAGAGATAACTTCTTTGAATACAGTCTTAGGAATTCACAGATGGCACAAATTCAATCAGCCAAGAACAGCATTAGCTTTGTACCCCAGAAAGTTCCTAGTCTCTCTCTTACTCAGTTCAGCAGAGGTAACATTTTTCCTTGTGCTTTACATTTAAAATAAATTGTCTTGGAGACATTGGCCCAGCAAAGTTTTTGCCAGAAACAAAATTCTTCTAACCAAGTTATAAACCCCTGAAAATAGGGCTTTATAATGGGACTGCTGATAGACCCTTAACAATAGCCTTGTGAATGGCGCTGCTATAATTAATGATACTTCAGAAAGATTTATGGTCCTTAGAAGGAGATAAAACAGAAATATCATTGCTTCTTTGCCTCCCATCATTTTATCCTCTATGAAATTTTATGTGAAATAAGTCAAATGAAAAATGTAAGCTCTTAATCTTTTCCCAGAGTCCTGTCTCTCACTTGATGAACACTTTCACAGAATAAATTAGACCTTTTTATTCCTTATGTATGTACAGCTTTGTATTTAAAAAGCAAAGAAAAGAACATTGTTGGCTTGGCAAAGCAACTCAAGGCAGCGGTCATGGAGGAAGCAAACATGACTCACTATTCTTGTCTGTTCTTCTGCCACACCAGAGACAATGACTCTTGTCCTGCAGTAGTTCTGAGCAGCTTGGTAGTGTCCAAAAGTGCTCTGTAGGGAAGATTCTCTGCTGATGGAAAGTCAGCCACAATGACTCTGGCTGCAACTGCAAGAGCCCAGTGGCCTGAGCAGAAAGCCAAAAGCTGTGGCTTGATTACAGCAGATAGTACCTTTGTGAAAACACAGAATACTATATGGATGTTTAATTTAACTGGGAAAGGCACAGCAAGAATCAGTTGCTGTCGGCTGGAGCTAGAAAAAAATTGAATTAGAGATTTGGCATTATATTGTAACAGAGAAAAGGAGTAACCACTGGAGCAGGCTATCAAAGAGAAAGTGAATTCTCCATTTCCTGACAATACCAAAGGAAATGAGAAGCTGACAAAAGAAATGCTTTTGTTGAAACAAAACGTATTTTAGCCAAACAGAAAGAGGATTGACCACAGTATTAAATGGCCTGTGATGTACAGGAGGCTGCCCTGACAGGATGTTCTGTGTGTGAACGTTGTGTCTTTGTACAGCATTTTATCAAATAATGGTAAAGCACTGCTTAGTGAGCAGAGGTCAGGGGAGAGGACTCTGAAGGATTTGCCTTGGAGCCCATGCCCTGCCGCACCTGGCACTGCCCAGGGAGCTGCTGAGGGGTGGCAGGGAATGCCATCCTCTGAGGCTTCAGAACCTGCAGGGCGACAAGCTTCACCTCTGGGCAGCCAGGCTGAAGCAGCAGCTGAACAGGGGCTCAGAAGTCACAGATTTGGCACAGGCCACCTGGAACGGCAGTTAAATCTCAAAATCCATCACATCCAGATAAAGGCTCCAGCTTGTGCCAGCCTCACCTGGCTCAGATGGCATCAGGCACTTGTTTTCCAAAAGCCTCTGCAGTGTATCAGGAGTTTTGTCCCTCTGCCCATTAAAGTAGCAGTGTTTGAGCATCTTCCCTGTTATTTTGATTGACAACAGCAAAATCACTAGAGAACCTCAAGGACTATCTTGCTGGCTTGTTTTCCTGTTACAAATCATAGGTTTTTATATTAGAGGAAAAAAACCTGAAATGCTGTTTCGAAATAATAACTGAAGTTAGTTTCTAATAGGAAGCTCTGAGATCTATGCTCAAATTCTCCATAAATTATAACATTGCTCCTTTAAAATGTCTCCAATCCATCAGGAATGGAGAGAAATATTATATATATATACATACTTTGAAAAAAATATTTTTTTTATGACAAGAACTTTTGGTTTTCAATGGAATTCACTTTGGAGGGCAGAACATTTTCTTTTTCATTGTAAGAAGATTTGTAAAGGGGCAGGATTGTGGCTATTATTAGAGTTCTTCCTAAAGAAAATCATCAAATCCTTTACAGCACTAGGCAGATCTAGGCTAAAAAGTATAACAGGATGGTGTAGAGCAGCCCAGATAGCGACAGAGAGAAAATGGAGCAGGAAGAAAGAAAAAAAAAATGGAAACCCACAAAGAAGAGCAGATGCCAATTAGAATTCTTGCAGGCTGCAGCAAGGAGTGAGCATAAGAAGCTGTAGCAAAAGAAAGGGTAGAGTGGATTAGTGTTAATCAGAGACATGGGAAAGTAGGGAAGGTTTTAAATGAGCTTTTGGGTTAGCAGCTCAAAAGAGAATTCCAGATCCATCAGGTGTAGGAGCAAAAATAAAATTCAGAATAGCAGAAGATAAATCTGAATCTTGAGTAATTAACTTTTGAAGGTAATAAGACATGTTTTGGAAGTAGAAGCCTCTCTCTCTCTCTCTCTTTCTCTCTAGCACTGTTATCCTGATAAAAGAGTGCACTAAGTATTATAAGAAAGTGACTCCTACCTGTTTTCTTTTTCCGTGTCTTAATGGGATATACACACAGCACCTTGTTAAAGGAAAGTTAAGTACTAATGAACTAGAACTTCCCAGTCTCTGGCAATAAATTTGCCCAAACACAGAGTGCAGATGAATTGCCTCCAAAGTTGGGTAAGTTACACCAGGTAAGAAGCTGGCACAGTATGGGACACTCATGAGTGGTCTGAAGATCTTGGGGTTCAAGATGAGTTCCAAAATCCACTAGAGACATTGCTGACTTCAGTAAACATTAGAGCAGGATGGCTGGAGTGTAAGGGTAGGGGGTCTCCTTACAGCTCTGAGATATGAAACATCCCTTAACATTTCTGTGCTGCCAATTTAACTCCTTGTAAAATGAGGACACTAACACCTAGTCACTAAAAAAGGAAAAAAAAAAAAAAAGAAGAGAAAAAAAAAAAAAAGAGAAAAGAGGAGAACCCCCACTGATTATCTGTTCTTAGAGGCTGTACAATGGTATAATTAACAATCCTATTTGTAGCTGTTTGTGTTTCTTTTACGTATGAATCATCATTAAAGGTTAATGAGAAAACTAACACTATATGAAAAGGTTGTTTTCTCATTATTTAAACATTTTCATTTTAAAAGCTCTTTGTATTCCTAGAATATTATTAATTTATTATTTGCTAAACAATATCTTAACTAGTCCCTTTTTATTTCCTCACATGGCATAATTTTAAGCAACTGCAATCAGTGCCCTTAGTTCCACTCATCAGTTCTGAATCTCTGCACTGCTGAGTCTCCAGCAGAACAAACTTCATCCAAACAAAGCACAGACATGTCCATCAAATCACCCAGAGCTTCTGACACGCACCTGGTGCCAGCTTGGTGCTCTAGTGTAGGCTTTACACTGGCTGCCAGAGGAACAGAGCATTCTGATCCAGTGTCATACTAGCTTAGCACAGAGAGGTGATGCCTAACGTAGCAGAAACCCCATCAGCACTACACCAAACCTTCCATGTTTTTGGGTTTTTTTTAACAAATATAAACCATCAGGGTGAGCATATATGAGTTCAGTGTTTTACATCAGTAGATCCAACACTGAGAGCCATAAAGTTGCAGGTTGGTCATACCCAAGCCTGCCGTAAATTTTACACTGTGATAAAACACCATTGAATTCAAATAAAAAATAAATCATTTGTCCACTATCAATGCATTGGAATATATTATGCTGTTGAAAGCAACTCTTCTGGCATGGTGGAAGATGAACCCTGTATTACAGCCTCAAACCAAGCCACCTGTGCTCATGCCCATGAGCAGAAAATATGAACTCCCAGGGAACAGAAACCCAAATGTGTGCTCAAGTTCTTGCTCCATGCCAGGGGTGCACGTGCTAGATTTTCCAGTTGCGACTCTCTCTCCAGTTGTCCAGGATGTGACTCTCTCTTAATGATCAAAATTAACAAAAAAAAACCCCTCTGAAAAGGGGACTTCATGACAGAAACGCCTACACAGCTGTAGGAGCCACTTCTCAAATGTTCCTCTGCTTATGAACCACAAGACTAATATGGCAAAATTTGCCGACTTTTGCAGTTTTCCCCTCTTTTGTCGAAACTAATGAGTCACGATTAGAGTAATGCTTTTCTGTGACTCTGAAACCATTTTGCCTAATGAGGTACTAAGTCTTTATAATTAGGCCCAGAAGGGAGCTAGGACGTGGCCCCTTAAGAGCAATAATTATTTAGGTTATTTATGGTAATAAAAAATTGAAAATAGGAATTCTTCCTCAGAATGCAACTATTTATTCTTTTACATATTGCCTAATAGGCAATTACCCTATTAAGGCAACGTTTTGTTGCTAAAGACATTAATTGAAATGTAAATTAAATGTAAATCAGCTAATTAAATTGATATGTAATGAACTTGTCATGCAGGCCTTTTGAGATCAGATGCATTCTGCTAATAAACAAGTATTTTACTGGTGCCATTGCTCACTGGAGTTAAGGTTGTTTAACGTGTTGTGTCGATAACATTCTCCCATCCCAAATTGAAAGGTTTGGATTGTGTTGTTAGAGCCCAAAATGAAGCTGGGCTCTTCAGGATTTAACTCCATCCTATTATTTCCTGATCAACTTCATTGCAAGGCAAGGTGTTCCCCTAATGGGAAGTATTGCACATCTCACTGGGTTGTGATCCAAGCTCTGTCTGTTCCTTCTGCTCCCCAGAAATGACAAGACACTTTGTAAAAGCCCTCTCCAAGATCAATTCTGCTGTTTTAGGTGGCTTCTGGAGGGGTTAATGTTATTTCTTTCTCCACGAGCTATGGCCAGTTCAGCAGAGGTAATGAACCCTCACAGCAGTGGGAGGATAACTCTACACATTCCTGAAATAGAAATAAAATGAGAAATGAAGCAATCAGAATTTGCTTGGTGATTATGTTGACAACATACAAGGTAAACATCAAAGTCAATATAGCAACAAGAGAATGAGCTAGAATAACCTTCTGTGCTGGCCATAACACACACGTAACCTTCAGCATCAAAGCGTGGGCTTGTGTCAAGCTGTAAATTAAAGGGAAAGAATAGGAAACACTCAGTTCTCCTATGAAACAATCCATTTTCTTGCAGCTGCCATTTGAGCCAGACCTACTAAAATTTCTGACAAAAATTCAGGCCCTGTATTGAAGGTATCTTGGAGGACAAAAGTCCCTCCCCTGCCAGATACATGGACAAAACTTACCGCCTCCAATTAAGCAACAGTAAGGCAAATGTCACACATTTTGCTTTCAAAAAAATCTCAGGTCAGCACCTTGTAGAACTCACCACCCACTTCTGTTCACATCATGCAGACATTCCATGTGCTCAGTCACAAAGCTTAAGCAAATGTAGCAAAGAGGGCTGTGGAAGCAAGAGAATGGAAAAACAGTTTGGAGTTGTGGAAATCCAGATAGTTTTCCTGAATCCATCATGCTGTAGCTGCACCTGTGCATTAATGCTTAATTATTCTGTCTGGAATAAATCAGATGCTGTGTTTATAACTTCTATCCAGAGAACCTTCAACCCTGCAATCCTTCAGGGCCTGGGGATATTTAATAAACATGTCAACTACCACTCTTCTTTAGCTTGAATGCAGCATCTTGTTTTGTCCTACTGAAGAACACTCCAGTTTGAAGTTTACAGAGCAATTAAAGACCCTCATGGGGCCCCTGATATTGTCAGCATATGTAGATTAGTAATTGTCAAGTTTCTCCCTAAGGCTGAAGAGCTCTTAGTCAAATTCCAGAGATCATCAACTATTCAGCTTTCAGTGAGCTTTGTGTCATACACAACATAGTGGCATAATTAAACTAAAATGTTTCTTTTCTAATAAACTTTTGGATCTGTATATGTTTCTATTATTTTTTTAGTTAGCTATGATCACAAAATAAGAACATCAATCTAAATCTGCAATTTTTATGCTTCCAAAAAGTTACTCTGGTAGTAGCTTTCTCTTCCAAAAAGTTGGGGTTTGGGGGCCACACTTACGCTGCCATGGCTTGCAAAGGCCTGGTGGAGCACAAACCCCAGCAGACTGGAGGTACAGTTCCTTCTCTGACTTCTTTCCAGATGGCACGTGGGCACAGGCCATGATGCTGCCATCTTGAACTGGGTCTTCATTGACCTGGTGCCTTGGACAAGCTCAGTTTTTAGTCTGTTCTTAACTAGTTTGATGTCTGTGAACATTGACGTAGATAGAAATTATATTAAAAAAAAAAAGAAGAAAAAATACTTTAGAGGTCAAGAAGGGAATTAGTATAAGGATCCTCCCAACCCAGGGCGTTGCTGTAGTGACTGACTCCAACCTTCCCCATTGTTTGAGCCCTCTGCCTGCCACACTGGGCAATCGAATACTCACCTGAATTTAATATTCATTTACCTGAGTGTTGGACAGGAATTTTGCTGACTTGCTTTGAATCTTGCATGGTCCAACTCTTGGAGATCAAGTAACTGCTCTAATACGGTAAAATGGATTAACAAGAGCAACTGGATGAAGCTTTCCTGCATTAAGATTGGCCTGTGCATGTTCCTCCAGCTGGTTCCCCATGCTGTGGGTTCTCACATCCATTGGATAGTGGACCAAGGGCTTGGAAGGGTCAAAGTGTTGGTCACTGGTCTGCATCCATCATTGGAGTCACATTCCATTGTGCTGTGTCTGTGGACAAAGCCTGTGGCAAGGAGGAAGTTGTTAGAAACCTGTCTGATGTTTTTGACCTACAAACTCAGATTTTAAAGCTGCATTTGGGATCTGAAAGTTTAATTCCTGGCAAAATGAAAAAGAATTGGACTTGGAAATTGTGAAAGTAGCTTTAATAATCTTCATTACAGCATGTTACATAAAAGAGCTAAGTTACTGCTCATGAGAAGATCTTAATTTCCATGCTGTTCATATTTCCTAGGTGTAGCAGAGGACAAACTGGCAGTGCTTGGAAACTGACAGAAACCTTTTGTTAACCCCAGACTGCCCGTGCACACACAGGTGTGTTCTTACTGAAGACTCAGACAAATGTGTCCAAATGAGCAACATTTCACAGGCTGGTCAAGTGAGTAGGAAATCCTGTTTGTGTGTCCAGGAGGAAAGTCTTTATTACCTCCATTACTGAACTTCAACAGCACTTCTCCCTCTGTAAATCCTATCTTATTTGTCACAACTTACCTGCAGTGCTGAATACAGGCAGCTCTGAGGGCTGAGATCTTTCACTAGCTCCAGAACACACAGCTGAAGTATCTCCTTCTCAACACAAGGATAACCTGAAGCCAGCAGGTGATTTCAGAGTGGTTTTCTGCAGTCTCAAGCTGACTTTAAAGCAAAGCTCTATTATTATGCCACCAAATCTTTCAAGCCTCCATGTCCCCAAGCCCCTTTGTGGACTAAATTTTCATTTCTTGAAAATCACTTAAATTCTTCTTACTTGCTGAGTAACACCCACTATTGAGGTGGCTCTTCCCTACTTTGTCCACTGCATATGGTAGAATATAGTGCTGCTTTCTTTTTAGAGGCTTGTTTCTGTGCTAGGCTATGGAAACCGAATCCAAGGAGCACAAAGAAAGTTGGGCCTTAAATAGTAGCCCAGGAGGAGATGTCAAGAGTCCCAATAAAAAGAAGATCAAAAACTTTCCTCACATACTTCCTATAATGGTACGTCTCAAAATTATTAATTTTTCTTGTCCTGTATCATATCTTAGGCCAAGCTGTTTTTCCCAAGTGAATTGCAACGTGGCCTTTGGTTCAGTGAGTTTAACTGAAGCGTGGCTATCTGAGAAAAGGACTGTTATCTGTAATAAAGTAGCTCCTTCAAATTTATTTTCTTGATCTTGTACTTTGGTTGGGCTGCCAGAGTCTTAATGCCTGGAAAAGTATCTCTCACCTAGGGCCCTAATTTTAAAGGACTTTAGATTTTTAGGGGCTGGATGGCGTCATCTGCTTGCATGGATTTTGTCAGTGTATTCCTGTGAGTGAGCCAGCCTGAGCTGTGTGCTAATTTCCCATCTCCTCTTTGGTTGATGACAGTCCCTGGCTCAGTGAGATTTCACTTTTGCTCAATGGTCTCTTTTTTTCCTTCCCTCCCTGAGATATATTTTCTAAGCACCAATTTCACTCCAAAATTAAAGATGAAATTTAAAGATTAGGGACTGCAGGGTTTTTTTTTGTTTTGTTTTTTTTTTTTCTTCCAAAGGCATTTCAATGTCTCATATTCATTGATTGAGTTAGGTATCTAAATCATCCAGAGCAATCTGGCCCCCATTCCAAATTAGGAGATGTAAAAGGCCAATTTGCCTTTTAAAAGCTCTCCAATTTAATCTCCTGCTGTGCGATTAGTGCCACGAGTAATAAACACATTGTGAGCGGCACGCCGAGGGCAGGTGTGGGTGAGGTAATGGATCCCACTGACTGCCTGCACTACAAATGCCAGGAATATCAAATACTGCCTGCACCAGTCTTAGTCCCAGTCAATTCTAATTACTTGAGTGGACTGACTCCAAATTCAGATGTGCTGTGGTGTAACTGAGGTCAGGGTACAGTACATGATTCTTATCTTAATACCACTGTAGTGCTGGAAAGGTCAAACTGAGCATCATGCAAGGAGAAGAGGTACTGGCTCTGTTAAAATTATTCTTCTCTCTACTCCCTGAACAAAGGGGTGAAGATTGTGTCTCTGCTGAAGAGTGTTCTGACATACTGCATGTTTACAATAAAAAACAAGGAAGATTGGAGGAATCATTCCTCAAGAATCCCTAACTGAGCCTTGCTGACCTTTGCCTGAAACCTTGGAGCACTCGGTCTGCCAATCCTTTAAACTACAACTACACCAGAGTCAGAGGCCAGCGAGGGCAGCATTGCCCCTCCAGGCAGGGGTAGTTTCCAGTCCTGACCATTAAGAAAAGCCAGCTTTACCTACCAGATAACATGTTCAGAAAACATTAAAACCCTGTGTTCAGTTTTAGGCATTTCTGCTGTTGGAGGAATTGCTGATGAGTGAGGCAATAGGCTGAACTTCCCTTTTCCATTTGCTTACCACTATCCCAGTTGAACAGCTGCAAAGCACCTCCAAAAAGGAATGTTCCCTGTGTGCCACTCGTAGCATTTTGTTCTGTTTCACACCGGTTTTCATAACTTTTTTCGGTAGTGAGAGTGAATATCTGAGTTCAGAAGTGGTTTTAGTTGGGCTCACCTCACTGTTAGGAGGTGTTATTATCTATACCCATTTCCAGCGCAGTTTCCCATTGGATCCCAATCCATAGCCATTCTGCTCATTTAACTTCACCTATCTCTAAAGTGTTAACTGCTGAAAGCAGAAACATGAAACCCTGCAACAGAGAGAGCTGATTAGAATTCAGCCCACTGTATCACCCCTAAATAGGAAATAAAGAATACATGGCTGTGATTAATCATCCATAAATGGCCACTGCCTGCTTCCTCTACTCCATACAAACACAGTCCACGTATTTTTTTCAGCTCACCAAAGGAGTAACAAGATCAATCCTTTGTTAGGACCTGGGATTTAAGCAAGTACATAAAGGGGAGCTCAGCTCTTGTGTGTCTGTAGACATGAACACACATCTGCTCTTCTGTCTGGTTTTCACTATCCATGAGATAAGTCAGAATTTATTTTTTTTTAAATGTGTACTTGCCTATAGATCAAAATACATTGAGATGCAAAATCACAGCAATGTCAGTTTTAGTAAAGTGATTTTCATGTTATTGCAAACATCAGTCTCTAAGGATTGGCAATAATTGTACTATTAAGAAAAAATGTTTTGGTTTTTATGAATTGCAGCTTGGCCAAATCTGATACCAGGACACTGGGAAAAAAATAATAAAAAAAATCATGTGGTGCGCAGAAACCTAACCTGTAGCTTGAAGCACTGGTGGGTAAAGCCTTTTTTTACCAGTTGTGGATACAGTTCCATTGCCACAGCAGCTTGCCTGCTTGTGGTTCAGCTGAGCTCAGCAGAGCAGGGCTGCCTGCACCACTGCTTCCTGGCGGAACGCAGAAACATCTTACCTTGCTGGGATTTGCAGTCCAAGGGCTGCATCTGTGAACAGAGTGCTGCCTCCAGAGCCTTCATCCTCTGCTGTCACTGGGTGCTTGGAAATTTCGCTGGAAATACCACTTGCACAGGCATTGCAGTGGCCGTGCTGGTCTGGGAAGGGGAGGTGACACTTTGGAGATTTGGTTCCTTTGCTCCCACTTTCCTGAATGCCTTTAAGCAAATCCCTTGGTTTGTGGGTGCCCCAGCTGATCAGTTGGGATTGTGAACTACAGCCCTCATTAAAGGCAGTGGAGATCAAGAGGGAAAAATGCTGCACCACAGCTAAATATTGATATTGTTACCCTGCAAAATGGTGTAATTGCTGAGAAATGGCCAGTAAAATGGTCAAAACCATGTATAAGAAACAGGAAACAGAATGACAGAATGGATGATGTTGGAAAGGGTCTTGAGATCACTGTGTCCATCCCCTCTGCTCAGGCTGAGTTACCTACTTGGAGTTGCCTAGGGCTATATCTGGCTGGGTTTTGAATATCTGCAGGGATAGAGACTCCATAGCCTGCTCCAGCATTTGACTACCCTCATAGTTAAAAAGAATTTTCTTGTGTTCAGGTGGAATTTCATATATTTGTTTTTATTTGTGCCCTTTGCCTCCTGTGCAGCATGTGGTCCCCACTGCCCCCCTGGGGAACCAGTGATGCCCAGACAGGGACTGCATGTGACCAGATGTGATTTGATTTTGCCCAGTCACCTTTGAAATCCCAGTGTTCATTCTTTTTTTCCCCTCTTGATTTTCCTCAACAGGTTACTTTTGCTTGGAGACCGGTACCAGCTTGTTGATCCAGTGGGTTTAACAGCCTCCCATCGCCTGGAGATGCTCTAGCACCATCCAAGGACTCCACACCCCCACGAAGTTAGCAGAGATTGCCCAGCAATAGGGAGCCTTTCCCAGGTGAGCCTGTTGTAAAACAGTGATTACCACCACCACAAGATTTCTCTTCTAGGAGAAAAAAACCTCTCTTGCCTAAAGATGTTATCATGCATAATTCAGGGAAGAAATCCATACTGCATTTAAAAGATTACATCTTATCATCCAGGGTACTTATTAGCTTGATGATTTAAAAGTAGATGGGGATAGAGCCTTTCCTGCTATTCTGCAGTAGCATCAGAGCTGTGTGCTGATGAGTGATGGCCTCGTGGCTTGGTTTGTGGCTGAACTGCTTTTCTGATGCCACAACTGGTCCCGATGGGGTGGAGAAATTCCCAATTCATGATGAGCAGCCCTGGCTCTGTCTGTGTGTGGGTTTCACCAGACCACCATTCCTCTTCTTCCTGCTGGGTTTGGTGAAGTTTTGTGGCAGGCAGCAACAAGGGGTTAGTGGTGTTTAGCTCCTCTGGTTAAGGCCCTGTCCAGGAGCTCAGAGCACTCCCATCTTCCCAGGGGCACGGGAAGATGCTTTGGGACAGCCAAGGGCAGGCATCTGGACACTGAAATGGTGAGGAGGTTGGAACAAAATTCAGGCAGATTTACCCTAGACAGCACTAGTTGTTCTGATGGCCCTTGGTGATTTCCAAATACATGTTCCCCTTCCCAGAACATGCCCTCCTTTTGACCTGGCATGTCCCATGCTGCATGGAACCTTGCTCAGAACAAAGCTGGGTTTCCACCTCTGCCCTCAGACAGTGCAGATCGTCACCACTTTTCTAATTCAAGGACAACCTTTTTTTTTTTTTTTTTCTCCAATCCACACATGGGCGGTTTTAAATCCAAATCCAAATTTGAAAAGCATAGTGTAAGTTGTTTAAAAATGGCATTGCACCAGCAAATAATTTCATGCAAATACCAGGTACACCAGATTAAACTTGGAGAGAGATTATGACCATTGTTTTTGCACCATCATTCTGTCCCTCTTATGCCTTGTGCCTCCCCTGCACCACGAGGCAGGACATAGGAAAACTGGCCATTCATGGCAAAACTATTCTTGGGACCTATCTGCAATACCTAAATGAAATAGGTTTTTTTTTTTTTTTTTTAGTTAGGTTTTTTTTTTTTTTTTAGTTTTTGGGGCTTATTCTGGGCTACATACATGTCTTAAGAGCAAAAACATGGTGAAGTTGAGTGAGGATGCTTAGGAAATCTTGATTTTTTAAAATCAAATATATTCTGGGCAAGAAAAATTAACCCCAAAAGGTGGCACCTGCACTACTGATTGTAGGAAGTGGCATGGGGGTTTTCTAGGGTATTTCTCTGTGTGGCTTTCCACACAAGCTCTCATCTCAGAGATTTCCAGATTATATAATGGATTTAGAACTAAATGATAACCTGGGGACTCTGATTTTTACAGCCATTTCAGGCAGAAATCCTCAGATGAATGGCTTGGGAAGTCTCAGGATGGCTGAATGACAGCTTGGTTCAGGAACAGGGTGTACTGAACATGAAGTGCGAGAGTGAGTAAAAAGGAAGTACTCTGCAAAAATCCTTCTCCTGTTTCAAGGTTGAGAGGTATGAAATGTCTGCATTTAACAGTTATTATTAATTACTGCTTACTCTCTGCCAGCACTGCCTTGGGAGCATCTGTGGTGATTTAGCCAAGCACCCATGGCCATCACTCACCTGGCTGCTGTGACTCAGCCATAGAGCCTATTCACTTCCCTCACTGGCTCTGTGACCCACTTCTGTCCTGCTTCAGCTCACTTCAACTGCCTGAGTCTTGGGCCACCATGTGAGAAATGGGTGTTTCCTCACATGGAAAAAATGATATATAAAGCAGCATTAGTGTGAGGTAAAAATCATGGGGGTTTGGATGGCAGACATGAATCACAGAGATAAATATTCCTCACCTTATCCTAAATCTTGCAATATCTGATCCATAGAAGAGCTAAAAGTTGCAGTCAAGATCTCCATGGTGAAGTCCTGGCTTTATTAAAAATAGCAAAATGCTTCTTCACCTAAAAAGACCAAAGGTTCAGCGCCTGGGTGCTGAATCACAAGCTCTGTGAGACCCATATTCCCACGCCAAAAAAGGGAGAAGGTGGGGGACCTCAAGATTCCCATGCTGAAGAGCACCTCTATGCTCTAACCAGGCTAAAGTCAAACTGTGCTTCTCCCCCTTTTTTCTACCCTCTTCTTCCTACTTCTCAGTCAAGCCTCCTCAGACATACTTTCTGTTTTCCACTTGGTGACTCAGCATCAGCTGCTCAAACTCTTTGGGAGCGTGACAGGGCTGTGACCGACTGCGAGGGAAAAGAAATCTGCCTTAGGGGACACAGAAATGATTAAGTGCTAAGTACAACATGAATTTGCCAGAAAACAACATCCCCACCAAGAGCCTGCTGTCTCCCTGCAGGGCTGTGCTCAGCCTTCAGACCTGTGAACACCAGTGAGCAGATTTAGTGCTCATGGCAGCTCTGGAAGGGGCATCACACAACAAGGAAAATGCTCAGGGCCTAAAATCATCACACCTCTAAAAATTTATTAATCCAGCCTTAAAATGGGCCCTAAATGCTGTAGAACAATCCTCATCAATCTTGGCAGTACATGCATGGAGCAACCCCAAAAACTCCCTGCCTTCACCTGACACCAAAGGGAAAAGAGTACAAATCCTCAGCATTTGTCCAGGCTGCTTTGGTTGAAAGTATCAGGGGTAACAACCCTAACAGTGCAAAATGAGCAGGGGGCTTTTTATACACAGGATAATTTTGTGTACATAACAGGGAATAACAGTGGATATTGACTCCCTTATGGCTCTGAGAAAGACTTCATCCCCAATGGCATATCTTGCTCTGATACTCTTTTCTTCCAAACACTAGCTGATAATAAAACCTTCCTTCAGATACCCAGGCTATTGGTAGTGCAGTTTGAATTGGCTGGTTTCTGTTCCCATTGCTTCCAGACAGTAAATTTCAAGCCTTACTGGAAAAGCAGCATTTTTATATTTCACAAATTTGGATTCTTTAAAACATGCTTGAAAATAACTTTTTTGATGAAAGACTTAATAAAAAAGAAAAATATCTGTTATATCCATGCCCATCAGTACTGATACTCCTAGTCTCCCCTGTGTTCCTCCCAAAGGAGGATTCAAAGCCCTCCAGATGCACTCAAAAGCATTTCATCCTTCCATGTGCTTCCATGTGTGCTGCTCTGCCATGGAGAGGTGCACAAGATGTGAAATAAATTATATCTCCCCATACTGGGCAGCTGTGACAGCACCTGACAGCCATGCTGCTGCAGTGCATCCATGTCAGCTGCCCTTGGATCTCTGCTCAGAGCCACCAGATGGGGAGGAACATGAGTTATGAGAGGAGCTCCTCCATGCCAGGCAGAACCACGGGAGAGGCGTTGGCCTGTCCTGAAATCCCCTCTCACGCCACGAACACCCGGTCCACAGAGCACTCACCTCCAGAGAAGGGACGAGGCCATGGTGGCTCACTCTGCTGCTGAGTGTCACTCTGCTGGTCTGGCTGTGCTGTCCATGCCTGGAGGTGCCGTGGCTGCACTTGCAGGGCGATGTGGAGGCAGTGGCCAGGCTGTGCTCCCACAGCAGCTCCATGCTTGGAGCCCTGGGTTTGCAGGGAGCCAGGGAACTTGCTCTTTGCTGTTAAACTGTGGTTGTAGATCACTGAATACTGATCTATAAACCACAGGGAAAACCTTCACCAACTCTGGCAAAGTGCTTTGAAATCTTTTTTCTGCACAAAGACAGAGCAGTTTTAGGGGATGGAAACCAGCTCCTTTGCCAGCCATTCCAGTTGTTTTCAGCAACCTCCAGTGGAGAAAGAATCAGAGTGAGCTCTGCTTATGTATCATTCCCATCCGGCACCATTCCTCTGGCTGCTGAGGAACCTGGTTTAACTTATTTTTATGTGCAAAGAGGTAGGTAGACACGAACACACACACAAATATATAGAGCACACACACATACACACATAATCTAGGAAGCAAAGAGAGATTCTGTACCTGCATTTGCGATATCTTCGTGCATCAGGTAAGGAAAGCATCTTTTCCTTTTAACTGGGTGCTGTACCTACATTGTTTCCTCGCAGTCTATCTTTAGGTTATAGCAGTTCAGAGGTTTTTTCAGCAGATGTGTTATTCAATTACTTCAGGGCTTTTCCATTTGTAATATTGCGAAGCAATGATAGCCAGCAGACTTCACCTGTCTTTTAGAGATAGCCAGCCTGGTAATTTTAACTCTGCCCATTTTATCCACACCAGTAAATCTCATAACATGGTTATAGAGAGATTCCAATTTTTGTAGAACCTTCTCCTGGGAATTCCTGTATACAGTATTGCCATAGTCTGTAATGGACATAACCTGTGATTGGATTAATGTTTCCCTAGTGAAGAAGTCAAAGCATTTCATGTTCCTATAACTGGTTTGCAGCTCTGCAGTAAAGGTCTTTGGTGTGGCAGAGAGTATAATTGCAAACTCAGCCCCAATCAGAATATATAATCCCCTCACAGCCAGGGTCTAAGTTGGTGCAGTTAGACTGCCCGTGCAGGGGTTTGTAGTGGGATTTTCTTGTCAGGAGAGCAGAATGCATGGAAAACAAGTTAATTTCAGCATTTTAATATTCATCATACAGTCCTGTACGAAGGGAGGCAAATACATTTCTACTGCTCCAAGGGAGAGCCCTGCAGCTCCCCAGAGCAGAGAATGTGAAGAGGAAGGCAGGGCTTTGCAATGGGCCACTGGTCTCCTCACAAGAAAAGCCCTCCACTCATGTTCAGATAAACATGCACCTTTGTTTTTAAGAGTAAATACCATTCTGTCCAAATAAAAGCCTAGTTTTGGACTTATATTGGCTTCTGAACCTGTCAGCATTCCTGGTGTCACCTTACCTTGGTCCTGACACAAGTGACTAATAAGGAATCACTGCTGGGATTTCAACATGCATTACTTACATCTGAGACACAGATCATCTCCAGGAAGAAGAGGCTAATGGCAAGCCAGGAGTAAGTTCTGAAGAAGGATCTGCCTGCTCAGGTGGAGGAGGAGAACTTCAGCACTCACATGGGAGGAAAGGAAACTAGAGACTGGGAACAAAAGGTCTCCTGTTTTCAGCTCCATGCTAGTCTCCCCAAAAAATGGGATGTGCAAAACTTCAGGCAAACTAGCAGAAACCCCTTAGTGGAAGAAAGGCTTAGGCTCCCATCCCCAGATGGTCATGGGGAGATTTCAAGAAATACAGTTTATTGGAGATCCCTGAAAGCAGCTGTGGGTCTCTGAGGAAAGCACCATAAAGTCAGCTCTGCCTATGGGGTTCAGGGGAGATGTGACTGGGATCTCAGCACGGAAAAATTGGGTACTGGCAACTGTGGCTCAGCCGGAAGGTGCCAGAGAAAAACTGAAAGAGGAATGAAATGGGAGGCAAGAGCAAAGAGCTTGAACAAGACATTCTGGAACGAGGATGGGTTCCAGGACGGGCGTGCTGCCCGGCTGAAGAGCAAGGCAGATGCTCTTGGCAGATAACCCTATGTTTGGATGTTACAGCATTGCTAGGCAGGTGGAGAGGATGGGAAGGTTAGCACCATGGGACTTGACAAATGGGATGTCATCATTCCCCATATGGGTAACTGTCTCCAGTCTGTGCTTCCTGTGCCACTGAAAGGTTGGAATATCTCTGCAGAAAGGCAGCGTCTCTGGCGGAGATGAACAATCTACTTTAGGTCTGTCCTAAGACCTACAGATTTCAGGCTGTGGGGCAGATACCTGTGCACAAGACAAGTAAGAAGTGGAAACAGTGATTTTCAGGAAAATCTAGTTATTAAATCTAAACTTAAAATACTGATTTTTACAAGTCTGACGGAGGGAGCCTGTGACAGCTGATAGCAGGGCAGCACAAGGGCTTCCCAGAACCCAGCCGTCTTGTATTTTAAGTGATCTGGGAGCCTGTAAGGAGGAAGAAATGGAAATGAAACAACACACTCATTCCACAGCTGCTTTTATCACTTTATTCATATTTCTAGAGTAGTCTTTTTAGCGGCTAAGCAAATATTGAAACTCTCTCATTATATATATATATATGTGTGTGTGTATGTATAGTAACATCCAAAAATAAATAACGAGGAATTCTCCAAGTGTTTTTGCAATGAACATGGGAAAGAACATTTTAACTCCAGTAAACCAACTTTGAAAGTCTTCCACTAAAACCCTATAAAACCCAATGGTAGTCATAAATTAGCACTAGATTAATTCAAAGGAGAACTTATTCCTCCCCCTGCGTACCTTCTAATCCATATCTCCAAGAGGTCATTTTAATTATCACACTGTCACTGCTATTCATTACTCTGCTTTTGGAGATGGAGAGCCAGCACTGTGCCTTTTGGATGCCTTGGAATTCATCATATAAAGGCATTTTATTCTCCCCAAAAATGTACACAGTTTAACCCTCTCACCTTGAAATACTGATGGTAGCAGATTTGCTTGGTGTTTGAAATCATTTTCCTTGCAGTGGGATACCTCCTTCTTGCTTTCAAGTGAGTTCCCCTTGTCAGACAGCAACTAAGAAAAGCCCTGCTAATGGGTGGCTAATGCACAGATGCACAGATCCATTCAGCTCAAGTTTTGGCAGATCCTGAGTAGCTTTTCCTTCTTCAGAGGCATGCACACCCAAGCTTTTGTCCTTGCTTGTACCTGCTCATGCTTTCTGGCTGCAGTAATACAAACTGGATGGAAACCATGTACCAGTGGCCTCCAGGATGTCCAGTGGGATGTGGGACCTAGCTCAACTTGACTCTGTTCCTAGATCATGGCATTCCTATCCTGGGAAAGAGGAGAGGGACAACCTACACATTTCTTTTACTAGAGCACAGTGTCTGGCCTTAGTACTTCTTTAGGGCCACCCCACACCAAGAGGAGCTCATTCAGTCATGTTTCACTCAACTTTTTTCACCCTCAGTCTCATTCATCCTTTTCTTCTCTTTCCTACTAGGTCTTGGCACTTTCTCTCCCTCCAGCCACCATTCCAGCCCAGCTCCTGGCAGAAAGCTGAAGGGAAGCTGCTTCCCAAGGCTTCTGACGGATGGAGAAGAAGCACTTCTAAGTGCATTCTCCCTTTCCATCCCCTGGGAAACATTCAGACTCCACTCTGGGTCATCCTCTTTTTGTCTCCAGTTTGAGAATCAAGGTCAGATGTTTCGGAGAGTCACACATTGCAGGAGACAGGACTGTCTGGTGACAGTGGCTTTGAGCAGAGATTTTGCATGCTGTCCACGTAACGGAGAGTGCTGAGGTTTTACTTGGGGTTTCTTACCCTTGTTTGTTCACCCCTTTCAGCACCACTCCTCACTCACACTGCCTCAGTCATACATCTGTTGGCAAGTCTGGTCTTTCTAGACCCCAAACAGTTTTTGATAGAGCACCACTGTCCCTGCCTGTTGGACAGGTCTCACAGCAAGTTTCATGCCTGCAGCCCGACAGTCCCATTTCTCATATGACCCCTCTCCTCAGATGATCTGATAGAAGAGCAAAAAACCCAGCCATGCAGTGGATGATAAACTGCACACTGAGGAGCACCTGCCTGGCTCCCAGAAGCTATTTATCAGGCTCTCTTAATGCAAGCTAACAGGACTAGCACATGCAGTAGGCATAAGGGCTTCTGAGCCTGACACTAAAAGGGGAGACATCAGATGGTGCAGTAGAGAAGCCAGGACTCCCTCATTAGCTCATTGTATGGATTACCCCTTTAAAGAGAGAGAAGGGGACTGGTAGAGGAAGGAGAGGCTTTCTCATTTTAACAAATAGCTTTTCAGACACCACAAATGGTTTCTGCAAATCTATCAGTTCACTCTTTTTTTCCCCACCACAGAGAGAGGGAAAAAAAAAAAAAAGCGCCCTGAAATTGATTCACCATCTATAAATAAAAAAGAATCAATAGTAAAATATCTAGCTAATTTCCCTCTCCCTCTTTGCTCCTTGGACTATTTGTTATCTTAGAAATATTTGTCTGGGAAAAAAAAAGAGAAACATCATCGATTCCTGACTGCGACGTGTTCCTCCACCTTGCCCTACAGTTCTCCTCTCCTCTCCTCTCCTCTCCTCTCCTCTCCTCTCCTCTCCTCTCCTCTCCTCTCCTCTCCTCTCCTCTCCTCAGCGTGTGGAAAGAGACGAGTCCTTCAGATGCGCCTGGCTCCTCTTCTCAGGTTTGCCTCCAGCGTGGCTGTTCCCAGGGCCCCGCTGGGCAGTGCATTTGTAGAGTGGCACGTTGTCCTTCCTGCCAAAGGAAGAGAGAGAGGACAGGTGCTGTCAGCCACTGCAGTGCTCCAGCAGCAGGTAAGCGTGGGTGGGGTGCGCTCTGAGGAGAAGCTGTGTGCGAAGTCTCCCAGCAAAGTGCATCTGTAAGGAAGACTTTGGCAGCTCGAGACGAATTAGAGGTGGTTAAAGACCAGCTGGTCCCATCCTTCTCTGGCCAGAGCAGGGTTAGTCCTTCCAGGAGGCTTCAAGGGCTTTGTGTTACCTCTGAGCTCTCCAAGAGAAGGATCTCACTATTTCTCTTTGGGTCAAGCCCTTCCCACTGTTTTCTCCCACAGAGGTTCCTTCATTTCTGCTCATGAATATTTCCTTCTGGGGCACATACCATTCCCAGGATGGCTGGGTTCTGCTCACAGCTGGATTGCCCCCACTGCCAGGGGTGTTCACAGCTGGGTCAGAGTCTTTGAGGACAGACTGATTGTGTGGCCAGGGAACATCCAGCACATGATGCCAGCTCTTCCAGCATCCAGACCAGTGCCTTCCAAGAGCCTAAAAAGATGTGATATTGCTATTTCACTGTGCCCACAACTCCAATTTTCTAACTGAAATTATCTGGCCAAATTTCATGCCAAATTTCAGTTGTCAGTGTAGTCTGGAGTTTCCAGTGCCCCTTTCAGGCTGCAGCCCCAGCAGAGCTGTGGGAGTTTTATAACTGGCCTCCAATGGAGCAGGGTTGTGATAAATACAAAGTGCTTTTTGCAGTGATGCCCCAGGAGTTCACAGGGTAAGAACTGAGCTTTTCACAACCCAGCACCACACAACCAGCTTCCCACAGCTTATCTGGTGGACAGACTTGCTTTGTAACACTTCAGTTCCTGATAAGGAACTAAGTCTCATTACTTGTTTCCCAGACAAAAAAATCCTGTGTGTATGTGTTTACAGCATGCATGATGAATTTTTGCAACTTTAAGGAAAAATAAATCTCAGTTAATTCTGTAACATTTCTGTTCTGTTTACTTATAGAGCCATTTTACTTGGAGGTTGTAATTAAAATCCTCCATCTCACAACCCACCACTCTCACTGCCCCTCCTCCCTCCAGGTTCTGACACACTGGTCACAGCAAGATGGGCACAAGTGACCAGACAGCCTCAGCCCTGGTCTGTCTGTCCAGGCAGAGCCAGGCCTGGGGAAAAAGAGTCACACCTCACACCATTGTGTCCAGAGGCCTTGCTTGATGAGAGGCTGAATCGCAGAGGGTGAGGGTCCTGCAGCACCATTCCTCATTCAGGGAGGCTCAGCCAGCACCGGGCTGTCCCAGAGCAGGGACCTTCCCTTCACAGCCCCTGCCAGCACGGTGGCTCTCAGTGGGACTGAAAAGCTGTCTCTGAGACAAACACTGTGACCAGGAGCCAGAGGAGCCATCTTTGGCTGCCCTATAAGCTGGCCTGTGGAATTCCAGTGGAGAGTAGGGCCCCTCCACACTCACCCTTGAGCAGCACCATTGCTGAGCAGCCATCACCATCCCCTGCAGATACACCTTCAGACAGCTCCTCCTTTGTACAAGCAGCAAAACCCACCTATCCATTCCCATCCCAAGGAAGGCAATCACACTGTGCTGTCAGTGTTGCTCACACCAGCCAGGGAGCTCCAGTGACCCTTCAGGGTGCTCCCTCAGGCAGCTCTTGGCCCCCTCAGCCATGCCTTGCCAGCTTTGCTCATTTCCCCCCACTGCTGTGGCAGGACACAAATGAGAAGGTCCTCTGCTTGTGCCTGATATGCTCTTGGAGCTCCCTCTGAGGCCAGTTGTTTGTATTCCCCAGGGCAGCTGCTGACCCTGGGCAGGCTGGTGCTGGTGCTGTACCAACCCCTACTGAGCCTCAGACACTGGGAGGGAGAGGAGCTCTGTCACACATCCGTGTCACACGTCAGAAGTGAAGTGACCTGCTAAAAGCCACGCAGCAGACCTGGGAAGAACTGAAAAGTACTGATGGAACCCCAGTTTTCTTGATCCCTGCACCCTGACTCACCCCAAGGAATTGGGCTCCTCTGTAGTGACACAGAGAAACCTGCCTTCCTCACCACACAAGTGTGTGTTTTCAGTACCTCTGCTTTTATTTGCAAAAGGATGTTTCAATATATGTTTAAAAAAATTGTAATAATGTAGTTGCTGATGGGGTGCAGGGCTTAGAGGGCTTTACCTCCACCAGCCCTTCCCACTGTCTCAGCTGCCACCAGTTCAACATTTACTGCATCTCTACAGTTCAATCACCAACCTAAGGCGTAGTGGTATTTTGAAGAGATAAACATTGAGACAAAAATAAATAAATTAGGACCCTGGGAGGGAGACCTGAAAGGCACAGTGAAGTGAGAACAAGCAGTTTCTCTGGTTCTGTGTCTAATTACATTGACATGTTCCTAGACAGCACTGGAGACCCAAACACAGCAGCAGCTGTGAACCAAATGGAGACTCATGAAAAACATCAGAAAGCCAGCCAGGCAGCCCATCCCTTGCCCTGGGGCTGCATCAGCACTGCCCATGTCACTGCTGACAGCCTTCCTGCCTGCTCCCAGGGCACAGCCAGCACTGGGTGGGCAGGCAGGGCTCAGCTCTTGGTCAGTGCAGACTCCCATTTCTCTGCACCCACTCCAGTCACTCAGCAGCACTGCTGGGTGTCATTCCCACGCTCCTCTGTGCAAGTGAAGGAAACAATATAATGCAAAATATGAAAAGAAGGTAAAAATGGGTCTTAAAATTAATTTTTCCTGATTTGGTTTACACAGGAAAAGGAAATCCTGTCATGCCAACAGCACTTACAGGTGAGATTTTTAGACACTGGCCTTTTTCAGCTATCCACTGAACTGAAGCATCATGAGAATCAACCACTCAGTTCACATCAGGTACTTGTGACAAAGTGTTTTTTTTGGACATACAGCCAACTGACAGTCACAATCAAACCACAGCTCTGCTGCATGTTCATCGCACAGACAACAGTTAATCGTGCAGCCATGCAAACTGCTTTGCAAATTGAAATCTCAGAGGCATAGCAATTACAATACCAAATTTATACCACATCTCTCACTCAACTAATTGTACATCCAAAAAATCACCACTTGAATAATCTGAATACATTCACCTTTACAGCTAAAAAAGCCTTTGCTACATGCTTGATCTCAACACAATTTTGAGTTACAGAACCCCATGGGAAAGAAAATGCCAACCTCTGATTTCAACAGGAAAATTGCTTCTATCTAAATACAGCAGATGCATAATTCACGCTGAGGTCTAACAGCCTGGTGTTCCCAGCAAAGCTTGTTTTCACTCTGCAAAACTGGGTACATTGCTATTGCTGCCTGCAGCTCTCCCAGCCCATCCACAGGACAAGCCCTACATACACCTGCTCTGAATGCAGTGTTCACATCCAAAATAACGGTACCTGGATTTCTAATTGCTACCAAATCTTAAAGGCCTTAAAATGAATTAGCAGACTTACAAACTGGACTGATGTTTTGGATGAGTTGAGGTTTACAGAGCCACCAGTGGAGGCACATTTGTGCTGCTGTGGCATTTTGAGCTCTTTCACACACACATTTCTTGACTTTTGTTTCCATCTCGTGAAGTGAGGCAAGGTGGGGAGATTTGAACTAGTGACTTTGCAGCTGGTGTATTAAAGAAAGTCAAAATAGAAGAGAATTGGTGTTTAAATTGCCAAGGGAGGTAAAAATAAAGTTATCTAAGCCATGTGAGTGGGATCAAAAATGAGTCATCAAGGCTGGAAAATGGGTAACCTCTGATCCCTGAAACGAAGAAATCTGGCTCCTGTTGTGTTGCTGCTGATCTAATTTTTACACTTTCCCTTCCATACAGAGGAGACACGTTTCCATTGCTTCCATCACAGCTAAACAATCAATGCCTGATCAGTGCCAATGCTTCACTCTCAGGGATACACTATTAACCAGCTCCATGTTTGACACTGCAAGGGGAGCGCAGTATTTTCTGGGAATGCCTGACAAGTTTCAATCATAAAGAACACAAACCAAATGACCCAGCAGATAATGACAGCCAGGGCCCTGACAGTTAGATAATGTGCATGCTCCAAAGCGAGGCCAATTAGAAGCAATAAAAACAAATTTGAAATGTTAGAGCAAAGGTCAGAAATGCTCAGCCATTACCACAGGCTTGATTTTTCTTTTTCTCAAGCGGTCACTAGCGCCTATTTCCAGTAAGCGAGCGTGTAGTCATGTTTGCCAGGTGCCCACCCATCCATTACAGCACATTGTGACTTCTGGGACACAAACCCCACTAAAGTGGCATGTGGAGAATCCCAGCACTACCTGGAAATCTCATCAGGTCCATATCCTATGGCTCTGCCCTTCTGAGTGCAGAGGCTGGCCCATACTGCTTATAGAGAAGGCAGATGTTAGAGGGTGTGCACATGTCTCTCCCTCCACCACAGAAGGGATCCTGCTGCTTGCCATCCATCCCTCACTTCCTGGCCTCCCTCCCCAGCTCAGTGCAGCAAGACACACCTGCTTTATCCAGGAAACAGGGCCCAGAGGCAGGAATAATTAGTTTATGGCTGGAGCCACACTATCACGTAAGAGAAGGAGCCACAATTACAAGCAACTCAGGTGGCTTACACGCCGCCACCCTTGTGTACCTCTGCTGACCCTGGAGCTGGAAGCTGCAGAGAGCACAGGAATGGGTTTTGTCTTGGCTCCTGTCCTCCCATTTCCTAAGGAGCAGCAGGACAATAATGGATCGCACTCACCTGAGGAGATGTAGCAGAAAATGGCAGTCTCTTGAGCTCGTTCAAGTTACCAGCAGGATATTGGGATTAACATGCTGAGTACATCAGACATTATCCACATCAACCCACCCTTCACACAGGTCCCTGTTTCTGCTTCCAGAGCAGGGAAATCCCAGGCCAGGGTGATGCACAAAGTAACACAAACACTGTAAATCTGCTTATTGAGCCCTGGCTTCCTCAGAGCAACAAGACCAGGGAAGGAGAAGGAAAGCAGGTGGGTACCTGCAGGCATACCTATGTGAGGATGCCTGTGAGAGCTAATCTAAATACATTTAGGGTTTAAATGCAAAGCTGATTAGTGAAACCACAGCAAGCTCTTATGTGATATGCTCCTTCAGAGTTAAAGTAGCCATAATTCAATTTATTCATTTAGCTCATTTCCAAAAAGTAAATTAAAGTGTAGTAAATTAAATTAAAACAGCCGACAGCACCTTCATTTTGAAAGGGATTGTTAATGTGGACCCTGACTACTTCATACAGTAATGCAGATTATTTTTGCCTGCTTGGGCCCCATCAGACACAGCAGCTCCCCATCCTGAAGTATTTTTACACTCTGTTCAGAGACTCTCCCAGAGCAGGACCAAGCTGGACATGTGTGTGGGTGTTTGCATGTGCTTTAGTGTGCACGTGCTTAAATCCAGGGTAAAATCCCTGCAGCTGGCAGCCTCATTCCCAAGTGTTTGAGAAGCTAATTGTTGTAATGAGGAATTCTGGTGAAGCCTCTGCTGGGAGCTGGCCAAGCACTGCACATCTCTAAACTCTGTAAATGAATCCTTTTCACTGAGCCCATGCAAATGTCACCGTTCAAAACCTGGAAGGTGTTCTTTAGTGACAGCTACAAGTATCAAGAGTTGCATAAAATGTCCAGATGTGTGTGGCAGCAAGCTGACAGATTATAATTACCAATAAAGAAGAGGGGGGGAACCCCCAAAATTATTTTTTTTAGGCAAAACATAATTTTCCTTTAAACCTCAGTAGTGCTCCCATTACTAATACAATTTACAAACATGGAAATCAAATTGAAGCTGTTTGACTCTTTTCTGTTTTGCTGCCCTCATTCCATTTCCTCCCTCCTCTGCAAATTGCAAGAGGTTTTGCTGACCTTTCATTCATTTGGTCTGGAGCATTTTTTCTGTTTATTACACTGCTCTCCTCTTAGCCACTGAAAATGGTGGGAGAAAAGACAACAAAACAATAATTTAAGTTTGGGACAAGCGAGCTGGGGATGGAAACCGAGCCTCTCAGGAATAAAGCAGGGAGGTGGCTTCACTGCCAGCTCTCATGTCAGTCATGGCCAGGTCAAAGAAAGCACAACCAGATGTAGGTGAAACCTCAAAAATCCTGAGCTTGAAAATGTAGAGAGGAGTTTTTTCTGAAACACAGGTAGAGGTGAACTGGGGAGAACATTCCAGACCAAGTGGGGCAGAAGGACCCGCACTCAGCACATGCCAGAGAGCAGCACAGCTCATCCCAGAGCCTGTCAGCCCACACAACCTCCGGGCACAGCTGCTTAGTGTTGAGATGGAGCTCAAAAATGAGCTGTCCAGGCAGAAGGACCTTCCTTTGGTCAGACTGTGCCCACACACAAAGCCTGTCCCCATCCCCAGCCAGTGTGGTGCAGCAGACAGTGCCCGTGGCCTCTGAGGATGGCGGGACGGTCCCGTGGGCAGATCCAGCCTGTTGGAGACACAGCTGTGCTCTCATACATCATCATTAGAGCTGCAAAGTCAAGCAGCAAAAGGAGGAATTGCCAGAATAAAGGCTGTCAGAGCAATTTTAATTCAACCTCCTGGCAGATATGCCTTCTGATGGGGTCTTTAATTACCTCATCACAGCCTACTTTTTCTTCAACAAGGCTGCTGCTTTATTCAGGGCACGATGGACAGGCGGCAATTAATGAAGGGCCAGTCAATATTTTGTTCTGTCCTTTTTTCATTCAGTGTGTGGCCCCAGGCACTATTTGCCACATGCCATCAAATCCCTGCTCTTAGAATTATTCATCTTCTTCTGAGCTTTTCTCTTATGTGTATCAGTGCAGCAATTGTGAAGTTCCCACACAGGAAGGAATTTCTTTTCCAGCACTTCTGTAAGCAGAACACCTGGGTTTTACCTACAGGAAAATATGGGGCAGACATGAGCTGCAGAATGCTCCACCAGCAAGGCCCAGGTGGGATTTCTCAGGAGACCCACACTGTCTCTGTTCAAAGCCCATCTTGCCTAACCTCTGCCAGAGCTGTTAAAACATTCAGGACATCTAGAATTTAAAATTCAGTGTGCCCAGAATATGAGTAATATGGACCTGGTGTCTCTCAGAGAAAATGTCAGTGGTCTAAAGAGGGGAGATCTCCTTTGCTGATGCTCTGCTGGAGCAGGGCTCTGTTGCAGCCAAGGAGCCAGAGTGAAAAAACAGAGAAATGCTGATATGGGCAAAGGGATGAGCTTCAGGCAGTGCAAGCTGACTGGCATTTGTGAATTTTTCACCAGAAGTTCTGCTTTTCCGTCTTAGTCATTCTCTGTAACAGCTGTATACTCTGCTGTCTCTTATTATCTCACAAATTTTTCACCTTTCACCAACCTCCTTTCAGAGGAGGACATTTCATATTTTCAACCCAAGAAATCTTAACCTTTCCTCCGGCACAAGCAGAAAGAGGTGAGAGCAGGACAGAGACTCTGTAAGAGGAAGAGCTCCCTGTGCCCCTGGCAGCATCAAATGGTTTCCAGTGAGTGCACTGGGAGTGGAACTCTCTGGTCACTGAACAGCTTAGAAAAGGAACAAGAGGAGAGGAAGGGTATGAACCTGCATGGCTGTCCAACAGCCCCTTTCTGCACTGCTCTCTCCTGCTCTGTGCCCACTTAACCCACCCTTAGAGAGCTGTCTTAGTGTCCAGGACAGGCTCTCTGAGCCTCTCTCAAGCACAGCTAAGTGGCAGTGCTCTCTTCTCCAGCAGCTTCTACCGGCAGCACAGTGCTCTCTCGTGCTCTGCTAGAAATTCATGGGCCTGCTGGCTTGTCACTCCAAAGAGCATCCAGCATTTTCAGCAAGGCTTTTAATTCATTAGCTCACAGAGGAAAATATTCTAACCTTCTTGCCCTCCTCAGCTGAGTCACTGACACTTTCCTACCTTGCTGCAGACACATCACCTTCAGGAAAATAATTACTTAGCATGCAGATAACAGCAGACATTATCTTTGTTTGGGATCACAGGGTCTCCCTGTGAGCCACGAGGACTTCAGGACACGCTGGGTTTACTGCTTCAAACCTGACCTTCCTTTACAAGCTGTGGGAAACTCTCTGGGTCGCTCCAAGGGGAGCTGGGGGGATGCTGGAGGAAGCTCAGTCAGAGGGAAGGGGCTGAAGGGTTCTGGGAGGAACTGGATGAGTTGTGCTGGGCTCCACCACTGGAAGAGGTTGCCCAGAAAAGCTGTGGATTCCCCATCCTTGGAAGTTTTCCAGGCCAAGTTGGATGGGGCTTGAAGCAACTTGGTCTAGTGGAAGGTCCACCATCTAGGGGATGGAACTGGGTGATGTTTAAAGTCCCTTTCAACCCAGACCAATCTGTGATTCTGTGATATGTTGATCTACAGGTGGCATTTGGGCTCCTGTAGGCAAGGACAAGTGGAATTTAACCCCAGGTCCAGCCAACCAATTGGATTCACTTGCAGGCACGTAATGACATTATACACAGAATACAGATACAGTTATTTCTCTTGACCCTTGAAATAAGCTGCATTTTTGGTGGCAGACGGTGGCCCAGCTCCAGCCTCAATCTTGTTCCGTAACCAGAGCTGTTGCGTCAGCCGTTGCCTCCTGCTCCAGTTGATCCTGATTCCATTCCCACTGAACTGCCTGCATTGCCTGTGCTGTAGGATGGCTGTTCT